>NC_069500.1:570636753-570954253 GCF_027579735.1 Bombina bombina | reverse complement strand
ACCCTGTCCTCAAACTCTATTCAATTTAGCAAATAAAGGTTCATCAGGCAATATGACCTCTGGAACCCCTGAATTTGCCCAAAACTCCCTTTAGAAGAAGCGCAAATTCCTAAAACTAAAGTGTGGTTCCTCCACAACTGGAGGCCGAGAGGCAGCAGACTCCGACCCAGAAAGTTCATACTCTGAAGTCTCAGAAATAACTTCATCCTCGGATAACCCTATCAGTTAAATCCATAAATTATTTGATGTACTATAGGAAGAAGTGCAATATGTAACCCTTCGCTTGCGCTTAGCAGGGTGAGGTAAAGCATTAAGGCCGCAGACACCGCCGTCTGAACTGCGCAGGAACGTCTGTAGAAAAAAGGCCCCCTCCAGATGGAGGATCCGCAATGCTACGTTAAACTGCATGCGTATAAAGATAACAATCTTTCTTCTTAAAACGGGGAGAGTCCACAGCTGCATTCATTACTTTTGGGAAATCAATACCCAAACTTATAGAGGACACTGAATGCAAAACGGGCGGGAACAAAAAGGTGGCACATTCTGATGGCAACTTAGCCTGCAAAACCAGGATTTTCGACAAAAAAAAAAACGACTTCAGCAGAAGCAGGAAGAAACAAAACATGGAAAGAGGACAAGGTAACTGCTCATCAATTAAAACCATAAGGATCCCTGTTAGTGATCATTCATAAATTCTGGACTCCACTGAGCACAAAAGCCTCTGAGGAAACAAAAGTCCCACTTAACAGTAGCACACAAAATTAAACCCTCTCCCGGATCAATGGCAAGGGAAACAAACAAACTCCCCACAACACATTCTCCCTAACGGAAAGGAAGAATCAGAAAAGAAGGTCCGAAAGAACCTCCAGAAACAATCCCTGAAAATTCAAGGACAAAACAGAGAGAGTCCCCTAGCATAACTCAAAAACAAACGGACTACCAGGCTGCAAGAGGACAAAGCCCCGTAGGGAATACCCTAGCGACGGAGGAGAGCGAAGAGAGGAAATATTCCAGACCACCTCCTACATGGATCCAAAAGGAACCAATGTAAAACCTTAACCAGAACCGAGGTCCCGGAAGAACAAAAGTAGAACAAAACTATCTTACCATAGAGAGTTTTCTGGTACTAACTGAACACCCATAGGTCTAAAAATAACACTGGAGCAGAATAGTAATATCTATTTACGCCCCAAACGAAAGCCGCAGGCTTCCATTGGATTGGCAGTCAGACTAAACGTCAAACGAAAAGATCTAGCCAACCGAGTAGCTAGTAAACTTGCACCAGGACATTCTAGGAAAGGAACAAGGGAAGAAACTCAGAAAGCAGGGTGTACCAACTCCCCCCACTAGAAAACGGGGAAGGGGAGGACAACACCCTGGCCAAAAAGGAAGAACCAAATACCCGCTAAGGGAAGGTTCCATACCAACTGAAAGGTCTCCCACCTAAGGAAAGTATCATTTGGGAGACAAGTCGATGCCCAAATAGAGCAGTCAGAATTCCTGACCCCCTACATCGATCGAACTGACTACCACAGAGTAACTGGCAAGGTGCAAAGGACAACAGAGATTGAAAAAATCTCAGCATCGACAAGGCCCGGAGATCAGATAACAAATCTCCAGCCAAGATTTCTAAAGGAAAAGGAGGAAAAAGGCAGAGACACCCAGAGAGACTAATTCAGGGTTCGCTATCCTCACTACCCCTCAGAAACCCAAAAGGGAGGGTACACTTCAAACAAGAAAAAAAAAAAAAGAAAAAAAAAAAAAAAAAAAAAAAAAAAAAAAAAAAAAAACACCTCCATGCACTGAACTCCAAGAGTCAGATGAGGAAAACTACCTCTGGATGAGCCAACTAAAAAGGCGCAGTAGACCAGATCCTTCCAATTAGAAGGAAAAACGAAGAAACCCAGAAATACTCCAGCAGAGAAAATCCCAGGAAAAACTTTCTCTGTCTCTCCAAGAGAGAGAAAAAGAACCGCCCCATTAGGAATAAGTAGAGTTCCCCAGGCCCAGGAAACCAAACCTGCTACCGGACGCAGGACATATCCAAGACAAATAAAATTTGGAAAACAGATTAACAAAAATGCAAAGTCAAAGACAAGGTTAAAAATCCGGACACCCAAAATCAGGAGCCGGATCAAAAGGCCAAAACCTTGCAGAAAAACCACAAGCTACTCCTTCCAGAAATGAAATTGCACCAGAGTTGATGCAATCACTGCCAAACCCCCATGGGGTCTTAGAAACATAGATATTGACGGCAGATAAGAGCCATAGGCCCAGCAAGTCTGCCCGACCTTACCTAACAGTATAAACTTATCTAGTTCGTAGGATAGCCCTATGCCTGTCCCATGCATTTTTAAAGTCCCCCACAGTGTTTGTTGCTACTACCTCTTGAGGAAGTTTATTCCATAAATCAATCACTCTTTCTGTAAAGAAGTGCTTCCTCAAATTACTCCTGAATCTACTACCCTTTAGCTTGAGCTCATGACCCCTTGTTCTTGAATTTTCCATTTTATGTAAAATACCCACAGCCTCAGTTTTACTAAACCCTTTAATGTACTTGAAAGTTGCTATCATATCACCTCTTTCCCTTCTCTCCTCTAAGCTATACATATTTAGGTCATTGAGCCTGTCCTGGTAAGTTTTATTTTTTAGACCATGTACCATTTTGGTAGCCCTCCTTTGCACAGATTCAAGTTTGTTAATATCCTTCTGAAGATATGGCCTCCAGAACTGCACACAATACTCAAGATGAGGCCTAACTAATGATCTATAAAGTGGCATAAGAACCTTACTATTTCTGCTGCAAATACCTCTACCAATACATCCAAGCATTCTGCTAGCCTTACTCGCTGCATTACTACATTGTTTACTAAGTTTTAAATCATCTGAAATAATAATTCCCAAGTCCTGTTCCTCGTCTGTAACAGTCAGTAAAGTGTCATTGAGTCTGTAATTAACATTTGGATTTTTCTTCCCTAAATGCATTATTTTACACTTTGCTGTGTTAAACTTTAGATCCCAGTCGTTTGTCCAATCCTCCAATTGTTGTATATCACTTCTCATTTTGTCTACCCCCCCCTGGAACATCCACTCTGTTGCAAATTTTTGTATCATCTGCAAAGAGACATACTTTCCCCTGTAGCCCATTGCTGATATCGCAGATAAATATGTTAAACAAAACAGGCCCCAGAACTGACCCCTGAGGAACACCACTAGTAACAGCCCCCTCTGCTGAATGAACTCCATTTACTAAGACACTTTGTTTTCTGTCCTTAAGCCAGCATTCCACCCAGTTCACAATTTTTGAATCTAGACCAAGGAGATATAGTTTGTGAATAAGTTTATTGTGTGGGACGGTGTCAAATGCTTTGCTGAAATCTAGATATGCTACATCAACTGCTCCTCCCTTGTCTAATACTTTTGTTACATAATCAAAGAAGTCAATTAGATTAGTCTGACATGATCTCCCTGAAGTAAAACCATGCTGATTTTGGTCCTCTAAATTGCTTGTCTTTATGTAAGTCATAATTCTTTCTTTTAAGAGGCTTTCCATTAATTTCCCTACTACTGAAGTTAAACTAACTGGCCTGTAGTTGCCAGATTCTTCTCTACTGCCCTTTTTATGAAGAGGTATTACATTTGCTATTTTCCAATCATCTGGGACAGCTCCTGTTAATAGTGACTGATTAAACAGATCAGTTAATGGGACAGTTAGCACTGATCGAAGTTCTTTTAAAACCCTTGGATGAATATTATCAGGACTTTGTAACATTTATTTTTGATAATGCTAACAAAACCTCATCCTCTGTAAAAAGATTACTGTTAAGCTTGTTTCTATTTTGCGTAGCATCCCTTAATGTAGACATTGTATCTTCACAATCTTTAGTGAAAACAGAACAGAAGTAATCATTGAGACAGTCTGCAATCTGCTTATCTCCTTCTATTATTCTACCATCAACTGATTTCAATTTTACTACTATTCCTACCTTATTTTTTCTTCTTTCACTGATATATCTAAAGAATGTTTTGTCCCCATGTTTTACTGACTGTGCTATCTTCTCTTCTGCATGAGCTTTAACCTTCCTAATTAACTGCTTAGTCTTTTTTTGTTGGAGTCTCCATATTTTCATATCATCATCTGCTTGTGTGTGTCTGTAATTTTTATAAGCTATCTTTGAACTCTGATCTCTCAAAATGTATCCAAATGACTGTTCACTCAGCCCCAAAGGGCTTCTGATAACACCTACAAAGTCCAAAGACAAAAGAAGCCAAAAGAGATCAGAACTCCAACCTTGGAAATTATCCCTGATTGAGAGAACATGACAGTCTCTAAAGATCCAGTCAAGATCAAACCCGGAAAACCTATAGCACAAGGAATTAACAAATGAACGAACATCCCAAAAACTCCTAGAAGGTGACGGCAAAAGAGACTGCATAACAATCCCCCAGATCCCTAAGTATAAGGATCAAAAAAAGGAGGATACTGCAAGGAAAAAGCGGTCCCTAAGAACCGGGATTGCTCAACTAGATGTCCTACCCCAAAAAGGTAAGGGGAAGTGAAAAGAACAGCAATCCTCAAAAAAAGAGGAGAGAAGCACTGGTGAAAGATCTTCAAATATGACAAATCGATCCACAAAGGAGTACAAATAGAGGGGAACAATCACCCCCTACACCAGGTACTGAAGATCTCCAAGCCATCATCTGGTGCCCCTCAGAAGAGAGGACTCCAGCTCCTGTCCAAAAGGATTCGTAAACTCAGCTAGCCATGCAAGCCATGCAGGGACAAAAACACTTAGTATGGAGTACGAACCAATGTCGGACGGCCCACCAAGATGAAATAAACTAAGACCAGTATGACATCTAGGAAAGAAGAGCCTCCTATAACTTGTAAACACAAGAAAACAACCTCTTAACAGTAAGAAGCAAACCTAGTACCCAAACAGGGCCAGCCTGTTGTCAAGGATACAACATGTCTGATATAAAACTCAAAAGAACAGAGCTAACTAGTACCCAACCAGGACCAGCCTGATATCCAGGGTGCAACCAAACTGTTCAAAGGCCAACTGAAAGTTCTAAACCCTAGCAGGGCTAGACAACACAAACAGACAAACGACAGACAAATAAGCTCTGTGCTTAAAGTAGATGTAAATTTTGATGCTCAAGTGCCCGTTTTTTAAAAATTTGATTAAAAACAGAGGCACTTTAATTAATCAAAATATACATTTCACTCCTGTTGTTAAAAAAAAAAAAAAAAAAAAAAAACACCTTACCTTTTAATCTTCACAGCAGCTCCAGCTTCCTCCGGTCGTCGCAAGCCATTTCTGATGTCAGAAATTATGGATAGGTCATCCTCCAATCACAGCTCCCCCCCCCCCCCCCCCCCCCCCGGGAATCAGTGTCTGATTTAACGCCGTGATTGGAGGAAGTCTTATTCCTCATTTTAGACCCAGGAAGAGGCTTTGCAACGGGTGGAGGAAGCTGGAGCTGCTGTGAAGATTAAAAGGTAAGTTTTTTTCCAAAACAGGAGTGAAATGTAAATTTTGATTAATTAAAGTGCCCCTGTTTTTATTCAAATTTTTAAAAACCGGGCACATTAGCATCAAAATTTACATTCACTTTAAACATCGTCTTAAAATAAAACACAGAATCCTCAGAGGCGGACGGCTCAGCGGTCTCTAACCTCTCCGCAGAGGGAGGAGAGAGCACTATTACGGCATAAGGAACATAATTGATTGTACCCTGGTCTCCCCACAATCTACACAGGTAACAGAATTAGAATCAGAGAAATCCTTCTCCGAAAATACAGAATCCTCCATAGCTTGAGTGATTAAATTAGGGGCAAAAACAACTGGCACCTTACACCCCTAATGGCTGGGGCACTCACCAACTCCCTATGACCCAGACAAGTAGAGAAACAGACTCTCTCCACCGACACTCGGTCACGAATACAGAAATGGAAAATGTAAACGTGACCACGCCCGTCACAAGGTGCGACATGTAGGCCAAGAAAAAGTGCGCCAGTCCACAGGAACTGCACAGCTCGTAAAACAACTTGTACGTTCCATAAAAGCCATGAGCCCCAGCATCTCTACACATAAGCAGACAATCACATAAAAAATATGATTAAAAACCCCCAGTGTTCAATAACCCCCCCCTCAGGAGATATTAATCCTTGATTCATAAAGATAAGGAGTCCCACTGAGACCCTGTCTTTTATCATTTACATTACATCACAATGAAAAGGAAATGATCTTACACGGCACTTCAAGTTTGATAGTAGGGTCGCTTTTGACATGGACTTGAGTGAAGAAAGCAGGCAACGAAACTCGTCAATGCCGATTGCTTATGGAGCTGTTAATATGAGTCGGGATGGGTTTGCAGAAAGACTCTCTCCCTGCATCTCCGGACTCTAAACTTCATCCATGCTCTCACTGAGAGGCTGACAGGATTACTTAAAACTCCAGTCCCATCTTGAAGAGTACTACCCTCCATAAGAGACTACTCCGTAATCTTCTGACACTTCCCTGCCAACCTCCTGTGACGAAAGGCAAAGAATGTCTGGAGGATGAGGGAGGTGGGGGAGGTATTTAAGCCTTTTGTCTGGGGTGTCTTTGCCTCCTCCTGGTGGCCAGGTTCTGTATTTCCCAAAAGTAATGAATGCAGCTGCTGGCTCTCCCCGTTTTAAGAAGAAAATGGGTTAAAAGCCAAGTCAGGGAAAATGTTACTAGTCCACTCAATGTTAGTCAGTTTTCTTACTCATTGGCCACAATTTCTTACTCCTCCTAGCTCTAGCTACAAGAAAAAGTGCCGTACGGCTAGAGCAACAATTGGAGGCTTGTGTGCCCATTTTAGGCAAATATACTTCATATTTCAAATTATAATGCTTTAACTTTAAATTAAAAAGGTTATGTTTAAATGCAATGTTCATATTTATTGCAGACAGCAAGCAAGGAAAGAAAAAAAATGTGTATCAAGAACATACTTGTCGCATTATATCGGGATTATTAAGCATGTGGCTGATTTCAGGATTTCGTTGGATTAACTGTTGCATTTGAGGATTCGCCATAATCAACTGTCGCATCAGGTCCGGATTAGAAAGCATACTCTGAACAAACGGATTCTCCATGATCTGAACCATCATCTCTGGATTTGACATAAGTTGCCTCTGCATCTGACTCTGAAGTTCAGAAAAATTTGATGCATTCATGCCAAGGCTGCTTAATCCTGCAAGCCCTCCAAGGCCACCTGTAAAAGAATTACAAGGTTAAAAGTGTTCAGATATCACATGATTATGATAATGGTGCTACTATGTTCTAATATAAAGATTATTGCTTCCTTTACTTCTCTTCCTGTAATAGAAAATAGAATGGAGAGAGACAATGAGTTATTACTGCACTTATGTCTGTTACTGTATGAAATACCAAGCCATTTTACTCAATACCACCATACTGTGACTATCTGATGTAAAATGCTTCTTTGGTTGAAACGTGAGCACATTGACTTTCTTCTCTGAGTTGCCTCTTTTGCATGCATTAATCGTCCTGCATCCTAAATATGCGTTTATACACTATCATTAAATCCTTTATTCACCCCTTTCTTTTTAGAGGTTGTTATTTGATTATGTTATAAAATCAAAATTACTTCCCCCCCAAAAAAAAGTTTAGACTTGGCACATGCTATTCAATAGCTTAACAGAAACATTTATCCTTTTAAAGGAAATGTTGAGACCTGATTTGATATTTGCAAAGAGGGATGGGTTGTTACTGTCATTTTAAGCAACAGGACAAGCAGACTGTCAAAAGAAAGAATTTGACTGAGCTATTGTATTTGTCCAATGGGAAAGTCAATTGAAATTTTAACCCCGTGTGCATGTATGGGTGAATAATAATTTCGGCTAAGATTTTGAATAAAATGCCCAAACTGCTTTAGAAGACAATCTATGTTACCTAAACCAAAAGGAGTACTCGTTGAAGTCGTCGTTGTTTCTGTGCTGCTGGTTGTGGTAGAGTTGGCAGTTGTGCTGCTTGGACTGCTCGGGCTGTTGGACTGTGAAGATGTAGAAGCTTGCGATCTGTGAAAATAAATAATTAAATAAAATGGAAGCATACACATAAATATATACTTATTTTAATAGGACACTTTTGGTTTGTGCATATTGTTTTTTGTTGTGCTACTCAAAATGTTCTTTTAGACCTGAATGGAAGGGTAGTTACCCTCAAGCAGGTTATGTTAATATGCAGTTGGTTCTAACTGCACGCAAAGCAGGTACATAAATTTGAAATGTAAAAAAACAAAACACTTTGACCTACATGCAATTTCATTCAACAGAAAGTTTGTGCTGTAAGGAATAAAATGGCATGCACATGTACCTGTTCTGTGTTTTAATAACAAGATGAACAGTTAGTCCATCATGGATTCCATGCTGACCGAGGGTGTCCTGATCCTTCAAAATCTTTCCAGCAAATATTAAAACAAGTTGATCTGTATTTGACTTGAAGCGCTTGGATATGTCCTCTTTAAACTGAAAGAGAAATACAATTCTAATGTTTTACAGCATAAAACAATATAGGTATATGATCATAGTCTGCCAATCCCATAAGTGCACTCCCGTACATTTGTTAGCAGATGAAAATAGGGGAGAGTTCAGTCTAGCTACTGTATGACTGAACGAAACATTAAGAGACAACTCACTAGAAAAATGTATACATTCCTACATTTTTCTATGGAGTCCATTAACTAAACCTCACACACACCATTTACTCTTTAATAAACTGGCAACTAGGGAAGATAGGAGTTTGGAGATGGTTGTTAGTGAATGTGTCTCAGTGTCAGATAGGTAGAACTTTCATATTGCTGAAATCAGGCACTTATTGCTGACTCATGGCCAACTCACAACGGTAGTGGAATTTGTTCCCATGCACATGTAAGGTACTGAGGACATGAGAGAACATTGGACAGCTCAGGACATTAAACCAAAAGAAGATTATTATACAGAAATCCAAGTCATGAAAAAAGTTAGCTTACAAGTACTAGAAATACCAGTATATAAAGTCAAGTAATTTTTTTTTTATTTAGTGTAAACTTAACGATACAAACGAACACAAAAGGGACACACAAATCCATAATAAAGTTAAAGGGACACTGAACCCAAATTTTTTTCTTTCGTGATTCAGATAGAGCATGCATTTTTAAGCAACTTTCTAATTTACTCCTATTATCACTTTTTCTTCGTTTTCTTGCTATCTCTATTTGAAAAAGGCATCTACGCTAAGGAGCCAGCCAATTTTTGGTTCAGCACTCTGGACAGAATGTATTTATTGGTGGGTGAATGTATCCACCAATCAGCAAGAACCCAGGTTGTTCACCAAAAATGGGCCGGCATCTAAAGTTACATTCTTGCTTTTCAAATAAAGATACCAAGAGAATGAAGAAAATAGGAATAAATTAGAAAGTTGCTTAAAACTGCACATTCTATCTGAATCACGAAAGAAAAAATTTGGGTTCAGCGTCCCTTTAAACATTTTTTAAAACTATGATGCATTGCTAACTATAAAACATTCACTGTTTATTCCCCTGAACTGCTCTGATAATCACGCGCATTCACTGCAAGGCCTGAGCAGATACTTGAGTGCATATTTAAAGGGCAGCAAAAGTGTGAAACAAAAAGGAAGGCACTGTTCCCCAGGACCTTTTTAGCGGGTGCACCACCCAGATGATTTTACTGACTACCTGGCTAAAATTTTAACCATTATGAAGCTAAAATAAGCAAATATTAAAAAACATAAATTATGCTTACCTGATCATTTTATTTCTATCATGGGGAGGAGAGCCCACGGCTTCATTCATTACTTTTGGGAAATAAGAACCTGGTCACTAGGAGGAGGCAAATACACCCCAGGCAAAGGCTTAAATACCTCACCCACTCCCCTCATCCCCCAGTCATTCTGCCGAGGGAACAAGGAACAGAAGGGGAAATATCAGGGTATAAATGGTGCCAGGAGTTAAATTAAATTTAGGTCTGCCCACCGGAGTTACAGACGAGAGCCGTTGACTCTCCTCCCCACGATGGAAACAAAATTATCAGGTAAGCATAATTAATGTTTTCCATCTAAAGGGGAGAAGAGTCCACGGCTTCATTCATTACTTTTGGGAAACATATACCCAAACTTTAGAGGCACTGAACGAAACCGGGAGGGCAAATGGCAGACCCTAAACTGAGGGCACCACAGCCTGCAAAACCTCTCTCCCAAAAACAGCTTCTACAGAAGCAAAAACATAAAATTTGTAAAACTTTGTAAAAGTGTGTAAGGAGGACCAGGTAGCCGCCTTAATAATCAGGTCCATAGAGGCCTCAATCTTGAAGACCCAATTCAAAGCCACAGCTCTAGTTGAATGAGTTGTGATCCTCTGAGGAGACTTATGTCCCGCTGTCTCACAGGCCAAGTGAATCAAGCTCCTCAAACAAAAGGACAAGGAAGTAGAAGAGGCCCTCTGTCCCTTGCGCTTCCTGGAATACACCACAAAAAGATGTAGACTGTCTGAAATCCTTCAAAGCCTGAATAGAACTTTAAGGGAGGAGGAAGAAAGGAAAAAAGAAGAAGAGAGAAGAGAGAAGAGAGAAGAGAGAAGAGAGAAGAGAGAAGAGAGAAGAGAGAAGACACAAAGGAGGAACAATTATTTCCTGATTGATGTTACGGGTAGACACCACCTTGGGAAGAAACCCCAAACAGGTGCTAAGAACAGCCTTATCCGCATGAAAGACCAGATAAGGAGGCTCAAATTGCAAGGCAGCCAGCTCAGATACTCTGCGTGCCGATGCAACAACAGAAAGAGAACCTTCCAGGACAGAATCTGAATGTCAATAGAATGCATAGGCTCAAACTGAACCCTCTGCAATACTTTAAGGACCAAGTTTAAGCTCCCTGGGGTAGCAGACTGTCTAAAAACAGGTCTGATTCTAGACAGAGCCTGAACAAAAGATTGTATGTCAGGAAGCTCAGCGAGTCTCCTGTGCAACAAGACTAATAATGCCGAAATCTGTCCCTTTAAGGAATTGGCAGCAAGACCTTTCTCCAAACCCTCTTTGAGAAAAAAACAGAATCCTGGATACCTTCACCTTGTGCCAAGGATATCCGTATTTCTCACACCTGCACAAGTCCTCCACACCTTATGGTAGATGCGACAAGTGACTGGTTTTCTTACCTGAACTAGAGTGTCAATCACACATTCAGAAAAGCCTCTCTTGGCTAAGACTAAGAGTTCAATCTCTACGCAGTCAGCCTCAGAGAAACGAGATTTTGATGTTTAAAGGGACCCTGTTCCAGTAGATCCCTGTGACAGGGTAACCTCCATGGCGGAGAGGAGGACATCCCCACCAGATCCGCAAACCACGTCCTCCGTGGCCACGAAGGAGAAAATCGGGATGGCCAAAGTTTGCTCCTGCATTATTTGTGCCACTACACGAGGTAGAAGTGGTAACGGTGGAAAAACAATTTATGTAAGAACTTACCTGATAAATTCATTTCTTTCATATTAACAAGAGTCCATGAGCTAGTGACGTATGGGATATACATTCCTACCAGGAGGGGCAAAGTTTCCCAAACCTTAAAATGCCTATAAATACACCCCTCACCACACCCACAAATCAGTTTAACGAATAGCCAAGAAGTGGGGTGATAAGAAAAAAAGTGCGAAGCATATAAAATAAGGAATTGGAATAATTGTGCTTTATACAAAAAAATCATAACCACCACAAAAAAGGGTGGGCCTCATGGACTCTTGTTAATATGAAAGAAATGAATTTATCAGGTAAGTTCTTACATAAATTATGTTTTCTTTCATGTAATTAACAAGAGTCCATGAGCTAGTGACGTATGGGATAATGACTACCCAAGATGTGGATCTTTCCACACAAGAGTCACTAGAGAGGGAGGGATAAAATAAAGACAGCCAATTCCTGCTGAAAATAATCCACACCCAAAATAAAGTTTAACAAAAAACATAAGCAGAAGATTCAAACTGAAACCGCTGCCTGAAGAACTTTTCTACCAAAAACTGCTTCAGAAGAAGAAAATACATCAAAATGGTAGAATTTAGTAAAAGTATGCAAAGAGGACCAAGTTGCTGCTTTGCAGATCTGGTCAACCGAAGCTTCATTCCTAAACGCCCAGGAAGTAGATACTGACCTAGTAGAATGAGCTGTAATTCTCTGAGGCGGAATTTTACCCGACTCAACATAGGCAAGATGAATTAAAGATTTCAACCAAGATGCCAAAGAAATGGCAGAAGCTTTCTGGCCTTTCCTAGAACCGGAAAAGATAACAAATAGACTAGAAGTCTTACGGAAAGATTTCGTAGCTTCAACATAATATTTCAAAGCTCTAACAACATCCAAAGAATGCAATGATTTCTCCTTAGAATTCTTAGGATTAGGACATAATGAAGGAACCACAATTTCTCTACTAATGTTGTTGGAATTCACAACTTTAGGTAAAAATTCAAAAGAAGTTCGCAACACCGCCTTATCCTGATGAAAAATCAGAAAAGGAGACTCACACGAAAGAGCAGATAATTCAGAAACTCTTCTAGCAGAAGAGATGGCCAAAAGGAACAAAACTTTCCAAGAAAGTAATTTAATGTCCAATGAATGCATAGGTTCAAACGGAGGAGCTTGAAGAGCTCCCAGAACCAAATTCAAACTCCAAGGAGGAGAAATTGACTTAATGACAGGTTTTATACGAACCAAAGCTTGTACAAAACAATGAATATCAGGAAGAATAGCAATCTTTCTGTGAAAAAGAACAGAAAGAGCGGAGATTTGTCCTTTCAAAGAACTTGCGGACAAACCCTTATCTAAACCATCCTGAAGAAACTGTAAAATTCTCGGTATTCTAAAAGAATGCCAAGAAAAATGATGAGAAAGACACCAAGAAATATAAGTCTTCCAGACTCTATAATATATCTCTCGAGATACAGATTTACGAGCCTGTAACATAGTATTAATCACGGAGTCAGAGAAACCTCTATGACCAAGAATCAAGCGTTCAATCTCCATACCTTTAAATTTAAGGATTTCAGATCCGGATGGAAAAAAGGACCTTGTGACAGAAGGTCTGGTCTTAACGGAAGAGTCCATGGTTGGCAAAATGCCATCCGGACAAGATCCGCATACCAAAACCTGTGAGGCCATGCCGGAGCTATTAGCAGAACAAACGAGCATTCCCTCAGAATCTTGGAGATTACTCTTGGAAGAAGAACTAGAGGCGGAAAGATATAGGCAGGATGATACTTCCAAGGAAGTGATAATGCATCCACTGCCTCCGCCTGAGGATCCCGGGATCTGGACAGATACCTGGGAAGTTTCTTGTTTAGATGAGAGGCCATCAGATCTATCTCTGGGAGCCCCCACATTTGAACAATCTGAAGAAATACCTCTGGGTGAAGAGACCATTCGCCCGGATGCAACGTTTGGCGACTGAGATAATCCGCTTCCCAATTGTCTACACCTGGGATATGAACCGCAGAGATTAGACAGGAGCTGGATTCCGCCCAAACCAAAATTCGAGATACTTCTTTCATAGCCAGAGGACTGTGAGTCCCTCCTTGATGATTGATGTATGCCACAGTTGTGACATTGTCTGTCTGAAAACAAATGAACGATTCTCTCTTCAGAAGAGGCCAAAACTGAAGAGCTCTGAAAACTGCACGGAGTTCCAAGATATTGATCGGTAATCTCACCTCCTGAGATTCCCAAACTCCTTGTGCCGTCAGAGATCCCCACACAGCTCCCCAACCTGTGAGACTTGCATCTGTTGAAATTACAGTCCAGGTCGGAAGAACAAAAGAAGCCCCCTGAATTAAACGAAGGTGATCTGTCCACCACGTTAGAGAGTGCCGAACAATCGGTTTTAAAGATATTAATTGATATATCTTCGTGTAATCCCTGCACCATTGGTTCAGCATACAGAGCTGAAGAGGTCGCATGTGAAAACGAGCAAAGGGGATCGCGTCCGATGCAGCAGTCATAAGACCTAGAATTTCCATGCATAAGGCTACCGAAGGGAATGATTGAGACTGAAGGTTTCGACAGGCTGTAATCAATTTTAGACGTCTCTTGTCTGTTAAAGACAGAGTCATGGACACTGAATCTATCTGGAAACCCAGAAAGGTTACCCTTGTTTGAGGAATCAAAGAACTTTTTGGTAAATTGATCCTCCAACCATGATCTTGAAGAAACAACACAAGTCGATTCGTATGAGACTCTGCTAAATGTAAAGACTGAGCAAGTACCAAGATATCGTCCAAATAAGGAAATACCACAATACCCTGTTCTCTGATTACAGACAGAAGGGCACCGAGAATCTTTGTGAAAATTCTTGGAGCTGTAGCAAGGCCAAACGGTAGAGCCACAAATTGGTAATGCTTGTCTAGAAAAGAGAATCTCAGGAACTGATAATGATCTGGATGAATCGGAATATGCAGATATGCATCCTGTAAATCTATTGTGGACATATAATTCCCTTGCTGAACAAAAGGCAATATAGTCCTTACAGTTACCATCTTGAACGTTGGTATCCTTACATAACGATTCAATAATTTTAGATCCAGAACTGGTCTGAAGGAATTCTCCTTCTTTGGTACAATGAAGAGATTTGAATAAAACCCCATCCCCTGTTCCGGAACTGGAACTGGCATAATTACTCCAGCCAACTCTAGATCTGAAACACAATTCAGAAATGCTTGAGCTTTCACTGGATTTACTGGGACATGGGAAAGAAAAAATCTCTTTGCAGGAGGTCTCATCTTGAAACCAATTCTGTACCCTTCTGAAACAATGTTCTGAATCCAAAGATTGTGAACAGAATTGATCCAAATTTCTTTGAAAAAACGTAACCTGCCCCCTACCAGCTGAACTGGAATGAGGGCCGTACCTTCATGTGAACTTAGAAGCAGGCTTTGCCTTTCTAGCAGGCTTGGATTTATTCCAGACTGGAGATGGTTTCCAAACTGAAACTGCTCCTGAGGACGAAGGATCAGGCTTTTGTTCTTTGTTGAAACGAAAGGAACGAAAACGATTGTTAGCCCTGTTTTTACCTTTAGACTTTTTATCCTGTGGTAAAAAAGTTCCTTTCCCACCAGTAACAGTTGAAATAATAGAATCCAACTGAGAACCAAATAATTTGTTTCCCTGGAAAGAAATGGAAAGTAGAGTTGATTTAGAAGCCATATCAGCATTCCAGGTCTTAAGCCATAAAGCTCTTCTGGCTAAGATAGCCAGAGACATAAATCTAACATCAACTCTAATAATATCAAAAATGGCATCACAGATGAAATTATTAGCATGCTGTAGAAGAATAATAATATCATGAGAATCACGATTTGTTACTTGTTGCGCTAGAGTTTCCAACCAAAAAGTTGAAGCTGCAGCAACATCAGCCAATGATATAGCAGGTCTAAGAAGATTACCTGAACATAGATAAGCTTTTCTTAGAAAAGATTCAATTTTTCTATCTAAAGGATCCTTAAACGAGGTACCATCTGACGTAGGAATGGTAGTACGTTTAGCAAGGGTAGAAATAGCCCCATCAACTTTAGGGATTTTGTCCCAAAATTCTAACCCGTCAGGCGGAACAGGATATAATTGCTTAAAACGTTTAGAAGGAGTAAATGAATTACCCAATTTATCCCATTCCTTAGCAATTACTGCAGAAATAGCATTAGGAACAGGAAAGACTTCTGGAATAACCGCAGGAGCTTTAAAAACCTTATCCAAACGTATAGAATTAGTATCAAGAGGACTAGAATCCTCTATTTCTAAAGCAATTAGTACTTCTTTAAGTAAAGAGCGAATAAATTCCATCTTAAATAAATATGAAGATTTATCAGCATCAATCTCTGAGATAGAATCCTCTGAACCAGAAGAGTCCAAAGAATCAGAATGATGGTGTTCATTTAAAAATTCATCTGTAGAGAGAGAAGATTTAAAAGACTTTTTACGTTTACTAGAAGGAGAAATAACAGACAAAGCCTTCTTTATGGATTCAGAAACAAAATCTCTTATGTTATCAGGAACATTCTGCACCTTAGATGTTGAGGGAACTGCAACAGGCAATGGTACATCACTAAAGGAAATATTATCTGCTTTAACAAGTTTGTCATGACAATTATTACAAACAACAGCTGGAGGAATAGCTACCAAAAGTTTACAGCAGATACACTTAGCTTTGGTAGATCCAGCAGGCAGTGGTTTTCCTGTAGTATCTTCTGGCTCAGATGCAACGTGAGACATCTTGCAATATGTAAGAGAAAAAACAACATATAAAGCAAAATAGATCAAATTCCTTATAAGACAGTTTCAGGAATGGGAAAAAAATGCCAAACATCAAGCTTCTAGCAACCAGAAGCAAATGAAAAATGAGACTGAAATAATGTGGAGACAAAAGCGACGCCCATATTTTTTGGCGCCAAATAAGACGCCCACATTATTTGGCGCCTAAATGCTTTTGGCGCCAAAAATGACGCCACATCCGGAACGCCGACATTTTTGGCGCAAAATAACGTCAAAAATGACGCAACTTCCGGCGACACGTATGACGCCGGAAACGGAAAATAATTTTTGCGCCAAAAAAGTCCGCGCCAAGAATGACGCAATAAAATGAAGCATTTTCAGCCCCCGCGAGCCTAACAGCCCACAGGGAAAAAAGTCAAATTTTTGAGGTAAGAAAAAATATGATAATTGAAAGCATAATCCCAAATATGAAACTGACTGTCTGGAAATAAGGAAAGTTGAACATTCTGAGTCAAGGCAAATAAATGTTTGAATACATATATTTAGAACTTTATAAATAAAGTGCCCAACCATAGCTTAGAGTGTCACAGAAAATAAGACTTACTTACCCCAGGACACTCATCTACATGTTTGTAGAAAGCCAAACCAGTACTGAAACGAGAATCAGTAGAGGAAATGGTAAATATAAGAGTATATCGTCGATCTGAAAAGGGAGGTAAGAGATGAATCTCTACGACCGATAACAGAGAACCTTATGAAATAGACCCCGTAGAAGGAGATCACTGCATTCAATAGGCAATACTCTCTTCACATCCCTCTGACATTCACTGCACGCTGAGAGGAAAACCGGGCTCCAACTTGCTGCGGAGCGCATATCAACGTAGAATCTAGCACAAACTTACTTCACCACCTCCCTTGGAGGCAAAGTTTGTAAAACTGATTTGTGGGTGTGGTGAGGGGTGTATTTATAGGCATTTTAAGGTTTGGGAAACTTTGCCCCTCCTGGTAGGAATGTATATCCCATACGTCACTAGCTCATGGACTCTTGTTAATTACATGAAAGAAATGTAAGCTAGGCAGAATCCCCAAGGCACCACTAAGGCATCTATCAGCTCTGCCTGGGGATCCCTCTACCTCGACCCGTATCGGGGTAGCTTGCAATTGAGTCTGGACGCCATGAGGTCCATCTCCGGCGTTCCCTATCTGAAACAAACCTCCGCACACATTTCGGGGTGAAGAGACCATTCCCCGGATGGAAGGATTGCCTGCTGAGAAAGTCTGCTTCCAAGTTGTCCACACCTGGAATGTGGATCGCTGGGAGCGAGCAGCTGTGGGACTCCGCCCACTCCAAAATCCGAGACACCTCCCTCATTGCTAGGGAGCTGCTCGTTCCCCCACTGGTGGTTGATTTAAGCCACCGAGGTAATGTTGTCCGTTTAGAATCTGCTGAAGCTGAACGAAGTTCCAGAATATTTATCGGAAGGAGAGACTCCTCCCGACTCCATTTTCCAATCTCCCAGGATGGTCTCAGGAAGGATGTCCCCAGGGACAGATGTTCCGGACGGATCCACCAAGATAGGGAGTCCCTGGTCCAAGCATCCATGGATATCCGCTATGATAGATCTGAATGATCGCCGTTCCACTGTCTAAACATGCACAATTGAAGAGGTCTGAGATGGAACCAGGCAAAGGGGATGACGTCTATGCTGGAAACCATGAGCCGGATCATCTCCATACACTGAGCCACCGAAGCGCTTGAGTAAGACTAATGGGCAAGACAGGTGGACGCAATCTTCCTGCATAGTTGATCTGTGAGAAATATCATGGACATAAGAGTCTATTATTGTGCCCAGGAACTCCACCCTGTTGCTGGGAACCCTTTCCCGAGTTGATCTTCCAACCGTGAGATTGGAGCAATAAAAGAAGAGCCCTCGAATGATCCTCTGCAAGGATGAACGACGGCGCCTGGACTAGGATGTCGTCCGAATAGGGCGACACAGCAATGCCCCTGGATCTGGCCACTGTAAGAAGCGCCCCCAGAACCTTTGTGAAGACTCTCGGGGCCATCACCAGGCCGAAGGGAAGGGCCACAAACTGGAAGTATTGGTCCAGAAACGCAAATCTTAGGAACTTGAAGTGGTCCCTGTGAATTGGAACATGAAGGTAAGCATCCTTCAAGTCTATTGTCGTCATGAACTGTCCCTCTTGAACTTGGGGCAGAATAGATCTGATAGTTTCCATTTTGAACGATGGAACAGCCAGAAACTTTTTTAAACACTTTAGGACCAGAATCGGCAGAACGTGCCCTCCTTCATTGGAACCACAAAGATTTGAATAGTACTCTAGATCCCTTTCTGCTCGGTGTACTGGTACAATAACGCCTAGAGATAAGAGATCCCTCACATAATCTAGAAAGGCCTCTCTTTTCCGGTCTTGAAGACAGGTTTGACAGGAGGAAACTGCCCCTGGGCGACGACCTCCAGAATCCAAGGGTCCTAAACATCCTGCAACCAGGCTTAGAAGAAGAGAGACAATCTGCCCCCTACTTGGTCCGGAGACCGGTCGGGGGCCGCCCCATCATGCCGATTTAGTCTCGGGGAGCTCCATGTTCTGCTTGGACTTGTTCCAAGACTGAGCTGGCCTCCAAGCACCCTTGGACTGACCCGCTTTTGCGGCGTGCTGCTGGCACTGGGTCTTGTTCGCACGAAAGGGACGAAAAGTAGATCCTGCGGTAGGAAAGCTCCCTTGCCTCCTGTAACCGTGGATATGATCGAATCCAATCCTGGACCGAACAGAATCTTTCCTTGTAAAGGCAGGGACAACAGCCTCCACTTAGAGGTCATGTCTGCAGACCAAGACTTTAGCCACAGAGCTCTGCAAGCTAAAAAATGGAGAATCCTGAAACCTTTGCATTCATGCGAATAATTTGTATATTGACGTCATAAATGAAAGAATTGGCGACCTTCAACGCCTTAATCTTATCCTGTATCTCATTGATGGAAGTCTCCCTCTCGGCCATATCACACAGGGATTCACACCAATGTCGCAGCTCTGGCAAACGAGTCTACAGCCGCTGCTGGTTGAAAAACAAACCCCATGTGTTGAAACATTTTCCTTAACATATTTTCCCATTTTTCATCCATGGACTCTTTAAACGACAAACTATCCTCGAGATGAATAGTCGTCCGCTTTGTGAGCGTAGAGATGGCACCATCCACCTTAGGGAAAGTCCCCCAAAGCTCAAGCTGAGAGTCCGGAACGGGGAGCAGTTTCTTAAAGGAAGAAGGGGAAAAGGAAGAACCTAATAGCTTCCATTCAATCTTAATATTAGCCATCTTAACAGGAACTGGAAAGGTCTACAGCACCACCCTGTCCTCATATACCTTATCAAGCTTAGAAATCGAAGGTTGCTTTAGAAGCTTCGGTCCCGAGACATCCAGAGTAGCAAGCACTTGCTACAGCAAAAAGCGCAAATTCTCCATCCTAAACCTAAAGTCAGGCTCCTCCGCTGCCGGAGAATGAGATGACACCGACTCCGACCCAGAAGAAGCCTCCTCCGAAGAGCCGGAGTGGGCCTCGTCATCGTATAACGCCTCTATTTCCATAGGCGTAGACAACCCCTGGGCCGGGCCGCCATGGTACGCCCTACAATTGCGCTTAGCTAAACGTGGTAAGGCATGGATCACTTTCGATACCGCCATTTGCAATTGATCCGCAAAATCTGAGGGCCAACGAATCTCTCCCGTAGGCGTAATGGTTGGACCCTGGGGTGCTGCATGTGCACTCAGAGATGAAAACAGGGAACGCACCTCACAGGACGGGGAGCCCTCAGAGGTGGACGACTCAGTAGTACTAGACATCCCTTTAGTTTTAGATGTCGCAACTTTATCAAGGCATGTGGAACATAGTTGAGCAGGCTGATCTACAAGAACCGCCTCACAATAAACATAGGAATGAGACTTTGACGCGTTAGAGGGTACTCCCTCTTTAACAGAGTCCTCCATAGCTTGTGCTTTTATTATGGACTAGACTAGTTTATATAATATAAAAAAAAAAAAAAAAAAAAAAAAAAAACAGGCACCTTTATAACCTCCAAAGGCCGAGGCACTCACCACCTCCTATGACCCAGGCCACAGAAACCGCTTTGTCTCCTATGCCGCTGATCAACAGAGGAAATGAAAACACACACCCGGTCACCTGGGATGCTTCGCAGGACCGCCCCTGCACAAAGGAGAAAGCGCGCCAAAATCGTCGGCCGCGCAATTACTCCCGGAAGTCAACCTGAAGTTCCGCCATTGCCAGAGCCACATCTCGCACATAACGCAGCAATAACACAAACAATATTATGTATAACCCCCCCCCCGTTCAATAATCACCTCACTAGGAATATTAACCCTTGATTCCACACTGTGACCCTGTCTTCTGTGTTATTATGTATAAAAAATGAAACGATCTTACCAGAATCAATGCCGCGGAAAAGGAACACAGCCCTTTAAGTGCGACAGGTAGAAGCATCGCTCCTGACATGGACTTGAGTGCAGAAAGCAGGCAGCGAAACTAGTCAACGCTGATTGCCTGTGGAGCTGTTAATGTGAGTCGGGATGGTTTCGCAGAAAGACTCTCCCCGCATCTCCGGACTCTAACTTTCGCCCAGGTTCTCACTGAGGCTGACAGGACTACTAAAAAACAGATGATGCTTACCTGATAATTTCCTTTTCTTCAGTTGGAAAGAGTCCACAGCTGCATTCATTACTTTTGGGAAATAAGAACCTGGCCACCAGGAGGAGGCAAAGACACCCCAGCCAAAGGCTTTAATATTTTTCCCACTCCCCTCATCCCCCAGTCCTTCTGCTGAGGAATAAGGAACAGTAGAAGAAATATCAGGGTGAAAGATGTCAGAAGAATAATAAGGACGCCCCACATAAAATTACTGGTGGGAGCTGTGGACTCTTTCCATCAGAAGAGAACAAAATTTTTAGGTAAGCATAATTACTTTTGGAAAAACAATATCCAAGCTATAGAGGACACTGAATGCCAAGACAGGAGGGTACAATAGGCGGCCCATGCTGAGGGCACCAGGCCTGAACCTCTACCCAATAAAAAACCCGGCTTTGTCTGAAGCCGAGAAAATTTTAAGAGGAAAAGCCCCAATGACACAGACTCGAAGTTAGTCCATAAGCCAAACTAAAGACTGCAAACAGACTCACCTGAGCCAACAGTCCTCCAGGAGACACTGTCGCCCAACAAAAGGTCCCCCACCACTCACCCCCCACAAATGAAGGGGACACCAGCCAAAACCCCCAATGGGACAAGACAAAGGAGGAACAAGGAAACCGAAAGGTCCCCTAATACAAAAAAAAACACCTCCAAGAGTGAACCCAGCTCACAGAAACACAAAAGGGACCCAAACAGGGAAAGGAGGTCACGGCAATACCAAGCGAAACCCGGGATAAGACCCGGCACAGAGACAGAACAGACATCTCTCCAACATCCTGCAAGCACGGAATGGAACTGAAGAGCCAAAGTCCTCCCAGTGTCTGACCATAGAATACCAAGGTAATAGACCATGAAAAAGTGTGAAATACACTCAGGTGAAAGACCCCAAATTTGAGAACACAGAGTCCATAATAGGACAACACAGAGGGTACTTGCGAGGAAGAAGCAGTCAAGCACGAAACAGACCGCAAAAGCAAACCCAGGACATAGGGCACGCTCAAGGCAACCTAAAATCACTGGACCTACACACAGGTCCCTACCTTAATCAAGGCCCCCGAGAAGCAGAGTATACCCTCAAAACCCGAAGGAAGAGTAAACCCTCTTCTGAAAACAATGGAGCAAGGTGAAAGAAAAATCTATACCTTAGCTTAGCAGACTGAGTAAACACAATAGACAACAAGCTCCCACAGCCATAGGAGACTGCGACCTGAACGCAACGCCTTAGACCGCTCGGCCATCCTGACCCGCAGATAAACACTGAGCTGGACCTACCCAGCCTCAGGGATCCAACACAGGTGAAAAAAGAATCCCAAAACAGGTACAGAAGTGAGCAAAAGGATAGCACAGCCATCCCCACAGAGTACAAGTACAACCCGACTATGAAAACAGACAAGGCCATAGATCGAAGGATCTATACAAATAAAGGCCCAACAAGCGTGACTTTGAGCCAGCAAGACCCCAGGTGGAACCAATCCCACCTTTCCGCCTCCCATCCAGGAGAAGCCCCAAGCAAGAACTCCATCTCCATAGGGAGGAGAATATCCCCTAATGAAAAGGGATGATGCCGGAAGGGCAACAACTCCTCAAGGCCTGAAGGCACCGGCTAATGGGAAGATAAATTCCCAACACAGATGTCCTAGAAAAGGACCCCCCTACAAATAGCTTGCCAAGCAGAGGCACAGCCAACCCATTCGCCTGCAGAGCAGGGAATCCACAGGAACACTGGCAAGCTGACCAGGGGAATGCAACCCTAAGGCGCACCGGAAAAAGGACATTCAGCGCCAGCAGCTGGGTATGAAACAACAACAACCCTTGAGGTGCAAGCCACACAGCTAACCACAAGATGACATGGGCTACTCCTGTGGCAAAGAGAAAAAAAAATCAAAAAAAAAAAAATCAGAAAACCTGGCCAACCATGACCCGGTCAGGTAGATAGGGACAGAGTGGTTCAGTTCCACCTTCTTCCAGACAGTTACAGGTTTGAAGCCTGAACCACAGACCACTGAGAATCATCTGGGCCAAAGTTGCCACAACCGTGGAACACCCAGACCAGCCCTGAGATCCAAGATTCAAAAACCACCCAAAACTGGGTCAGGAAAAAGGCCAAGTGAAGCTTCAGCAACCGGAAGTCTCAGGGAAAAACAGGTCCGGGCACCTGATAGTTCAGGCAAACCTTACTCTAGAACTAAACACCCCATCTGGCCATAATGCCACACACAAGGGATATGGATGCATATCCAGAGAACCCGGATAGCAAGAAGAACTCGAAAGCCCCGACGAAAGGAAGGAACCACACCTAAAGTCCAACGCTCCAAGGAGCATGACTAGAAGTCGTATGAAGATACTTCCCAAAGCCTCAGGACAACCAAGGGATACCGCGAGGTCAAAAAAAATCCTACTAGCAGGACTAGTCTCCTTATCACCTCCGCTCAAGCAGAGGACACAAGGAAGAGAAAGGCACTAAGCCTACCAGCTCCGGAAAATCCTGAGCTAAACAAAGTCCCTGCAGGGAACAACCATCACCGGGAAACACAGATCCCTAAAAGGAGATTCAACTTACCCGGAGATAATGGAAGAAGACCCAAAGGTATCTTATAACTCACAGACAGTACATGACAAAGAGTAAAAGCAGCATAGAAACACTATAATCAGCTTACACGTATACCTGAAAGGTGGGAAAGCTTCAACTGGTTTCAAACTGCAAACCTTCTGCATGCTAGACAGCTATCCTGTACAAGCTGTTGGATAAAGCCCAAAAAAACAAATCCAGAGGCCAAAAAATGAAGGCCAAACCGCTAAACTGTAGTAAGGGGCGTTAAGCCCTCCAACCCTCCACCACATGGGGGGGGCTCTAGGTTCTGATGAAATCAGATGTCAGAGTAATGAAGCAGGAAACTCCCCTGCCCGGCCATCTATGACTGAAGGCTTTAAGGACTGAAACAATTCTTCCCGTCTCACGGACCCACAGGTCCTCTCGAATGCTTAGTTGAACATGAAAAACAATAGTAACCTGAGCACTCAGTGCTTCTACCGAACCAGCTGAGCAGAACAGCGCCATGTGTCTGAAAATCCGCAAGACCGAACGAACCCGACAGGACCAGCCTGCACCTAGAGTCTCAACCGGCAAGCTGCGTAAATTCTCCCTCGTAGGGGAAAAAAAACAAAAAACAGACAAACATGTCCAAAACAACTTCTGAAGAAGTAATAAAGAGTACCAATCCCAGAGAGTTCCCGAAGGAAACAAAAACAAATAAGAGACATCCCATCAGATATAAATAAAATATAAGGCAACCCAGAGGTTAATACCCAAAAAGACACAGGCCTACCCGCAGGACCAGCCAAACGGAGCCCTATCTTACAAAACTGGGAAAGATCTCAAACAAATGACAATCAGGAGATTACTTCATCCCCACGTCTAATGAGGTGCACCATTCGAATTATCAAACTGAAAATCCACGTAACTGGTAACGATAGGGTCATTCAATAACTGAAAATCATTTCTGAGCAACACGCAAAGGCGCGCAATCCTGTAACGAAAGGCACAACACTCAGGGACAGATACCCCCAGCAACATTTTAAACACTTTTTATTTGCAGCAGTATTGTTTTCATTGTATTCTTAGTCTAAAGCGACACTTCTATGTTTTAGAAAATTATTTTGTTTTAAGATAACCATTTGTGACAGCATTGCATATAAAGTAGATGATCACAAACAGCTTTTTCTTCCAAGTAATAGGATATTACAATCAAAGGCAGGGATCCATGTAATACTGCCATGGACTGTTTATTAAAACAAAATGTATGCTTTCCTGATAAATTTCTCTCTCTTGTGGTGTATCCAGTCCACGGGTTCATTCATTACTTGTGGGATATTCTCCTTCCCAACAGGAAGTTGCAAAAAGACACCCACAGCAGAGCTGTCTTTATAGCTCCTCCCCTAACTGCCACTCCCAGTCATTTGACCGAAGACAAGCAAGAAAAAAGGAGAAACTATAGGGTGCAGTGGTGACTAGTTTAAAAATAAAAAACACCTGCCTTAAAGTGACAGGGCGGGCCGTGGACTGGATACACCACAAGAGAAAGAAATTTATCAGGTAAGCATAAATTTTGTTTTCTCTTGTAAGGTGTATCCAGTCCACGGGTTCATCTATTACTTGTGGGATACCAATACCAAAGCTTTAGGACACGGATGAAGGGAGGGACAAGGCAGGAACTTAAATGGAAGGCACCACTGCCTGCAAGACCTTTCTCCCAAAAATAGCCCCCGAGGAAGCAAAAGTATCAAATTTGTAGAATTTAGAAAAAGTATGAAGCGAAGACCAAGTCGCCGCCTTACAAATCTGTTCAACAGAGGCCTCATTTTTAAAAGCCCATGTGGAAGCTACCGCTCTAGTGGAATGAGCTGTAATTCTTTCAGGAGGCTGCTGGCCAGCAGTCTCATAAGCTAAACGGATTATGCTTCTCAGCCAAAAAGAAAGAGAAGATGCCCAAGCCTTTTGGCCTCTCCTCTATCCAGAGTAGACAAACAATGCAGATGTTTGACGAAAATCCTTAGTAGCTTGTAAATAAAACTTTAAAGCACGAACCACATCAAGATTGTGTAATAGACGTTCCTTCTTTGAAGAAGGATTAGGACAAAGTGACGGAACAACAATCTCCTGATTGATATTCTTATTAGATACCACCTTATCTGCATGAAAGATCAGATAAGGGGAATCACACTGTAAGGCAGATAACTCTGAAACTCTTCAAGCCGAAGAGATAGCTACCAAAAACAGAACTTTACAAGATAAAAGTTTGATATCTATGGAATGCAGAGGTTCAAACGGAACCCCTTGAAGAACTTTAAGAACTAAATTTAAACTCCATGGCGGAGCAACAGGTTTAAACACAGGATTGATTCTAACTAAAGCCTCACAAAACGCGTGGAACATATGCCAGACACTTGTGCAGAAGAATAGACAAAGCAGAAATCTGTCCCTTTAAGGAACTAGCTGACAATCCCTTCTCCAATCCTTCTTGGAGAAAGGATAATATCCTAGGAATCCTGACCTTACTCCATGAGTAACCCTTGGATTCACACCAATGAAGATATTTACACCATATCTTATGATAGATTTTCCTGGTGACAGGCTTTCGAGCCTGAATTAAGGTATCAATGACCGACTCGGAAAAACCACGTTTCGATAAAATCAAGCGTTCAATCTCCAAGCAGTCAGCCGCAGAAAAATTAGATTTGGATGTTTGAATGGGCCTTGGAGTAGAAGGTCCTGCCTCAGCAGCAGAGTCCATGGTGGAAGGACTATCAAAATCAGCGAAGCTCTCTGCTGCTTGATCTTGGCAATCAGACGAGGGAGGAGAGGAAATGGTGGGAACACATAAGCCAGGCTGAAGGACCAGGGCACTGCTAGAGCATCTATCAGCGCTGCCTGGGGATCCCTTGACCTGGACCCGTAACAAGGAAGCTTGGCGTTCTGACGAGACGCCATCAGATCCAGTTCTGGTTTGCCCCATAGTTGAATCAGCTTGGCAAATACCTCCGGATGGAGCTCCTACTCCCCCGGATGAAAAGTCCGTGGACTTAGAAAATCCGCCTCCCAGTTCTCTACTCCTGGGATATAGATAGCTGAGAGATGGCAAGAGTGAACCTCTGCCCATAGAATTCTCTTTGAAACCTCAACCTCCAACATTGCCAGGGGGCTTCTTGTTCCCCCCTGATGGTTGATATAGGCTACAGTCGTGATATTGTCTGACTGAAATCTGATGAACCTGACCGCAGGTAGTTGAGGCCAAGCCTGAAGAGCATTGAATATCGCTCTCAGTTCCAGAATGTTTATTGGAAGGAGGGCTTCCTCCTGAGCCCATGAACCCTGAGCCTTCAGGGAGTTCCAGACTGCGCCCCAGCCCAGAAGGCTGGCATCTGTCGTCACTATAGTCCACTCTGGCCTGCGGAAACTCATTCCCCTGGACAGATGGACCCGAGATAACCACCAGAGAAGAGAATCCCTGGTCTCTTGATCCAGATGTAGCAGAGGGGACAAATCTGTGTAGTCCCCATTCCACTGATTGAGCATGCAAAGTTGCAGTGGTCTGAGATGTAGGCGGGCAAACGGAACTATGTCCATTGCCGATACCATTAAGCCAATTACTTCCATACACTGAGAAACTGACGGCCGAGAGGTGGAATGAAGAGCACGGCAGAAAGTTAGAAGCTTTGATAACCTGACCTCTGTCAGAAAAAATTTAATTTCTACTGAATCTATCAGTGTTCCTAGGAAGGAAAATCTTGTGAGAGGGGAGAGAGAACTCTTTTCGTTCACCTTCCACTCGTGAGACCTCAGAAAGGCCAGAACAATGTCGGTATGGGACTTGGCGATTTGAAAAGTCGAAGCCTGTATCAGAATATCGTCTAGGTAAGGAGCCACCGAAATGCCCCGTGGCCTTAGAACCGCCAGTAGGGACCCTAGAACCTTCGTAAAGATTCTTGGTGCCGTGGCTAACCCGAAGGGAAGAGCCACAAACTGGTAATGCCTGTCTAAGAAGGCGAACATGAGGAACGGATGATGATCTCTGTGAATCGGAATGTGGAGATAAGCATCCTTCAAGTCCACGGTAGTCATATATTGACTCTCCTGGATCATAGGGAGGATGGTTCGGATAGTCTCCATCTTGAAGGAAGGATGGGACCCTGAGAAATTTGTTTAGGATCTTGAGATCCAAGATTGGTCTGAAAGTTCCCTCTTTTTTGGGAACTATAAACATATTTGAATAGAAGCCCTGCCCCTGTTCCTCCCTTGGAACTGGGTGGATCACTCCCATAAACAGTAGGTCTTGAACACAACGTAAGAATACCTCTCTCTTTATCTGGTTTACAGATAATTGTGATAGATTAAATCTCCCCTTTGGAGATGAAGCTTTGAAGTCCAGAAGATATCCCTGGGAAACCATCTCTAATGCCCAGGGATCCTGGACGTCTCTTGCCCAAGCCTGGGCGAAGAGAGAAAGTCTGCACCCTACTACAGGGAGTGCAGAATTATTAGGCAAGTTGTATTTTTGAGGATTAATTTTATTATTGAACAACAACCATGTTCTCAATGAACCCAAAAAACTCATTAATATCAAAGCTGAATAGTTTTGGAAGTAGTTTTTAGTTTGTTTTTAGTTATAGCTATTTTAGGGGGATATCTGTGTGTGCAGGTGACTATTACTGTGCATAATTATTAGGCAACTTAACAAAAAACAAATATATACCCATTTCAATTATTTATTTTTACCAGTGAAACCAATATAACATCTCAACATTCACAAATATACATTTCTGACATTCAAAAACAAAACAAAAACAAATCAGTGACCAATATAGCCACCTTTCTTTGCAAGGACACTCAAAAGCCTGCCAATCCATGGATTCTGTCAGTGTTTTGATCTGTTCCCCATCAACATTGCGTGCAGCAGCAACCACAGCCTCCCAGACACTGTTCAGAGAGGTGTACTGTTTTCCCTCCTTGTAAATCTCACATTTGATGATGGACCACAGGTTCTCAATGGGGGTCAGATCAGGTGAACAAGGAGGCCATGTCATTAGATTTTCTTCTTTTATACCCTTTCTTGCCAGCCACGCTGTGGAGTACTTGGACGCGTGTGATGGAGCATTGTCCTGCATGAAAATCATGTTTTTCTTGAAGGATGCAGACTTCTTCCTGTACCACTGCTTGAAGAAGGTGTCTTCCAGAAACTGGCAGTAGGACTGGGAGTTGAGCTTGACTCCATCCTCAACCCGAAAAGGCCCCACAATCTCATCTTTGATGATACCAGCCCAAACCAGTACTCCACCTCCACCTTGCTGGCGTCTGAGTCGGACTGGAGCTCTCTGCCCTTTACCAATCCAGCCACGGGCCCATCCATCTGGCCCATCAAGACTCACTCTCATTTCATCAGTCCATAAAACCTTAGAAAAATCAGTCTTGAGATATTTCTTGGCCCAGTCTTGACGTTTCAGCTTGTGTGTCTTGTTCAGTGGTGGTCGTCTTTCAGCCTTTCTTACCTTGGCCATGTCTCTGAGTATTGCACACCTTGTGCTTTTGGGCACTCCAGTGATGTTGCAGCTCTGAAATATGGCCAAACTGGTGGCAAGTGGCATCTTGGCAGCTGCACGCTTGACTTTTCTCAGTTCATGGGCAGTTATTTTGCGCCTTGGTTTTTCCACACGCTTCTTGCGACCCTGTTGACTATTTTGAATGAAACGCTTGATTGTTCGATGATCACGCTTCAGAAGCTTTGCAATTTTAAGAGTGCTGCATCCCTCTGCAAGATATCTCACTATTTTTTACTTTTCTGAGCCTGTCAAGTCCTTCTTTTGACCCATTTTGCCAAAGGAAAGGAAGTTGCCTAATAATTATGCACACCTGATATAGGGTGTTGATGTCATTAGACCACACCCCTTCTCATTACAGAGATGCACATCACCTAATATGCTTAATTGGTAGTAGGCTTTCGAGCCTATACAGCTTGGAGTAAGACAACATGCATAAAGAGGATGATGTGGTCAAAATACTCATTGGCCTAATAATTCTGCACTCCCTGTAGATCCGGTCCCGGATCGGGGGCTACTCCTTCATGCTGTCTTAGAGGCGGCAGCAGGTTTTTTGGCCTGCTTCCCCTTGTTCCAAGCCTGGTTCGGTCTCCAGACTGGTTTGGACTGGGCGAAATTTCCCTCTTGTTTTGCATTAGAGGAAGCTGAAGCTGCGCCACTCTTGAAGCTTCGAAATGAACGAAAATTATTCTGTTTGGTCATTAATTTATTAGACCTATCCTGAGGAAGGGCGTGACCTTTTCCTCCAGTAATATCAGAAATTATCTCCTTCAGGCCCGGCCCGAATAGGGTCTGTCCTTTGAAGGGGATGTTAAGAAGCTTAGACTTTGAAGTAACGTCTGCTGACCAGGACTTAATCCATAGCGCCCTGCGTGCCAGAATGGCAAAACCTGAATTCTTAGCCGTTAGTTTGGTTAGATGAAAAACGGCGTCAGAAATAAAGTAATTAGCTAACTTGAGAGCTTTAATCCTGTCTAAAATATCATCTAATGTGGTCTCCACCTGTAGAGCCTCCTTAAGAGACTCAAACCAAAATGCCGCTGCAGCAGTAACTAGGGCAATGCATGCAAGAGGCTGGAGAATAAAACCTTGATGGATAAAAATTTTCTTAAGGAGACCCTCCAATTTTTTATCCATAGGATCTAAGAAAGCACAACTGTGCTCGATGGGGATAGTTTTACGCTTAGCTAGGGTAGAAACCGCACCCTCCACCTTAGGGACTGTCTGCCACGAGTCCCGTATAGCGACATCTATGGGAAACATCTTTTTAAAAGCAGGAGGGGGAGAGAACGGAACACCTGGTCTATCCCATTCCTTAGTAATAATTTCCGAGAACCTCTTAGGGACTGGAAAGACATCAGTGTAAACAGGCACTGCAAAGTATTTGTCCATATTACACAATTTCTCTGGAACTAAAATGGGGTCACAGTCATCCAGAGTCGTAAAAACCTCCCTGAGCAAAAAGCGGAGGTGTTCAAGCTTAAGTTTAAAGGCTGTCATTTCAGAATCTGACTAAAGTAACGTCTTCCCTGAATCTGAAATCTCACCCTCAGATAGCAACTCCCTTGCCGCGGCTTCGGAGCATTGTGAGGGTATATCGGACATAGCTACTAAAGCGTCAGAAAGCTCTGTATTTGTTCTAGCCCCAGAGCCGTCTCTCTTTCCTTGTAACCCTGGCAGTTTGGACAATACCTCTGTGAGGGTATTAGTCATAACTGCCGCCATGTCTTATAAGGTAAACGCATTGGACGCGCCAGATGTACTTGGCGTCACTTGAGCGGGAGTTATAGGTTCTGACACGTGGGGAGAGCTAGATGGCATAACCTCCCTTTTGTGAGTCTGAGAAACCTCTGGTGATAAATTTTTAAATGCCATAATATGGTCTTCATAATTTATAGAAATTTCAGTACATTTGGTACACATTCTAAGAGGGGGTTCCACAATCGCTTCTAAACATATTGAACAAGGAGTTTCCTCTATGTCAGACATGTTTAACATACTAGTAATGAGACCAGCAAGCTTGGAAAACACTTTAATTAATGTGAAACAGCAATTAAACAAAAACTGTACTGTGTCTTTAAGAGAAAAAAAAACTATCACAAACTGCAAAACAGTGTTAAAAAGTAGTAAACTCTTCGAATTTTGTACAGTGTGTATAAGGGACTAAAGCAGCATTGCACCCACTTGCAAATGGATGATTAACCCTTTAGGCCCCAAACCGGATTTGAAAAACTTTAAAAAAACAGTTAAACACCTTGCCACAGCTCTGCTGTGGCTCCTACCTGCCCTCAAATACAATTTAGGGAAGAAATAAGCCATCTATAGTGGTCCTCAAATGCCAGAGGACTCCTTTAGGGAAGCTGGATGTCTCAGTCTGAATAAGAACTGCTTATCTAGAGTGCGAAAATAGGCCACTCCCACCATGCACTCGATGTCAGAGGGCCTTAAGAAAATACTCCTAGGAGTATCTGACTAGCCATGTGGAAACTAGGCCCCAAAAAACGATTTATCACCCTCAGAGAAAAAACGTTCTTTATATATAACATGTAAACGTTTTGTTACTAAGAAATGAGTATTAACATGATTACCCTTTTTTGTAAGCATGATCCCAGTTGTCAAATCACTGCATCAGGGTTACCTCAATTATACAAGGCACTGTCAGCATTTTCTAGGTCTTATCTCTCTAGAAATAAATATACTGAACATACCTCAAAGCAGGTAATCTGCAAACCGTTCCCCCAACTGAAGTCTTTCCCATACTCTTCAGTTATGCGTGAGAACAGCAATGGACCTTAGTTACAAACCGCTAAGATCATCAACCTCCAGGCAGATTATTCTTCTAATTTTTGCCTGGGAGTAAAACAGTACGACGCCGGTACCGTTTAAAAATAAAACTCTTGATTGAAGGTAAAAACTACACTAAGTCACCACATATCTCTTATACTTCCTATCTTGTCGAGAGTTGCAAGAGAATGACTGGGAGTGGCAGTTAGGGGAGGAGCTATATAGACAGCTCTGCTGTGGGTGTCCTCTTGCAACTTCCTGTTGGGAAGGAGAATATCCCACAAGTAAAGGATGAACCCGTGGACTGGATACACCTTACAAGAGAAATATTGTATTTTCTTTGTCACCATGGCAGCATAACACATGGGTCGAACCCAATCCTGAAAAGCTTCACAACATGAGAGGGAAAGTCAAAACAAATCAGAACATATAATTTGACTTTATATTTTACACATACAAATAATGTATACATATATCATTTGTGTTTCCACTCATACATTATAAAATTAAAATCTAATATGTTTGGATTATGAACAAAGCTAACGTGCCTTGAACCAAGTTTAGCTTATTTGAAAACTCTGTTTCTTCTGTTAAGTGTGATCAGTCCACGGGTCATCATTACTTCTGGGATATTACTCCTCCCCAACAGGAAGTGCAAGAGGATTCACCCAGCAGAGCTGCATATAGCTCCTCCCCTCTACGTCACTCCCAGTCATTCTCTTGCACCCAACGACTAGATAGGATGTGTGAGAGGACTATGGTGATTATACTTAGTTTTATATCTTCAATCAAAAGTTTGTTATTTTAAAATAGCACCGGAGTGTGTTATTATCTCTCTGGCAGAGTTTGAAGAAGAATCTACCAGAGTTTTTGTTATGATTTTAGCCGGAGTAGTTAAGATCATATTGCTGTTTCTCGGCCATCTGAGGAGAGGTAAACTTCAGATCAGGGGACAGCGGGCAGATGAATCTGCATAGAGGTATGTAGCAGTTTTTATTTTCTGACAATGGAATTGATGAGAAAATCCTGCCATACCGATATAATGTCATGTATGTATACTTTACACTTCAGTATTCTGGGGAATGGTACTTCACTAGAATTACACTGTAAGAAATACATAAAGCTGTTTAATAACTAGAGATTATGTTTAACGTTTTTGCTGGAATGTAAAATCGTTTTCATTTGCTGAGGTACTGAGTGAATAAATGTTTGGGCACTATTTTTCCACTTGGCAGTTGCTTAATCTGTTTTCTGACAGTTTCTGTTCTCCCTCACTGCTGTGTGTGAGGGGGAGGGGCCGTTTTTTGGCGCTTTTACTATGCATCAAATATTTCAGTCAGCAACTCATTGTATTCCCTGCATGATCCGGTTCATCTCTACAGAGCTCAGGGGTCTTCAAAACTTATTTTGAGGGAGGTAATTTCTCTCAGCAGAGCTGTGAGAATTATAGTTTGACTGAGATAAAAAACGTTTATTCTGTAATTTGTTTCCTGCTTTCAGAATTTGTTATCTTTGCTAATGGGATTAAACCTTTGCTAAAGTTGTGTTGTTTACAAGGATTGAGGCTATAACTGTTTCAATTTATTAATTTTCAACTGTCATAGATCTTCTGTGCTTCTTAAAGGCACAGTACGTTTTAATATTATTCTAATTGAATTGTATTTCCAAGTTGCAAGTTTATTTGCTAGTGTGTTAAACATGTCTGATTCAGAGGATGATACCTGTGTCATTTGTTGCAATGCCAAAGTGGAGCCCAATAGAAATTTATGTACTAACTGTATTGATGCTACTTTAAATAAAAATCAATCTGTACAAATTGAACAAATTTCACCAAACAACGAGGGGAGAGTTATGCCGACTAACTCGCCTCACGTGTCAGTACCTACATCTCCCGCTCAGAGGGAGGTGCGTGATATTGTAGCGCCGAGTACATCTGGGCGGCCATTACAAATCACATTACAGGATATGGCTACTGTTATGACTGAGGTTTTGGCTAAATTACCAGAACTAAGAGGTAAGCGTGATCACTCTGGGGTGAGAACAGAGTGCGCTGATAATATTAGGGCCATGTCAGACACTGCGTCACAGGTGGCAGAACATGAGGACGGAGAACTTCATTCTGTGGGTGACGGTTCTGATCCAAACAGACTGGATTCAGATATTTCAAATTTTAAATTTAAACTGGAAAACCTCCGTGTATTACTAGGGGAGGTGTTAGCGGCTCTGAATGATTGTAACACAGTTGCAATACCAGAGAAAATGTGTAGGTTGGATAAATATTTTGCGGTACCGACGAGTACTGAGGTTTTTCCTATACCTAAGAGACTAAGGAGTGGGATAGACCCGGTGTGCCGTTCTCACCCCCTCCGATATTTAGAAAAATTTTTCCAATAGACGCCACCACAAGGGACTTATGGCAAACGGTCCCTAAGGTGGAGGGAGCAGTTTCTACCTTAGCTAAGCGTACCACTATCCCGGTGGAGGATAGCTGTGCTTTTTCAGATCCAATGGATAAAAAGTTAGAGGGTTACCTTAAGAAAATGTTTGTTCAACAAGGTTTTATATTGCAACCCCTTGCATGCATTGCGCCGATCACGGCTGCAGCGGCATTCTGGATTGAGTCTCTGGAAGAGAACATTGGTTCAGCTACTCTGGACGACATTACGGACAGGCTTAGAGTCCTTAAACTAGCTAATTCATTCATTTCGGAGGCCGTAGTACATCTTACTAAACTTACGGCGAAGAATTCAGGATTCCTGGTCAGCTGATGTTACTTCTAAGTCTAAATTGCTTAATATACCTTTCAAAGGGCAGACCTTATTCGGGCCCGGGTTGAAAGAGATTATCGCTGACATTACAGGAGGTAAAGGCCATGCCCTGCCTCAGCACAAAGCCAAAGCCAAGACTAGACAGTCTAATTTTCGTTCCTTTCGTAATTTCAAAGCAGGAGCAGCATCAACTTCCTCTGCACCAAAACAGGAAGGAGCTGTTGCTCGCTACAGACAAGGCTGGAAACCTAACCAGTCCTGGAACAAGGGCAAGCAGACTAGGAAACCTGCTGCTGCCCCTAAAACAGCATGAATTGAGGGCCCCCGATCCGGGATCGGATCTAGTGGGGGGCAGACTTTCTCTCTTCGCCCAGGCTTGGGCAAGAGATGTTCAGGATCCCTGGGCGCTAGAGATAATATCTCAGGGATACCTTCTGGACTTCAAATACTCTCCTCCAAGAGAGAGATTTCATCTGTCAAGATTGTCAACAATCCAGACAAAGAAAGAGGCGTTTCTACGCTGCGTACAAGAGCTCTTGTTAATGGGAGTAATCCATGTAGTTCCACGATCAGAACAGGGACAGGGGTTTTACTCAAATCTGTTTGTGGTTCCCAAAAAAGAGGGAACTTTCAGACCAATCCTGGACTTAAAGATCCTAAACAAATTCCTAAGAGTTCCATCGTTCAAGATGGAGACTATTCGGACAATTTTACCTATGATCCAAGAAGGTCAGTACATGACCACTGTAGATTTAAAAGATGCTTACCTTCACATACCGATTCACAAAGATCATTATCGGTACCTAAGGTTTGCCTTCCTAGACAGGCATTACCAGTTTGTGGCTCTTCCATTCGGATTGGCTACAGCTCCAAGAATCTTCACAAAGGTTCTGGGTGCTCTTCTGGCGGTACTAAGACCGCGGGGAATCTCGGTAGCTCCATACCTAGACGACATTCTGATACAAGCTTCAAGCTTTCAAACTGCCAAGTCTCATACAGAGTTAGTGCTGGCATTTCTAAGGTCACATGGATGGAAGGTGAACGAAAAGAAAAGTTCACTCGTTCCACTCACAAGAGTTCCCTTCCTGGGGACTCTTATAGATTCTGTAGAAATGAAGATTTACCTGACAGAGGACAGGCTAACAAGACTTCAAAGTGCTTGCCGCACCCTTCATTCCATTCAACACCAGTCAGTGGCTCAATGCATGGAGGGAATCGGCTTAATGGTAGCGGCAATGGACATAGTACCCTTTGCACGCTTACACCTCAGACCACTGCAACTGTGCATGCTAAGTCAGTGGAATGGGGATTACTCAGACTTATCCCCTTCTCTGAATCTGGATCAAGAGACCAGAAATTCTCTTCTATGGTGGCTTTCTCGGCCACATCTGTCCAGGGGGATGCCATTCAGCAGACCAGACTGGACAATTGTAACAACAGACGCCAGCCTTCTAGGTTGGGGTGCCGTCTGGAATTCTCTGAAGGCTCAGGGACAATGGAGTCAGGAGGAGAGTCTCCTGCCAATAAACATTCTGGAATTGAGAGCAGTTCTCAATGCCCTCCTGGCTTGGCCCCAGTTGACAACTCGGGGGTTCATCAGGTTTCAGTCGGACAACATCACGACTGTAGCTTACATCAACCATCAGGGAGGGACAAGAAGCTCCCTAGCTATGATGGAAGTATCAAAGATAATTCGCTGGGCAGAGTCTCACTCTTGCCACCTGTCAGCAATCCACATCCCGGGAGTGGAGAACTGGGAGGCGGATTTCTTAAGTCGTCAGACTTTTCATCCGGGGGAGTGGGAACTTCATCCGGAGGTCTTTGCCCAAATACTTCGACGTTGGGGCAAACCAGAGATAGATCTCATGGCGTCTCGGCAGAACGCCAAGCTTCCTCGTTACGGGTCCAGATCCAGGGATCCAGGAGCAGTCCTGATAGATGCTCTGACAGCACCTTGGGACTTCAGGATGGCTTACGTGTTTCCACCCTTCCCGTTGCTTCCTCGATTGATTGCCAGAATCAAACAAGAGAGAGCATCAGTGATTCTAATAGCACCTGCGTGGCCACGCAGGACTTGGTATGCAGACCTGGTGGACATGTCATCCTGTCCACCTTGGTCTCTACCTCTGAAACAGGACCTTCTGATACAGGGTCCCTTCAAACATCAAAATCTAACTTCTCTGAAGCTGACTGCTTGGAAATTGAACGCTTGATTTTATCAAGACGTGGGTTTTCTGAGTCAGTTATTGATACCTTAATACAGGCTAGGAAACCTGTTACCAGAAAGATTTACCATAAGATATGGCGTAAATACCTATATTGGTGTGAATCCAAAGGTTACTCTTGGAGTAAGGTTAGGATTCCTAGGATATTGTCTTTTCTACAAGAAGGTTTAGAAAAGGGTTTATCTGCTAGTTCTTTAAAGGGACAGATCTCAGCTCTGTCCATTCTGTTACACAAACGTCTGTCAGAAGTTCCTGACGTCCAGGCTTTTTGTCAGGCTTTGGCCAGGATTAAGCCTGTGTTTAAAACTGTTGCTCCACCATGGAGTTTAAACCTTGTTCTTAATGTTTTACAGGGCGTTCCGTTTGAACCCCTTCATTCCATTGATATAAAGTTGTTATCTTGGAAAGTTCTATTTTTAATGGCTATTTCCTCGGCTCGAAGAGTCTCTGAATTATCAGCCTTACATTGTGATTCTCCTTATTTGATTTTTCATTCGGATAAGGTAGTCCTGCGTACTAAACCTGGGTTCTTACCTAAGGTAGTTACTAACAGGAATATCAATCAAGAGATTGTTGTTCCTTCTTTATGCCCAAATCCTTCTTCAAAGAAGGAACGTCTACTGCACAACCTGGATGTAGTCCGTGCTCTAAAATTTTACTTACAGGCAACTAAGGAATTTCGACAAACGTCTTCTCTGTTTGTCATTTACTCTGGGCAGAGGAGAGGTCAAAAAGCTTCCGCTACCTCTCTTTCTTTTGGCTTCGTAGCATAATTCGTTTAGCTTATGAGACTGCTGGACAGCAGCCTCCTGAAAGAATTACAGCTCATTCTACTAGAGCTGTGGCTTCCACTTGGGCCTTCAAGAATGAGGCCTCTGTTGAACAGATTTGCAAGGCTGCAACTTGGTCTTCGCTTCATACTTTTTCCAAATTTTACAAATTTGACACTTTTGCTTCATCGGAGGCTATTTTTGGGAGAAAGGTTCTTCAGGCAGTGGTTCCTTCTGTATAAAGAGCCTGCCTATCCCTCCCGTCATCCGTGTACTTTTGCTTTGGTATTGGTATCCCAGAAGTAATGATGACCCGTGGACTGATCACACTTAACAGAAGAAAACATAATTTATGCTTACCTGATAAATTCCTTTCTTCTGTAGTGTGATCAGTCCACGGCCCGCCCTGTTTTTAAGGCAGGTAAATATTTTTTAATTTATACTCCAGTCACCACTTCACCCTTGGCTTTTCCTTTCTCGTTGGTCCTTGGTCGAATGACTGGGAGTGACGTAGAGGGGGAGGAGAGAGGAGCTATATGCAGCTCTGCTGGGTGAATCCTCTTGCACTTCCTGTTGGGGAGGAGTAATATCCCAGAAGTAATGATGACCCGTGGACTGATCACACTACAGAAGAAAGGAATTTATCAGGTAAGCATAAATTATGTTTTTGTGGGGGGTTTTTCCAAACAGAAAGATGTAAGTATACTGTATTGCAATGAATAAAAAGATCAGAAAATAGCTAGAGTTTGTAAATACATTTTAACAAAACATGGATTACAAATTTTCTCTCATTATACAGGTAAAGCATCATACAATTTTAAACAAAATTTCCAGTTGACTTATTAAAATTACCTTTATTTTCTTTGTATTTTTTGTTGAAAGAGCAGCAATGCACGCACTACTCTGAGTTATCTGAATTATATGAGCCAATGAAAGAAGCATATATGTGCAGCTACCAAGCAGCAGCTAGCTCCCAGTAGTGCATTGCTACTCCTGAGCCTACCTAGATATGATTTTCAACAAAGGATACCAGGAGAATGAATACAATTATTTGGAAAGTTGTTTAAAACTGAATGCTGTATCTGAATCCTTTGGATATAAATATATGCAGAACCAAATTAAAAAAACAAGGTAACCTGCACACAAAGTGTTATAGCATGTAAAGGTTAAATCAGGATAGGACATTTAGACAAACTGTTCTAGGGATTATATATTTTAATAAATATTACATTTGTTTTGCCCTCTCTAAGCAAAAAAGAATTCTACAATTTATTTGGAAGTTTTATATAACATACACCAATACATCATGAAAGATGAAAATGTCTGATTCCTGGCAGCCAGATCTGGAGCAATTCTATGAACGCCCTGTATAAGGGTTTGTAGTATATGGGTTTACTTTTCCATTTTCTGTCCATTTGGGACCAGAGCAATTTTTACATTTCTGCTGTGTTTGTGTTTAGCTGTAATTTTCCTCTTACTCATTTACTGTACCCACACATAATATATACCGTTTTTCTCGCCATTAAATGGACTTTTTAAAGATACCATTATTTTCATCATATCTTATAATTTACTATAAAAACAAATATATAAAATATGAGGGGGGGGGGGGGAAAAAACACACTTTTTCTAACTTTGACCCCCAAAATCTGTTACACATCTACAACCACCAAAAAACACCCATGCTAAATAGTTTCTAAATTTTGTCCAGAGTTTAGAAATACCCAATGTTTACATGTGCTTTGCTTTTTTTGCAAGTTATAGGGCAATAAATAAAGTAGCACTTTGCTATTTCCAAATCACTTTTTTTCAAAATTAGCGCTCGTTACATTGAACACTGATATCTGTCAGGAATCCCTGAATATCCCTTGACATGTATATATTTTTTTTTTAGAAGACAACCCAAAGTATTGATCCAGGCCCATTTTGGTATATTTCATGCCACCCATTTCAGCACCAAATGCCATCAAATAAAAAAAAATATATATAGTTTGGTTTCTCACTGAAATTATTTACAAACAGCTTTTGCAATTATGGCATAAATGGTTGTAAATGCTTCTCTGGGATCCCCTTTGCTCAGAAATAGCAGACATATGGCTTTGGCGTTGCTTTTTGGTAATTAGAAGGCCGCTAAATTCCGCTGCGCACCACACATGTATTATGCCCAGCAGTGAAGGGGTTAATTTTAGCTTTAGTGTAGTAGACAACCCGAAGTATTGATCTAGGCCCATTTTGGTATATTTCATGCCACCATTTCACCGCCAAATGCGATCAAATAAAAAAAAAAAAAAATTGTAAATAATTTCAGTGAGAAATTGAACTAACAGCTTTTGCAATTATGGAATAAATGGTTGTAAATGCTCCTCTGGAATCCCCCTTGTTCAGAAATAGCAGACATATGGCTTTGGCATTGCTTTTTGGCAATTAGAAGGCCGCTAAATGCCACTGCGCATTACACGTGTATTATGCCCAGAAGTGCAGGGGTTAAGGTAGCTTGTAGGGAGCTTGCATGGTTAATTTTAGCTTTAGTGTAGAGATCAGCCTCCATCACATCACACCCCCTGATCCTCCCAAACAGTTCCCTTCCCCTCCCCACAATTGTCCCCGCCATCTTAAGTACTGGAAGAAAGTCTGCTAGTACTAAAATAAAAAGGTATCAATTTTTATTTTATAGCATATTTACATATGCTGCTGTGTAGGAATCCCCATTAGCCCCCAACCTCCCTGTTTCCCCCCCCCCCCCCAACCCAAACAGCTCTCTAACCCTCTCCCTCATTAGGAGTCATCTTGGGTACTGGCAGCTGCCAGTACCCAGTTTACAAAAAAAAAATAAAAAAAAAAAAAAAAAAAAAAATGGGGGTGGGGGGTGTTGTCTGAAGTGTAGCTTAGCTTTCCCCCCCCCCACACAGACCAACCCCCCACCTCCTGCCAGATCATTTTATTATATATATATATATATATATATATATATATATATATATATATATATATATATATATATATATATATATATATATATATATATATATATATATATATATATATATATATATCCTGCCTACCCCCCCCCCCCCTTTCTCCAACAAATTTTCTGGCTACCCCGTCCACGATCCAGCACCCTCTGCATTACAGAAACCATCAATGGCCGCCCACCCACCAACGATTGCGGCCATCGATGTCCGATGCAGAGAGGGCCACAGAGTGTCTCTCTCTGCATCAGATGGCCAAGGATGGTTATTGCAGGATGCCTCGATATCGAGGCATCGCTGCAATAACCGGAAAGTGGCTGGAAGCGATCAGGATCGCTTCCACCACTTTCCAAGACAGACGACATACAGGGTATGTCCTGGGTCGTTAAGTGTATCTTTTTGGAGGACGTACCCTGCACGTCGGTCGTTAAGGGGTTAAAGGGGCAGAATATGATTCGAGTAGTAAAACTTATGTATGCTTACCTGATAATTTAAGAGTCTACAGCTGCATTCATTACTGAATATATATATATATATATATATATATATATATATATATATATATATATATATATATATATATATATATATATATATATATATATATATATATATATATATATATATATATATATATATATATATATATAAATAAATAAAACGCCCCACAGAAAAAAAAAATACGGATGGGGAGCTGTGGATTCTTTTTCCATCTGAAGAAAAGAAAATTATCAGGTAAGCATAATTTAAGTTTTTCTTCATAAATGGAAAGAGTCCACAGCTGCATTCATTACTTTTGGGAAAACAATACCCAAGCTATAGATGACACTGAATGCAAAAACGGGAAGGTACAATAAGCGGCCCATTCTGAGGGCACCAGGCCTGAAAAAAAAAAAAAACACAAAAAGGAAAACGCCCCAAGGACACTGACCCGCAGATAGTCCGAAAGATTAACTAGAGACCGCAAAGCAGACTCACTGAGCCAACACTCCTCCAGGAGAACAGTCGCCCAGCAGTCGGTCCCCACACAATCCTGCCAAAGGGGTACCCAAAAGGTATAGCAAGTTCTAATAAGGAAAAACCCCCTTCAAAAGAAAGCCAAGTCCACAGAGACCCAAATGGATCCCGAAAACAAGGGAAGGCCCAACCACAAGGAGCAACCAGGAATCATCGAAGAGAAGAAACCTCTCCCAAACGTTGTGCAACAGCACCAAAAAGACAGCTGAAGACAAAGTTCTCAAAACGTCAGAACTCAGATGTTTGTCCTTCTGAATTTGCCACTTGTAATTTTTCTGTTTGCTCAGTCTCTGAGTCCAGTAACACAATGCCATCCATAGGAAGACACGGAAAAAACACTATCCGTAAGGTGGCCGAACACAATAGCAGATTGCCCCCTCCTCCAAGAAAGATGAGACACTCCAGGCCTACTCACAGATCTCAAAGGGGGAGAGGCACAGAACTTCTAAAAAAAGAAAAAAAAGGTCCACTGGCACCCCCAAGACCTGAGGATGAAGGACAGATCTCAGATTCTACAGATAGCCAGACCAGCCCAATCAACGACAGATCTGAAAACAAGGGAACAGAAAGGAACCCCAAGACCGGCCCCCAAAAGGGCGGAAAAATGGACACAGCCACTTTAACCTAGAGACAATTCGAGCAGGTGTTAGACCCAAGGATATCCAGCAAAGCCACCCAACGAAGTCTCAATGCGGAGCCAGCAGCTCCTCAGGTGGAAAGGAACAACTCAAAGAGCAGACCAATCCCCAAACCAGATAAAACATCTGTTTCAACCTCCCGAATACAGGAGAGGCCCCTAGAAAAACACAATTTATGCTTACCTGATAAATTTATTTCTCTTGTGGTGTATCCAGTCCACGGATCATCCATTACTTGTGGGATATTCTCATTCCCAACAGGAAGTTGCAAGAGGACACCCACAGCAGAGCTGTAATATAGCTCCTCCCCTAACTGTCATAGCCAGTCATTCGACCGAAAACAAGCCGAGAAAGGAGGAACCATAGGGTGCAGTGGTTACTGTAGTTTAAATTTAAAAATTACCTGCCTTAAAATGACAGGGCGGGCCGTGGACTGGATACAGCACAAGAGAAATAAATTTATCAGGTAAGCATAAATTATGTTTTCTCTTGTAAGGTGTATCCAGTCCACGGATCATCCATTACTTGTGGGATACCAATACCAAAGCTAAAGTACACGGATGAAGGGAGGGACAGGGCAGGAACTTAAATGGAAGGAACCACTGCCCGTAAAACCTCTCTCCCAAATACAGCCTCTGAAGAAGCAAAAGTATCAAATTTGTAAAATTTTGAAAAAATATGAAGCGAAGACCAAGTCTTCGCCTTGCAAATCTGATCAAAAGAAGCCTCATTCTTAAAGGCCCAAGTGGAAGCCACAGCTCTAGTGGAATGAGCTGTAATCCTTTCAGGAGGCTGCTGTCCAGCAGTCTCATAGGCTAAGCGGATTAAGCTTCTTAGTCAAAAAGAAAAAGAGGTTGCCGAAGCCTTTTGACCTCTCCTCTGTCCAGAGTAGACAACAAACAAAGCAGATGTTTGACGAAAATCTTTAGTAGCTTGTAAGTAAAACTTTAAAGCACTGACCACGTCCAGATTGTGTAACACAAGGATGGAACAACAATCTCTTGATTGATATTCTTGTTAGATACCACCTTATGTAAGAACCCAGGTTTGGTACGCAGGACTACCTTATCCGTATGAAAAATCAGATAAGGAGAATCACATTGTAAGGCAGATAGCTCAGACTCTACGAGCCGAGGAAATAGCTACCAAAAAAAGAACTTTCCAAGATAAAAGCTTGATCTATGGAATGAAGAGGTTCAAACGGAACTCCTTGAAGAACCAAGTTTAAGCTCCATGGTGGAGCAACAGGTTTAAACACAGGCTTGATTCTAACTAAAGCCTGACAAAATGCCTGAACGTCTGGAACATCTGCCAGACGCTTAACCTTTTTCCAAACCTTCTTGGAGAAAAGATAATATCCTAGAAATCCTGACCTTACTCCATGAGTAACCCTTGGATTCACACCAATAAATATATCTACACCATACCTTATGGTAAATTTTCCTGGTGACAGGCTTTCGTGCCTGTCTTAAGGTATCAATAACTGACTCGGAGAAGCCACGCTTTGATAAAATCAAGCGTTCAATCTCCAGGCAGTCAGCCTCAGAGAAATTAGATTTGGATGGTTGAAAGGACCCTGAAGTAGAAGGTCCTGTTTCAGAGGCAGAGACCATGGTGGAAAGGATGACATGTCCACTAGATCTGCATACCAGGTCCTGCGTGGCCACGCAGGTGCTATCAGAATCACCAATGCTCTCTCCTGCTTGATCTTGGCAATCAGTCGAGGGAGCAGAGGAAACGGTGGAAACACATAAGCCAGGTTGAAAGACCAGGGCGCTGCTAGAGCATCTATCAGTGTCGCCTTGGGATCCCTGGACCTGGATCCGTAACACGGAAGCTTGGCGTTCTGGCGAGACGCCATGATATCCAGTTCTGGTTTGCCCCAACGATGAATCAGTTGTGCAAATACCTCCGGATGGAGTTTCCACTCTCCCGGATGAAAAGTCTGACGACTTAGAAAATCCGCCTTCCAGTGCTCTACACCTGGGATATGGATAGCTGATAGGTGGCAAGAGTGAATCTCTGCCCAGCGAATTATTTTTGAAACTTCTAACATCTTTAGGGAACTTCTCGTTCCCCCTTGATGGTTGATGTAAGCTACAGTCGTGATGTTGTCCGACTGAAATCTGATGTACCTCAGAGTTGCTAACTGAGGCCAAGCCTGAAGAGCCTTGAATATCGCTCTTAGTTCCAGAATATTTAATGGAATTAGAGACTCCTCCTGAGTCCACGATCCCTGAGCCTTCAGGGAATTCCAGACTGCACACCAACCTAGAAGGCTGGCATCTGTCATAACAATTGTCCAATCTGGCCTGCGAAAGGTCATACCTTTGGACAGATGGACCCGAGATAGCCACCAGAGAAGAGAATCCCTGGTCTCTTGGTCCAGATTCAGTTGAGGGGACAAATCTGTGTAATCCCCGTTCCACTGACTGAGCATGCATAGTTGCAGCGGTCTGAGATGCAAGCGTGCAAACGGCACTATGTTCATTGCCGCTACCATTAAGCCGATTACTTCCATACACTGAACCACCGAAGGGCGCGGAATGGAATGAAGAACCCGGCAGGAATTTAGAAGCTTTGATAACCTGGACTCCGTCAGGTGAATTTTCATTTCTACAGAATCTATCAGAGTCCCTAGAAAGGAAACTCTTGTGAGTGGGGATAGAGAACTCTTTTCCTCGTTCACTTTCCACCCATGCGACCACAGAAATGCCAGTACTACGTCCGTATGAGACTTGGCAATTTGGAAGTTTGACGCCTGTATCAGGATGTCGTCTAAATAAGGGGCTACTGCTATGCCCCGCGGCCTTAGGACCGCCATAAGCGACCCTAGAACCTTTGTAAAGATTCTTGGGGCTGTAGCTAATCCCAAGGGAAGAGCTACAACTGGTAACGCCTGTCTTGAAAGGCAAACCTGAGAAACCGATGATGATCTTTGTGTATCGGAATGTGAAGATAAGCATCCTTTAGATCCACTGTAGTCATATATTGACCCTCCTGGATCAGTGGTAGGATGGTACGAATAGTTTCCATCTTGAACGACGGAACTTTGAGGAATTTGTTTAAGATCTTTAGATCCAAAATTGGTCTGAAGGTTCCCTCTTTTTTGGGAACCACAAACAGATTTGAGTAAAAACCCTGTCCCTGTTCCTCCTTTGGAACTGGATGGATCACTCCCATAACTAGGAGGTCTCGTACACAGTGTAAGAATGCCTCTCTCTTTATCTGGTGTACAGATAATTGTGAAAGGTGAAATCTCCCTTTTGGGGGGGGGGAACCTTTAAAGTCCAGAAGATATCCCTGGGATACAATTTCCAACGTCCAGGGATCCTGAACATCTCTTGCCCACGCCTGGGCAAAAAGTGAAAGTCTGCCCCCTACTAGATCCGTTCCCGGATAGGGGGCCGTTCCTTCATGCTGTCTTAGAGGCAGCAGCAGGCTTTTTTTACCTGCTTACCTTTTTTCCAGGTCAGGTTTGGTCTCCAGACCGTCTTGGATTGAGCAAAAGTTCCCTCTTGTTTAGCATTAGAGGAAGTTGATGCCGCACCTGCCTTGAAGTTTTGAAAGGCATGAAAATTAGACTGTTTGGCCCTAGATTTGGACCTGTCCTGAGGAAGGGCATGACCTTTTCCTCCAGTGATATCAGCAATAATCTCCTTCAACCAGGCCCGAATAGGGTCTGCCCCTTGAAGGGAATGTTAAGTAGCTTAGATTTTGAAGTCACGTCAGCTGACCATGATCTAAGCCATAGCGCTCTGCGCGCATGTATAGCAAAACCAGAATTCTTAGCCGTTAGTTTAGTCAAATGAACAATGGCATCAGAATAAAAGAATTGGCTAGCTTAAGTGCTCTAAGTTTGCCAAGTATGTCATCCAATGGAGTCGCTACCTGTAAAGCCTCTTCCAGAGACTCAAACCAGTACGCCACAGCAGCAGTGACAGGGCAATGCATGCAAGGGGCTGTAGGATAAAACCTTGTTGAATAAATATTTTCTTAAGGTAACCTCTAATTTTTTATCCATTGGATCTAAAAAAAAAAAAAAAAGCACAACTGTCCTCGACAGGGATAGTAGTACGCTTTACTAGAGTAGAAACTGCTCCCTCCACCTTAGGGACTGACTGCCATAAGTCTCGTATGGAGGCGTCTATTGGAGACATTTTTCTAAAGATAGGAGGGGAAGAGAACGGCACACCTGGTCTATCCCATTCCTTATTAATAATTTCTGTAAACCTTTTAGGTATTTGGAAAAACATCAGTACACACCAGCACTGCAAAGTATTTATCCAGTCTACACAATTTATCTGGCACTGCAATGGTATCACAGTCATTCAGAGCAGCTAAAACCTCCCTAAGCAACACGCGGAGGTGTTCAAGCTTAAATTTAAATGTAGAAATATTAGAATCAGGTATCTTTCCTGAGTCATTAACATCACCCACTGACTGAAGCTCTCTTTACTCAGCTTCTGCATATTGTGAGGCAGTATCAGACATGGTTCTTAAAGCGTCAGTATGCTCTGCATTTTGTCTCACCCCAGAGCTATCTCGCTTACCTCTAAGTTCAGGTAGTCTGGCTAATACCGCTGACAGTGTATTATCCATGACTGCCGCCATGTCTTGTAAAGTAAACGCTATGGGCGCCCTAGATGTACTTGGCGCCATTTGAGCGTGAGTCCCTTAAGCGGGAGTCAAAGGGTCTGACACGTGGGGAAAGTTAGTCGGCATAACTTCCCCCTCGTCATATTCCTCTGGTGATAAATTTTTTAAAGACAGAAAATGATCTTTATTGCATAAAATGAAATCAGTACATTTGGTACACATTCTAAGAGGGGGTTCCACCATGGCTTTTAAACATAATAAACAAGGAGTTTCTTCTATGTCAGACATGTTTATACAGACTAGCAATGAGACTAGCAAGCTTGGAAAACACTTTAAATCAAGTTAACAAGCAAATATAAAAAATGGTACTGTGCCTTTAAGAGAAACACATTTTGTCAGAATTTGAAAAACAGTGAAAAAATGCAGTAAATCAAACGAAATTTTTACAGTGTGTATAATAGGCTAACAGAGCATTGCACCAACTTGCAAATGGATGATTAACCCCTTAGTTCAAAAAAAGGATCAAAAAAATGAAATAGACATTTTTTAACAGTCACAACCAACTGCCACAGCAAGCTGTGGCCCTAACTTCCCCAATAAACTACTTTGGAAAGCCTTTGGGCCCTTTAGAGATGTCCTATAGCATTCAGAGGGCCTTTGAGGGAAGCTGGATGTCACAGTTTGTAATTTTAACTGCACCAACTGTAACTTTTATACTACAACAGTGGAAATTGTTTCTAGTCAAAATTTAAGCCAGCCATGTGGAAAAAACTAGGCCCCAATAAAGTTTTATCACCAAAGCATATATAAAAACGATTAAACATGCCAGCAAAAGTTTTATATTGCAATATCATAAGGGTATTACCCCTGGGAGTAAGCATGATTCCAGTCGTTATTAAATCACTGTATTCAGGCTTAACTTACATTAATCCGGTATCAGCAGCATTTTCTAGTGTTTTCCATCTCTAGAAAAAAATATAACTGCACATACCTGATAGCAGAATAAACTGCACGCCATTCTCTCGCTGAAGTTACCTCATCTGTGTAATACCCTCAGACATATGTGAGAATAGCAATGGATCTTAGTTACAACCTGCTATGATCATAGAAAACTCAGGCAGATTCTTCTTCTATTTACTGCCTGAGATAAAATAGCACAACACCGGTACTATTTAAAAATAACAAACTTTTGATTGAAGAAAGTAAACTAACTATATTTAACCACTCTCTCCTACAACGACCTAGCTTGTTGAGACTTGCAAGAGAATGACTGGCTATGACAGTTAGGGGAGGAGCTATATTACAGCTCTGCTGTGGGTGTCCTCTTGCAACTTCCTGTTGGGAATGAGAATATCCCACAAGTAATGGATGATCCGTGGACTGGATACACCTTACAAGAGAAAAGGAACCACGCCTCCGCAAGGAAGACAACGAAGAGGAGAGCATCGATAAACACCTGCCCAAAAGGCAAACCTTCCACTTGCTAGGCAGGAAAGCCCACCATCAGGTCACATGAGTTGGCTGTCCCAAGGGAACCGTATCATCCGGCACACAAGCCCCCAAGGAGCCCCGACTCTGTAAATCTGGCCAAGTTGTAAAACAGAACAAGGGATAAACCCAAGTACCCCGGAAAACTGGAACCCCCAGGCCAGTCCTAAGATCATAAGGTACGGTAACATCCCACAGCAGGACCCACAAGGTGCCCGCGGGAAGGCGCCATCTGCCAAACCGGAAGTGATTATGCGCCGACGTTCACTGCTGGTTTGGCGGATGGCGCCTTCCCGCGGGCACTATCGGCGTTCTGACTCCATCCCATAAATAGTAGCACTGGTAAGTTATACACTGTTTGTTTTGTCACTTGTCTGAGGACGGGGTCACTCCCCGAAAACATTTACATATGCTAAATGCTTAAATAAATTTGGACTTCTTCACACGGTGAGTGCTCTCTGATTACATACATACATAGATACACACACGTTTTTCTCACTTATTCTCATTACAGAATTATAACTGTGGCCTGAAATCATCCTGTATAGGTCTTCTGTACGCAAGTGATCAGATCAATGAACAGCGAAGTTCCCCATAGTGCATGCACTCGCTATTGATAGATTTGATCACTTGTGTACAGAAGACCTATACAGGATGATGTCACGCCACAGTTATAAGAAACAAGTACCTAAATAGCTTTATAGTTTTATTGCATAGCAGAAATGGGAAATAATAAAAGTCCACAGCTGCATTCATTACTTTTGGGAAATCAATACCCAAGCTATAGAAGACACTGAATGCACATATTCTTTGCAAGAAGCGGAATCTGAATCAGAGACATCCATCTACAAAAAAAAATCTGAATCCTCCAAAACTTGAATATTGGAAATTATGGAGAAAAAAACAAAACGGCATCTTACACCCCCAATGGCTGGGGCACTCACCACCTCCTATGACTCAGACAAGTAGAGAAACACAGACTCTCTCCACCTCCACACGGTCAGGAATACGGAAATGGGAAACAAAAAAACAAAAACATGACCACGCCCGGTCACAAGGTGCACCATGCAGGCCAAGCAAAAAGCACGCCAGTCCACAAGAACTGCGCAGCTCAAAAAAGGCCTTTATGTTCCGTAATAGCCACGAGCCCAAGCATCACTACACATAAGCAGACAGAATAACAAACATGATTAACATAAAAAACATGATTAAAGCCCCCCACTGTTCTATAACCCCCCTCATGAGATATTAACCCTTAATTCCATAAAGATAAAGGAGTCCCACTGAGACTGTCGTCTTAAGTTACAATACATTCCCACATTGAAATGGAAAATTAAACGATCTTACCGGAATCTATGCCGTGGAACAGTAACACGGCCCTTTAAGTGTGACAGATAGTAGCGTTGCTTCTGACACGGACTTGAGTGAAGAAAGCAGGCAGTGAAACTCGTCAACACTGATTGCTTATGGAGCTGTCAATATGAGTCGGGATTGTTTTGCAGAAAGATTCTCCCTGCATTTCCTGATTCTAACCTTCATCCATGCTCTCACTAAGAGGCTGACAGGACTACTTAAAACTCCAGTACCATTTCAAAGAGTACTACCCTCCATAAGAGGCTATTTTGAATCTCCTGACACTTCTCTGCCAACCTCCTGTGACGAAAGGCAAAGAATGACTGGGGGATGAGGGAAGTATTTAAGCCTTTGGGCTGGGGTGTCTGAATGCAGCTGTGGACTCTACCCGTTTAAGTAGAAAAAAGGGATTATCTATCTTTTTTAAATAATACAATGCTGGAGTAGACTGTCCCTTTATGGACCAGGAATTTCAGAGTAAAACATGCCCAAAAATGTTAGCATTTTTGCTATCACTCCATTTAAACAGAAAGAGACTTGTTTTTTTGATTTACATATACCATACATACATACTTTTTTTATTTTATTATTTTTTATTTATTTATTTTGTTGACAACCCAAGGTACTGATCTAGGCCCATTTTGGTATATTTCACGTCAACATTTTGCCGCCAAATGTGATCATATTTAAAAAAAAAAAAAAAAAAAAAAAAAAAAAAAAAGCTAACTTTGGGTTTCTCACTGAATGGTAATTAGAAGGCTGCCAATTGCAGCTGCACAACACACTCACAGCAGTGAAGGGGTTAATAAGGTAGCTTGTAAGGTTAATTTTAGCTGTAATGTAGAGATTACCCTCCCACCTGACACCTCCCAACCCCTGATCCTTACCTGATCCCTCCCAAACAGCTCCCTACCCTCTTTTACCCCCACTGGTCACCACCATCTTAGATACTGGCAGAGAGGCTGCAACTATGCAGTGTAGGGATGATAGTTTGTTTTGGTTTTTTATTTCTGGTTTGAAGCTAACCGTCGCTGAATGATTCCTCTCCACTCATCACCCCCTCCCCAACAGCTCTCTAACCCTCCTCCTGTCGCCATCTTAAGTACCTTTTTTTATTTTTTGAGTAGCCAATGGCTGGGTGGAGTATAACAGCGTTTTTAACTTCCATTTTGAACAGGAACTGAAAAGCTAACCATTTCAGAACGGAATTACAGGAAAAAAAGGGGACAAAATAAATAATGAAAGTATATTGGTGACTTTTTTTTATCATGTTATATTACCATATCAAAGTGTTTAATGTCCAATTAAGATGTATAGTGGCAAAAATATAATTTTAGATGTAGTGAAAATGTTGTAAGATGGAAAATTATTATAATGTGCTTTTAAGTGCAGACAACAAATTATTATTGCATAAGAATCTTAAAGAATATCTCCCTACCTATTTTCAGTTAGAGAAAAATTCTCATGAGATATGAAAAAAAAAAAAATATATTAGCAACTGTAACTATACATGATTGCACTATGCCCTAGAGACATAATAGTGACTTTGCACTATTACTAATATGCAAGGGGGGTATATGGGAAGCCTGGTAACTCAAAATACTATTTTTCATGTACTGGTATTTGCAATAATTTTTTTTTAGTCTATCTTGATTAACCTATTTTTTTTTTTTACTGGATTTTTATAAATTTTGCTTGTTTTTGCCAAATACGTAGCAGCTTATTTATGACATTCAGTGTAAATGCATGTTTATGTTTGCACAGCTGAAATCAAGGAAAACATCATGAATTACAAAAGTAAACATTTTCTCTGGTTTAGGGCATCACAGTTTCTGCTCAGGCTGTGAATGTGTGTGTAGATTACTTAAAGGGACAGTTCACCCAAAAATGTTATATTTAAATTCTTCACAATGATTAATTTTATCTGCTGGAGTGTATTAAATTGATGTTTACAAGTAGCTCCTTTATACCTATTTTGGCCTGAAAAAGCCGATTTAGCCTCTGGTATCCCAACCTATACTGAAAGTTTTGATACGGGAATCTCAGCTATTAACCCTTTCATGACCAGGTTAAAACGTCTACATCGGAACAGCTCTCTTCCCTACCACACCTTACAATTGTCCCGCCATCTTAAGTACTGGCAGAAAGTCTGCCAGTACTAAAATAAAAGGCCAGTACCCAGTGTCTGCCAGTACCCAGTTTGCCATACAATTTGTTTATTTTTAAATATAAAAACCTATTTTTCTGTAGTGTAGCTGCCCCCCTCAATAACCTACCCCCAAACCCTCTAACAGATCCCTTGGATACTTTCCCCCCCCCCCCCTCCTATCTCCCTCCTTCCCTTGACACATACTGCGTAGCATTCCCATCCGCTCCCGCCCCTGTGCGCATCTCCGCCCCTGTGTGCGTGCCGCCTGGCACCCCCGCACGTGATCCGGCCCCCCTCTGGCGGATATCCTCCAGCGATGGCCGCCCACCCACCAACGATCGGCACCATCGCTCGCCGATGCAGAGAGGGCCACAGAGTGGCTCTCTGCATCGGATGCCTAAAAAATGTTATTGCAGGATGCCTCAATATCTATGCATCACTACAATAAAATGAAAACGGCTGGAAGCGATCAGGATCACTTCCACCACTTGAATCCCCTGACAACGTACAGGGTACGACGTCGGTCGTTAACCTTTTTTTTTTTGTAGGACGTACCCTGTACGTCGTTGGCAGTTATGGGGTTAAAGGGATCTGAAACACAATTTTTTTTCTTTTACGATTTAGATAGATCATACAATTTTAAACAACTTTCCAATTTACTTCTATTTAATTTGCTTCCTTCTCTTGTTATCCTTTGCTGAAAGGTTTATCTAGGAAAGCTTAGGAGCAGCAAAGAACCTAGGTTCTAGCTGCTGATTAGTGGCTTCACATATATACACCGATTGTCATTGGCTCACTCATGTGTTCAGTTAGAAACCAGTAGTGCATGGCTGCTCATTCAACAAATGATAGAGAATAAAAGAAATTTAATAGAAGTAAAGCTGGAAAGTTGTTTAAAATTGTATGTTCTACCTAAATCATGAAAGAAAAATTATGGGTTTCATGTCCCTTTAAAAAGGGACAGGAAACGCCAACATTTTCTATCAGGATTTGGATAGAACATACAATTTTAAATAGCTTTCCAATTTACTTCTATTATCAAATTTGCTTCATTATCTTGTTATTTGCTGAAGAAACAGCATTGCACTAATGGCAGCTAGCTGAACACATCTAGTAAGCCAATCACAAGAGACAAAAGTGTGCAGGCACCAATCAGCAACTAGCTCCCACTAGTGTAGGATATGTGCGCATTCTTTTTCAACAAGGGATACCAAGAGAACAAAACACATTTGAAAATAGAAGTGAATTTAAAAGCATCTTAAAATGACATGCTCTCAGAATCAAGCAAGTTTAATTTTTACTTTCCTATCCCTTTAAGTAATAACATACTTTTCTATTGTTCTATGAATTAAGCGTTAGTTTGAGAAAAAACAGAATTTATGCTTACCTGATAAATTACTTTCTCTTGTGGTGTATCCAGTCCACGGTTCATCCTTTTCTTGTGGGGGATATTCTCCTTCCTAACAGGAAGTGGCAAAAAGAGCACACAACAGAGCTGTCCATATAGCTCCCCCACTAGTTCCACCCTAGTCCTTCGACCGAAGGTTAGGAAGAAAAAGGAGAAACCATAGGGTGCAGTGGTGACTGTAGTTTAAACTAAATATCTACCTGACTAATAGCCAGGGCGGGCCGTGGACTGGATACACCACAAGAGAAAGTAATTTATCAGGTAAGCATAAGTTATGTTTTCTCTTGTAAGGTGTATCCAGTCCACGGGTTCATCCTTTACTTGTGGGATACCAATACCAAAGCTTTAGGACACGGATGAAGGGAGGGAACAAGACAGGTACCTTAAACGGAAGGCACCACTGCTTGTAAACCTTTCTCCCAAAAATAGCCTCCGAAGAAGCAAAAGTGTCGAATTTGTAAAATTTGGAAAAAGTATGCAGCGAAGACCAAGTCGCTGCCTTACAAATCTGTTCAACAGAAGCCTCATTTTTAAAAGCCCATGTGGAAGCCACTGCTCTTGTAGAATGAGAAGTAATTGTTTCAGGAGGCTGCTGGCCAGCAGTCTCATAGGCCAGACAGATTATGAGTTTCAGCCAAAAGGAAAGAGGTAGCAGTCGCCTTCTGACCTCTCCTCTTACCAGAATAGATAACGAACAATGAAGTTGTTTGTCTGAAATCCTTAGTTGCTTGTAAATAAAACTTTAAAGCACGAACCACATCAAGATTGTGTAACAGACGTTCCTTCTTTGAAGAAGGATTAGGACACAGAGAAGGAACAGCAATCTCCTGATTACCGGGTTTGGTACGCAAAACTACCTTATCTGCATGGAAAACCAGGTAAGGTGAGTCACACTGTAAAGCAGATAACTCTGAAACTCTTCGAGCAGAAGAGATAGCTATCAAAAACAAAACTTTCCAAGATAAAAGCTTAATATCTATGGAATGTAAAGGTTCAAACGGAAACCCCTTGCAGAACTGAAAGAACTAAATTCAGACTCCATGGCGGAGCCACAGGTCTATAAACAGGCTTGATTCTGACTAAAGCCTGAGTAAACACTTGAACGTCTTGTACCTCTGCCAGACGTTTGTGTAAAAGAATAGACAAAGCAGATATCTGTCCTTTTAAAGGAACTAGCTGACAATCCTTTCTCCAATCCATCTTGGAGAAAAGACAATATCCTGGGAATCCTAATCTTACTCCATGAGTAACCCTTGGATTCGCACCAACATAGATATTTTCGCCAAATCTTATGGTAGATTTTCCTGGTGACAGGCTTTCTAGCCTGAATCAGGGTATCGATAACCGACTCAGAGAAACCACGCTTAGATAGAATTAGGCGTTCAATCTCCAAGTAGTCAGACGCAGAGAAATTAGATTTGGATGTTTGAAAGAACCTTGAAGTAGAAGATCCTGCCTCATTAGCAGAGTCCATGGTGGAACGGGTGACATGTCCACTAGGTCTGCATACCTGGTCCTGAGTGGCCACGCAGGCGCTATTAGAATCACTGACGCCCTCTCCTGCTTGATTCTGGCAACCAGACGAGGAAGGAGAGGAAACTGTGGAAACACATAGGCCAGATTGAAGGACCAAGGCGCTGCTAGAGCATCTATCAACACCGCCTGGGGATCCCGGGACCTGGACCCATAAAGAGGAAGTTTGGCATTCTGACGGGACGCCATCAGATCCAATTCTGGAGTGCCCCATAGCCGAGTCAGCTGGGCAAATACCTCCGGGTGGAGTTCCCACTCCCCCGGATGAAAAGTCTGACGACTTAGAAAATCCGCCTCCCAGTTGTCTACTCCTGGGATGTGAATTGCTGAGAGGTGGCAAGAGTGATCCTCCGCCCACCTGATTATTTTGGTTACTTCCATCATTGCTAGGGGACTCCTTGTTCCCCCTTTATGGTTGATGTAAGCAACAGTCGTGATGTTGTCCGACTGAAATCTGATGAATTTGGCCGCAGCTAGCTGAGGCCATGCCTGAAGAGAGTTGAATATCGCCCTCAGTTCCAGAATGTTTATCGGGAGAAGAGCTTCTTCCAGAGACCATAAGCCCTGAGCTTTCAGGGAGTCCCAGACTGCACCCCAGCCCAACAGACTGGCGTCGGTCGTTACGATGATCCACTCTGGTCTGCGGAAACACATTCCCTGAGACAGGTGATCCTGAGACAACCACCAGAGAAGAGAATCTCTGGTCCCCTGGTCCAACTGTATTTGAGGAGACAAATCTGCATAATCCCCATTCCACTGTTTGAGCATGCATAGTTGCAGTGGACTGAGGTGTATCCGTGCAAAAGGGACCATTGCCGCTACCATTAGTCAGATTGTCTCCATGCACTGAGCTACAGACGGCCGAGGAATGGAATGAAGAGCTTGGCAAGTAGTTAAGAGTTTTAACTTTCTGACCTCCGTCAGAAATATTTTCATTTCTACCGAGTCTATTAGGATTCCTAGGAATGGAACTCTTGTGAGGGGGAGAGAGAACTCTTTTTGATGTTCACCTTCCACCCGTGAGACCTCAGAAAGGCCAATACAATTTCCGTGTGAGACTTGGCTCTTTGGAAAGTCGACGCCTGAATTAAGATGTCGTCTAGGTAAGGCGCCACTGCTATGCCCCGTGGTCTTAGAACCGCCAGGAGGGACCCTAGCACCTTTGTGAAAATTCTGGGAGCAGTGGCCAACCCGAAAGGAAGAGCCACAAACTGATAACGCTTGTCCAGAAAAGCGAACCTAAGAAACTGGTGATGATCTTTGTGGATAGGAATGTGCAGATACGCATCCTTTAGATCCACGGTAGTCATATATTGACCCTCCTGGATCATTGGTAAGATTGTCCGAATGGTCTCCATCTTGAATGATGGGACCCTGAGGAATTTGTTTAGAATTTTGAGATCCAGGATTGGTCTGAAAGTTCCTTCTTTTTTGGGAACCACAAACAGGTTTGAGTAAAAACCCAGCCCTTGTTCCACAATTGGAACTGGGTGGATCACTCCCATTGTATGTAGGTCTTCTACACAGCGTAAGAACGCCTCTTTCTTTGTCTGGTCTGAGGACAGACAAGAAATGTGGAACCTTCCCCTTGGAGGGGAGTCCTTGAATTCTAGAAGATATCCCTGGGATACAATCTCTAAGGCCCAAGGATCGTGTACGTCTCTTGCCCAGGCCTGAGCGAAGAGAGAGAGTCTGCCCCCTAGTAGATCCAGTCCCGGATCGGGGGCTACCCCTTCATGCTGTCTTGGAAGCAGCTTCAGGCTTCTTGGCCTGTTTACCCTTGTTCCAGCCCTGGGTTGTGAAGTGTTACCCTCTTGCTTTGCAGCAGGGATGAAGCGAGACCGCTCCTGAAATTTCGAAAGGAACGAAAATTATTTTGTTTGTTCTTTGTCTTAAAGGACTTGTCCTGAGGGAGAGCATGGCCTTTTCCCCCAGTGATTTCTGAGATAATTTCTTTCAATTCAGGCCCGAAAAGGGTCTTTCCTTTTAAAGGAATGTTCAGTAGTTTGAATTTTGACGACACATCGGCCGACCAGGACTTTAGCCATAGCGCCCTGCGCGCCAAAATGGCGAAACCTGAATTCTTTGCCGCTAACTTAGCTAGTTGGAAAGCGGCATCTGTGATAAAAGAATTAGCCAGCTTAAGAGCCTTAATTCTGTCCATAATGTCCTCATATGAGGTCTCCGTCTGGAGCGCATCTTCCAGCGCCTCGAACCAGAAAGCAGCTGCAGTAGTTACAGGAACAATGCACGCTATAGGTTGGAGAAGAAAACCTTGATGAACAAAAATTTTCTTAAGTAAACCCTCTAATTTTTTATCCATAGGGTCTTTAAAAGCACAACTGTCCTCAATTGGTATGGTTGTGCGTTTAGCAAGTGAAGAAACAGCCCCCTCCACCTTAGGGACCGTCTGCCACGAGTCCCGCGTGGAGTCAGATATGGGGAACATTTTCTTAAAAACAGGAGGGGGAACAAACGGAACACCTGGTCTATCCCACTCCCTAGTTACTATATCCGCAATCCTCTTAGGTACCGGGAACACATCAGTGTAAACAGGAACTTCTAGGTACTTGTCCATTTTACACAATTTCTCTGGAACCACCAAAGGGTCGCAGTCATCCAGAGTAACTAATACCTCCCTGAGCAATAAGCGGAGGTGTTCTAGTTTAAATTTAAATGCCAATGTATCCGAGTCTGTCTGAGGAGCAACCTTTCCCGAATCGGAAATTTCTCCCTCAGACAGCACATCCCTCGCCCCCATTTCAGAGCGTTGTGAGAGTATATCGGATACGGCTACCAAAGCGCCAGAATGCTCAGAATCTGTTCTTAAAACAGAGCTATCACGCTTTGCAGGTAACACGGGCAGTTTAGATAAAAACACTGAGAGGATATTATCCATAACTGCCGCCAAGTCTTGCAAGGTAAAAGAGTTAGACGCACTAGAGGTGCTAGGCGTCGTTTGAGCGGGCGTAACTGGTTGTGACACTTGGGGAGAGGCTAACCTCATTACCTTCTGTCTGAGAATCATCTTGGGCCACATTTTTAAGTGCAACAATATGTTCTTTAAAGTGTATAGACATATCAGTACAAGTGGGACACATTCTGAGAAGGGGTTTCCACCATGGCTTCTAAACACATTGAACAAGGATTTTCCTTAGTGTCAGACATGTTTAACAGACTAGTAGTAAGACAAACAGGCTTAGAAATCACTTTAATCAAGTAAAGACACACTTTGCAAAAAACGTTACTGTGCCTTTAAGAGATAAAAAAGGCACACAATTTTCCAAAACAGTGAAAAATGCAGCAAACTTTTCAAAATTTTCACAGTATGTACCTAAAGCATTGGTAAGATTGCACAACTAGCAAGAAAAACGATTAACCCCTTAATGCCCAAACTGGATCAATAGCAAGCCAACAACCGGTTAAACCAACTTCAGCACCTTGCCACAGCTCTGCTGTGGCCCTACCTGCCCTTAGGAACCAGATTTGTGGGGGAAAAGCTTCTTATAGGCCCTCAAAATGCAGCAGGACCCTCCATGTGAAGCAGCCTGAAGATCTAGTCAATCTAACTGCGCATCTGAGGCGCAAAATTAGGCCCCTCCCACCTTACTCCGGTGCTGTGAGGCCTAAAGAAACACTCCTAAGTGTTTTAATAATAGCCATGTGGGTAACAACCCCTGAAAGAAACCCAAAGGAACCTTCAAAGTGTCTCAAAAAACGATATTTTTCAATAAAAACCGTTTGCCATAAAATAGTGTCAACCAGCATAAATTAGCCCTGTTATGTAAGCTTGCAATTCCATACTTAGTCTCTGAATAAAGCTTACTCTTCCCTCATGGGGATCTTATCAGTCCTTTTCTAGCATTATCACAGTCTTGTCTAGAAATAAATGGCTGAGCTTACCTTATTGCAGCCTAACCTGCAAACCGTTCCCCCCAACTGAAGTTCTCTTGTACTCCTCAGTCCTGTGTGGGAACAGCAGTGGATTTTAGTTTCAACATGCTAAAATCATCTTCCTCCGTGCAGAAATCTTCATCTCTTTTCTGCTAGAGAGTAAATAGTACACACCGGTACCATTTAAAATAACAAACTTTTGCTTGTAGAACAAAAACTACAAATCTAACACCACATTCACTTTACCCTTTCCGAGAGGGACCCTATTGCTTAGAGCCGGCAAAGAGAATGACTGGGGGGTGGAGCTAGAGGGGGAGCTATATGGACAGCTCTGCTGTGTGCTCTCTTTTCCACTTCCTGTTAGGAAGGAGAATATCCCCCACAAGTAAAGGATGAACCCGTGGACTGGATACACCTTACAAGAGAAATATACAAGTCACTGAAAATACATTAATATAAAAACAATTTTACAGTGTACTGTCCCTTAAATCAATGAAAATCTATGTTAAAGTATTCCCTTTAATGTGTTCCCAATGGTCCATTTTACCTGCTGCAGTGTATTTGCAAACAACTAGCTACTTTACCTTTGTTATTTGAAATAGCTACATTTGCCTGTTGTGTGTGATGTGGGAAACAATGAATATCGCGTTTGCCAATTTAAAAAAAAAAAAAATTAAAGTCAAAGTCAATCCTAGCTTTAGTGAAACGCTCGGATTGACCATTGAAACAAAGGGGAAATTTTTTCGAGAAGTATAAAATACTTAATGCAGAAAGCGCCTTTGTTTCAAGCGTTCGCCGCACTGAGCTGTTCAGGCAGCCCACGGCAGAATGCTGTTCTGCTAAGAGGTGACGTTTTCACCTCTTAGCAAATGGTATGAGTGAAATCCGGCTCCACAGGGCGCCAAGCCGGATTTCCCACACGGCTATTGGCTAAGAGGTGGAAATGTCACCTCTCAAGCAAAATAGTGTTCTGCCGTGGGCTGCCTGAGACGCTTAGTGCTGTGAACGCTTGAAACAAAAAGGAACTTTCTGCATGAAGTATTTTATTTAACATCACTTTACTGCATTTTATGTTGAGAAATGTATGTTTAAAGTGATGGTAAATCCTAACGTTTGTGAAAATCTAGGATTTACCATTGGAACAAATAAAGGGGACTTTCAGAATGAAGTATTTTATACTTCATGAATGAAAGCTCCTTTATTTGTTTGCAGCATTCGCTGCACTAAGCTGCTAAGGCAGCCCACGGCAGAACGCTATTTGGCAGAAAGGTGACGTTTCCATCTCTTTGCCAATAGCCGTGCGGGAAATCCGGCGCGGCGCCAAGACGGATTTCCACTACAATCCTTTAATGGTAGGATTCAACATAATTTAGGATGGCATTAAGTATTTACTAGTGATAAAAAAAATTATATATTAAAATTTCAGTGACATACATAAAAAAGGGACAGTAAATGTAAACAAATAGTGTTACATAATTCTGCACATTATGAAGAATTATGTAACATTATTTTAGCAACAGCTTGAAAAAAAAAATAGATTTCAGATTTTTTAGCCCCCCCAAAGATATATTTATTTAACTGGTTTCCTCTTCAGATCATCTCTTCTTTTCAAAAGCGTTTCACGGAAACCCGTTCGCCTATTGGACTAAATGTAGCACAATCCCAATGCGGAACCAGAGCAAAAGTAAGCTACATATAGTTCAAGAGCGCCCTAGCTAATCACTTTTTTTAAAGGACCAGTCAACACATTAGATTGGCATAATCAACAAATGCAAGATAACAAGACAATGCAATAGCACTTAGTCTGAACTTCAAATTTTTATAACAAATTTCAAAGTTATGTATATTTCCACTCCCCTTGTACCATGTGATAGCAATCAGCCAATCACAAATGCATATACGTATAGGATGTGAATTCCTGCACATGCTCAGTAGGATCTGGTGACTCAAAAAGTGTAAATATAAAAGACTGTGCACATTTTTGTTAATGGAAGTAAATTGGAAAGTTGTTGAAAATTACATGTTGTATCTGAATCATGTAAATTTAATTTAACCTGAGTGTCCCTTTAAAAGTAGACCTGATCAGAAGAGATTGGAGAAGAAACAAGGAAAGTATAACTTTGCGGGGCTAAAAACTATGAAGTCTTGATTTTTTTCAAGCAATAACTGATAATGTTACATAATTCTTTATTGCCCCCTCTAAATTGCTTGTTTAAAGTATTATCTGCAAAATAAAGGTTGTACTTTTAAGTTTAAACAGTCAATTTTAAACTAGATGCGTTTTTACAAAAATATGTATTGGAAAAATGCATTGAAGTACTCTTCAGTTTGAGTTGTATGCACCTTCAAAAGCTTACAATAATTTTGTTCCTCCAAAACAAGACAATTCACAGAAAATAAGGTGGATATAGCAAATATCAGATCTGAAAGGTCTCTGATCCATTGTCTGAGCATGCATAACTGCAGAGCTCTCAAATGGAATCGAGCAAAGGGAAATATGTCCATTGAAGTGACCATCAGACCAATTACCTCCATACATTGAGCCACTTATGGCCAGACAGACTGTAGAGAGAGGAAAAGAATCTTGGATTTTCTGACCTCTGTCAAAAAAAAATTCATAGATAGGAAATCTATTAGGGTCCCTAAGAAAACCACCCTTGTAGCTGGAACAAGGGAAATCTCCAGATTCACTTTCCATCCGTGGGAATGTAGAAAAGACAACAAGATCTCTGTATGAGAGTTTGCTTGTTGAAAAGATGGTGCCTGAACCAACGTGTCATCCAGGCAGGGCGCCACTGCAATACCCCAAGACCTGATCACTGCCAAAAGAGCCACCAGAACTTATGAGAAAATTCTGGGAGCTGTGGCAAGGCCAAACGGAAGAGCCACAGACTGAAAGTGTTTGTCTAGAAAAGCGAATCTCAGGAAATCGGTGATGATCCCTGTGGATGGGAACATAAAGATACACGTCCTTCAGGTTTATGGTCGACATTAACTGACCCTATTGGACCAAAGGAAGAATGGAACTAAATGGTTTTCATTTTGAAGGACGGTAACCTGAGAAACTTGACACACTTTAGGTCTAAAATGGGTCAAAAAGTTCCTTTTTTGGGAACCACAGATTTAATATAGAACTGGAACAATCACTCCCAGGGAGGAAAGGTCCTGAACGCAGTTTAAGAATGCCTCTTATTTGACCTGATCTGCAGATAGTCTTAAGAAGTGAAATCTGCCCCTGGGAGGGAAAGATTTGAATTCTATTTTGTAACCCTTAGATATTATGTCCACAGCCCAGGGATCTGGGACATCTCGTATCCATGCTTGACAAAACAGGGAAAGTCTGCCCCCCCCACTTGATCCGATCCCAGACCCGGGGTAGACCCTTCATGCTGACTTAGACTCAGCTGCAGGCTTCTTTGATTGTTTCCCCTTGTTCCAAGACTGATTGGGTTTCCAAGAAGACTTGGACTGATCCTGCTTGGAAGAGGGAGTGGAAGACTTTTGTTTGAAGTTACAAAAGGAACGAAAATTACTTTGACATCCTTTGAGTCTGTTCTTCTTGTCTTGAGGTAGAAAAGATGCTTTTCCACCTGTAATATCAGAAATTATTTCTGTCAGACCAGGTCCAAACAAGGTCTTACCCTTGTAAGGAAGCACCAGAAGCTTGGACTTAGAGGTAACATCAGCTGATCAAGATTTTAGCTACAAAGCCCAGCGTGCTAACACAGTAAAGCCAGACATCTTGGCTCCCAGTCTAATAATTTGTATGTTAGCATCAGAAATAAAGGACTTGACCAGTCTGAGAGCCTTAATTCTATCCTGGATCTCCTCCAACAGAGTCTTTGATAAAATTGATTCAGACAGGGCATCGCACCAATAAGATGCAATACTTGCTACTGTGGCAATACAAACTACAGGTTGCCATTGAAGACCCTGATGAACACACATCTTTTTATATAAGCCTCCAGCTTCTTGTCCATGGGATCCTTAAAGGAGCAGCTATACTCTATAGGGATCGTAGTTCTCTTAGCCCGAATAGAAATAGCCCTTTCTACTTTAGGCACTGTGCGCCATGAATCTTTAATGGAGTCAGCAACAGGAAACATATTTTTAAAGTATGGAGAAAGGTATTCCTGGCTTCTACCATTCCTGTGAAATCTCCGTCACATGGTCTGGAACAGGAAACACTTCCACAGAGGAAGGAACATCATGGTATTTATTAAGTTTAGTGGACTTCTTAGGGTTGACAACGACAGAAGTATCGGAGTCGTCCAAACTAGCCAATAACTCCTTTAACAGTACACAAAAGTGTTCAAGCTTAAATCTGAAGTTTACTTCATCGGTATCAGATGAAGGAATTACACTGTCCGAATCTGAGATTTCACCCTCAGAGGCTACTGACGTATCCTCCTCATCAGACTTATGAGGGAGGGCAACCTGCGTAGCAGTAGGAGGAACAGAAACCTTACTATCTGAATGTCTAATTTTCCTCTTGTGTTTTCCCAGCATAGGAAAAGCAGATAATGCCGCATAAGATACCTGTGCAGTAAAATCTGCAGGCAAAAAAAATCCTCCAGGAGGCTGAGAGGAACTGCAGGGCACTGTGACGCCATTGAGGCTTGGGACATTTGAGAAGAAAACTGTGGCGTAGCCTGAACAGCATCATCCTGAGAGACATTAGGCTCAGAAACAAAAAAAAAATTATCTTTACATTTCAATGTTTTATGTAGACATGAGGTACAAAATTGCATAATTAAAACAATTTGGTTCTCTAGACACAAACAATTGTCCATGGGAACAGACTCCTGCTCCATGTCCATATTTCCACCAGAATGAGAAGAAAAATAAATATTTAAAAAAATGATAGTCACTTTAAATTGCTCAAAGCGATATTGCGCTTAAAAATATACCCCTAATTAAGGACCTCTACACCTCAGCAGTACTGAAGTGCCTATTTTCCCCTCCAGAGTATAATTCTTGTCAGACAAAAGTGTATATCAGGAGTAGACTTGCCAGTCTCACAGGCACAGCCGACGCCACTCCTATCAGTTCTTAGGAGCGGAAGGGAGAAAATCATGTTACCGGGTAAAAAGCGGCTAAAGCGTGCGAGTCAAGCCATAACAACAGACAAGTGACAACATCAGTCTAAGACTGCCGTACTCCCTCTGAAGTGAATCCATATTTCCACCGGAATGTACAACTGACATGCGTTTTCCTTGAACACACATTTTCCAATGTTTCAATAAGTAAATGACCAACGGGAAAGCTTTAAATAAAATAATGAGACCCAGATATAAAGGTTAACTCCTTCATACCCATAAGAAAGATTAACCGTTAAGTCTTTATTCACAAACATTTTGTGTGTCTGCACACTGCCTATATAAAATCCTCTACTAAGGACTTAATATGTCCCAAATAAAAATGCAGAGAAATCCTCTTAAGTGCAAGTCTCCCAGACCTAGAAGACAAAAGCACTTACCTGCAAATCTAGCAGTCCGGCAGGTAGACACCAGGAGTGAAAGGACACATACTCATACAGAGACCTGCAGAAAAAGAAAGAACAGAGTAACCAGCTCTGGCTTCCTATACCATGGGCAGCAAACATGTTAGAAAACAAAGGACTACCTCACAACTTCATAACTGCATAAAAGCCACCACTACTCTACTGAAGAGTTTAACATGGACACAGATAAACCCAAAAACTTGTATAGAGTTCAAATTTTTCTTCAGACACCAAACTTCACCTCCTCCATTGACAGAGGCAAAGAGAATGACTGGGAATTATGGGAATGGAGGGACACTTAACAGCTTTGCTGTGGTGCTCTTTGCCTACTCCTGCTGGCCAGGAGCGATATTCCCACTAGTAATTGCAATGACGTTGTGGACTATCCATGTCTTAGGAAAGAAAAATGTATTTACTTCAGTGCTCATGTATTATAAAATAAGTATCAAAGGACGACAACACTGGTGATGGTGGACCCTACTGTAAAAATAGATATACACAAACAGGAGTACATACGTATTTTACATGTCAACTCGCAAATTGCCTACCATTTTTTAGATGGATCACAGATACTAAATTAACTTGTCAAGTTTTGAAATGTTACAGAAAAGATATAGAAGGATAAGGGCAATGGAATAAAATCTGAACTAAAATATGGATGTTATTTGAGTTTTAAGGAAAACAATGGTTGTTTCACCAGTAAATCTGGTAATCCCTAGAGATTGTGAAACTGTAGCTCACATTAATACTAAACCACTAGCAAGTATTTGACAATAGTGAGCAGCGTATTTGTTAAAACCACCACGGAATTGTTAAATTCAGAAAATGTAACTGCAAACTGCCATCAGTATCGGAAAACATGAAAGGATCATTACAGTAACATTAAATAATGAAAAACTGCTTAATAAAATAAGGGTAATAGCACATTCAACATTTTAAAATTAGCAACAGATTTTTTTATAACAAAAATTCTCTCATTTTTTTTTTTCCATAGACAACCCAAGGTATTGATCTAGGCCCAATTTGATATATTTCATGCCACCATTACAGCACCAAATGTGATCAAATAAAACAATTGTTAACTTTTACACAAACTTTGGGTTTCTCACTGAAATTATGTACATACTTGTGTGCCATCATGACACAAAAGCTTCTCTGGGATCCCCTTTGTTCAGAAATAGACATGCATGGCTTTGCCATTGCTTTTTGGTAATGCGAAGGCAGCTAATTGCAGCTGCACACTACATTTTTATTATTCCCGGCAGTGAAGTACACATATTGTTCCTCTTCAGCACATTGCATTACCCCTTGCACATAGGTGTTTATTATGTCTTCATCTAATTGTGTCTTTATCAGGGTGGATACAATTAAATTTATTTCTCTTTTTAAACCGATTTTTTTTTTTAAATTTAAATAGGATTTGTTTTAAATAAATTGCTTTTCTGATAAAAAAAAAATCTCTATATAGTTTCTGTTTAAGGTAAATTATAATCCAGAAGGTTATTCAACCTGAAATAAGAATTAGTTTTGTATTCTGTAGCATGAGGCTGTAAATTCATGGGAGAAAAGGTTGTTTTTTTTTGGAAAATTAATTTGATTTATCAATTCACCATGTCATTGCTCTCCCAGATATTTATGCAAGATTATTTTTGGCATTGTATTCTGTCCAGAAGATTTTACCATATATTCTTGGCTTTGCAGTCCTCAAAACTGTGAATGCATGTCTGCAGAAATAACAAGCCTCTCCTTCACAGCATGTCATAGCAAACAGAGTTGAGAAATAGATCTTTTGAGTAGACAAATCTGTTAAAAAGTTAGAAGTCAGTACGAATATTTAAAGGGACAGGAAACCCCAAAAGTTTCTTTCATGATTCGGATAGAACATACAATTTCAAACAACTTTCCAATTTACTTCTATTATTAAATGTGCTTAATTCTATTGTTATCCTTTGCTAATGAAACAACATTGCACTACTGGCAGCAAATGAACACATCTAGTTAGCCAATCACAAGAGACAAATGTGTGCAGGCCCCGATCAGCAGCTAGCTTCCACTAGTGTAGGTTGAGTGCGCATTCTTTTTCAACAAGGGATACCAAGAGAACAAAACACATAAAAGTTCATTTAAAAGTGTCTTAAAGGGACAGTCAAGTCCAAAAAAAAACTTACATGATTTAAAGTGATGGTAAACTCTCCCCTTTTAAAAATCAGATCTGGAATGTAAGCGCTATTTTAGATGGGGTTTTATTCATCATGTGCAATGAAGATGCGCTATAACTTAGTTATTAATATAGATATGAAATTCAAATACCCCACGTTACACCACCCACTTCAAAAGTCAATTTTTCTGTCAGCTAAATGATTGAATTACTCTCCAATCAATGCTCTAGCTACAACAAAAGTGCCATATGGGGAGAGCCACAGAAAAGTTTACTTTTGAAGTGGGCGGAGGAGCATGCAGTATTTGAATTTCATATCTATATTAATAACTAAGTTGTACTGCATCTTCATTACAGCTAATGAATTAAACTTCATCTAAAATAGCGCTTACATTCCAGATCTGATTTTATAAAGGGGAGAGTTTACCATCACTTTAAATAGGGCATGTAATTTTAACCCCTTAATGACCGGAACATTTTTCAATTTTCTTACCCTTAATGACAATGGCTATTTTTACATTTCTGCAGTGTTTGTGTTTAGCTGTAATTTTCCTCTTACTCATTTACTGTACCCACACATATTATATACCGTTTTTCTCGCCATTAAATGGACTTTCTAAAGATACCATTATTTTCATCATGTCTTATAATTTACTAAAAAAAAAAATAATAAAATGAGGAAAAAAACACACTAACTAACTTTGACCCCCAAAATATGTTACACATCTACAATCACCAAAAAACACCCATGCTAAATAGTTTCTAAATTTTGTCCTGAGTTTAGAAATACCCAATGTTTACACGTTCTTTGCTTTTTTTTTGCAATTTATGGGGCAATAAATACAAGTAGCACTTCGCTATTTCCAAACCCCTTTTTTTCAAAATTAGCGCTAGTTACATTGGAACCCTGATATCTGTCAGGAATACCTGAATATTCCTTGACATGTATATATTTTTTGTTAAAAGACAACCCAAAGTATTGATCTAGGCCCATTTTGCCATATTTCATGCCACCATTTCACCGCCAAATGCAATCAAAAAAAAAAAAAAAAGTTCACTTTTTCACAAAATTTGTCACAAACTTTAGGTTTCCCACTGAAATTATTTACAAACAGCTTGTGCTATTATGGCAGAAATTGTTGTAAAAGCTTCTCTGGGATCCCCTTTGTTCAGAAATAGCAGACTTATATGGCTTTGGCGTTGCTTTTTGGTAATTAGAAGGTCGCTAAATGCTGCTGCGCACCACACGTGTTTTATGCCCAGGAGTGAAGGGGTTCATTTTAGCTTTAGTGTAGTGTAGTAGACAACCCCAAGTATTGATCTAGGCCCATTTTGGTATATTTTATGCCACCATTTCACCGCCAAATGCGAGCAAATAAAAAATCTTTACATTTTTCACAATTTTAGGTTTCTCACTGAAATTATTTACAAACAGCTTGTGCTATTATGGCAGAAATTGTTGTAAAAGCTTCTCTGGGATCCCCTTTGTTCAGAAATAGCAGACTTATATGGCTTTGGCGTTGTTTTTTGGTAATTAGAAGGCCGCTAAATGCTGCTGCGCACCACACGTTAATTATGCCCAGCAGTGAAGGGGTTAAATTAGGTAGCTTGTAGGGAGCTTGCAGGGTTAATTTTAGAGATCAGCCTCCCACCTGACACATCCCACCCCTTGATCCCTCCCAAACAGCTCTCTTCCCTCCCCCACCCCACAATTGTTGCCGCCATTTTTAGTACTGGCAGAAAAACTTCTATTTACCTGTCAAAACACACATTTAAAAAAAAAAAAAAAATATGTATGTATGTGTGTTTTGACAGGTAAATAAAAACCAAAATGCTCTCTTTCTGTTTAAATGGAGTGATATAAAAATGCTAAAAATTCTCCGGGATTTTGGGGAAGTTTTTCTCTTATAGTCCTGTTAGTGAAGGGGTTAAGGCAGGGCTCGACAAACCCAGGAGCCAGGGAGCTCATTGAATTTTACACATCTCCTAACTTTGAGTTATTCTACATTCATCTATATTTGAATACTAAAAGTAGGCCTGGATCCTTAAAGGGATAGGAAAGTCAAAATTTAAACTTGCATGTTATTTTAAAGGGACAGTCAACACCAGAATTTTTGTTGCTTAAAAATAATGAAAATCCCTTTTATTACCTATTCCCCCAGTTTTGCATAACCAACACTGTTATATTAATATACTTTTTACCTTAGATTTCAACTAAGAACACCAAGAGAACAAAGCAAAATTGGTGATAAAAGTAAATTGGGAAGTTGTTTAAAATTACATGCCCTATTTAAAGTGATGGTAAACTCTCCCCTTTATAAAATCAGATCTGGAATGTAAGCGCTATTTTAGATGAAGTTTAATTCAATCATTTAGCTGACAGAAAAATTGACTTTTGAAGTGGGTGGTGTAACGTGGGGTATTTGAATTTCATATCTATATTAATAACTAAGTTATAGCGCATCTTCATTGCACATGATGAATAAAACCCCATCTAAAATAGCGCTTACATTCCAGATCTGATTTTTAAAAGGGGAGAGTTTACCATCACTTTAAATCATGTAAGTTTTTTTTTGGACTTGACTGTCCCTTTAAGACACTTTTAAATGAACTTTTATGTGTTTTGTTCTCTTGGTATCCCTTGTTGAAAAAGAATGCGCACTCAACCTACACTAGTGGAAGCTAGCTGCTGATCGGGGCCTGCACACATTTGTCTCTTGTGATTGGCTAACTAGATGTGTTCATTTGCTGCCAGTAGTGCAATGTTGTTTCATTAGCAAAGGATAACAATAGAATTAAGCACATTTAATAATAGAAGTAAATTGGAAAGTTGTTTGAAATTGTATGTTCTATCCGAATCATGAAAGAAACTTTTGGGGTTTCCTGTCCCTTTAAATATTCGTACTGACTTCTAACTTTTTAACAGATTTGTCTACTCAAAAGATCTATTTCTCAACTCTGTTTGCTATGACATGCTGTGAAGGAGAGGCTTGTTATTTCTGCAGACATGCATTCACAGTTTTGAGGACTGCAAAGCCAAGAATATATGGTAAAATCTTCTGGACAGAATACAATGCCAAAAATAATCTTGCATAAATATCTGGGAGAGCAATGACATGGTGAATTGATAAATCAAATTAATTTTCCAAAAAAAAACAACCTTTTCTCCCATGAATTTACAGCCTCATGCTACAGAATACAAAACTAATTCTTATTTCAGGTTGAATAACCTTCTGGATTATAATTTACCTTAAACAGAAACTATATAGAGATTTTTTTTTTTATCAGAAAAGCAATTTATTTAAAACAAATCCTATTTAAATTTAAAAAAAAAAATCGGTTTAAAAAGAGAAATAAATTTAATTGTATCCACCCTGATAAAGACACAATTAGATGAAGACATAATAAACACCTATGTGCAAGGGGTAATGCAATGTGCTGAAGAGGAACAATATGTGTACTTCACTGCCGGGAATAATAAAAATGTAGTGTGCAGCTGCAATTAGCTGCCTTCGCATTACCAAAAAGCAATGGCAAAGCCATGCATGTCTATTTCTGAACAAAGGGGATCCCAGAGAAGCTTTTGTGTCATGATGGCACACAAGTATGTACATAATTTCAGTGAGAAACCCAAAGTTTGTGTAAAAGTTAACAATTGTTTTATTTGATCACATTTGGTGCTGTAATGGTGGCATGAAATATATCAAATTGGGCCTAGATCAATACCTTGGGTTGTCTACTTAAAAAAAAAAATGTATGTAAGTAGACGACCCAAGGCATTGATCTAGGCCCAATTTGATATATTTCATGCCACCATTACAGCACCAAATGTGATCAAATAAAACAATTGTTAACTTTTACACAAACTTTGGGTTTCTCACTGAAAGTATTTACATACTGCTTGTGCAATCATGGCACAAATGGCTGTGAAAGCTTCTCTGGGATCCCCTTTGTTCAGAAATAGACAACGCATTGCTTTTTGGTAATAAGAAGGCCACTAATTGCAGCTGTGCGCCACACATCTATTATTCCCAGCAGTGAAGGGGTAGCTTGTAAGGTTAATTTCAGCTTTAGTTTAGAAATTACCCTCCTACCTGACACTTTCCACCCCCTGATCCCTATCTGATCTTTCCCAAACAGCTCTCTTCCCTCCATCAACCCAATCTTAAGAGGACATGAAACATAAAAATTTTCTTTCATGATTCAGATAGAGAATACAATTTTAAACTACTTTCCAAATTACTTTTATTTAAAATTTGCTTCCTTCTCTTATCTTTTGCTGAAACGTTCATCTATGAAAGCTCAGGAGCAGCAAAGAACCTAGGTTCTAGCTGCTGATTGGTGACATGCTAAAAGAACTAAACTGGCTGTCGCTGGAATCCAGACGCACCCTCCATCTTTCCAGCCTTGTGTTAAAGAGCTTTTCTGGGAAGCTACCATCCTACCTGAGCAGAATGCTCTCCCCAGCTGTTCCCACCTCCCATAACCTCTGATCCAGTACATTATTTAGTTTGCCTCAATACAAAAAGAAAGCAGCTTGATCCTCCTTTTCCTACAGAGCACCACAATTATTGAACGACCTCCAGCACACTTTAAAACTTTCCCCATGCCTAATATCCTTTAAGAGATCCAAAACAGAATGCACCTGTCATGGTCAATTATATATTTCCTACCTGTTCTATGTTAAATTGTGAATATATTATGCATTAATATTGTTTTTGTATTTTATTGTACCCTATTGTATCAATGCAATGTTTGTGGACCCAGGACATACCTGAAAACGAGAGAAATCTCAATGTATCCTTCCTGGTAAAATATTATATAAATAAATAATAAATATACACTGATTGCCATTGGCTCACCCATGTGTTTAGTCAGAAACCAGTACTCCATTGTTGCTCATTCAACAAAGCATACAAAGAGAACGAAGAAAAATAGATAATAGGAGTAAATTAAAAAGTTGCTTAAAATTACATGCTCTGAACCATGAAAGAAAAAAAAATTGGGTTTCATATCCATTTAAGTACTGGCAGACAACCTGCCAATGTGAAAGAAATATATTCTGCTGTGTAGGATCCTCCCTTACCCTCCAACCCTCCCACCACTATTTAGTCCCCGCTATCTTAGGTACTGGCAGCTGACTGCCAGTAGCAATAAAAAATAATAATAATTAATATATAAAAAAAATAAAAAAATACAGTTTTAGTAGTGCAGTGGTTCCCCCTCATTCCTGTGATTAGTTAGGCCCCCACCCATCCTTTTTCTGTAGCGTAGCACCCCTTCCCCTCCACCTTTATTTTTTAATTCTGTGTAGGGTTCTCCCACTCCCTCCTCTTGCTGATGCTGGACCGCCCACCCGCCTACCGGATTCCCTCCTACATCTCCTGCAACAATTTGGCATCTGCCATCACATGGAACCGGAGCACCAATCGTGCTCCGGTTCCATACGTGGCAGATGCCTGCAGCTCAGGAACTCCAGCTCTCAGCTGTAACTTAACAACCAAGACTGCTGGAGCTTTCTGAAGTTCAGACGTATACTATTTTAATCTTTCATGATTCAGATAAAGCATGCAATTTTAAGCAACTTTATAATAATGTATTCCTATTATCAATTTTTCTTCATTCTCTTGCTATCTTTATTTCAAAAGCAAGAATGTAAGTTTAGAAGCCGGCCCATTTTGGTTCACAACCTGGGTTGCCTCTGTTGATTGGTTGATAAATGCTGCCCAGGGTCCAGAACCAAAAATTGTCTGGCTCCTTAGCATAGATGCCTTCTTTTTCAACTAAAGATAGCAAGAGACATTGATAATCGGAGTAAATTAGAAAGTTGCTTAAAATTGCATACTCTATCTGAATCATTAAAGAAACAAATTGGGTTTAGTATCCCTTTAATTTTAATGGTGTGTAGTAAAGCAATGCTCTACTGGGAGCTAGGTAAACACATTGGGTAAGCCAATGGCAAGCAGCTAGCTCACAGTAGTGCATTGCTCCTGAGACTTCCTATGCATGCCTTTGAAAAATGGTTACCAAGAGAACAAAGGAAATTAGATAAGAGGAGTAAACTAGAAAGTTATTTAACATCGCATGTTCTGTCTGAATCAAAGTTTCCTTTTGACTTTACTGTCTCTGAAATGCCATTGCTCCACAAATCAACTCTTACTAAAGTTTCAAGAAGCGCAACTAATAGAAAAGTTTTGGAGTGAAACAGATCTGTACAAGGACCTAGCTGTGAGGAGGTGGAGGCAAAATGAAATATAAAATTATTGTTTAAGTTAAAGAAAGCTATTTAAATTATTATTAAAGGTAATCATTTTCTCCTTCCAATAAAGCACAGCTGAAATGTGTATCAAAAATAAACATATTAAACTGGATGGTAGTTAAAGTGAAAGTAAACTTTGTCTAATTCGCTAATAATAATTTACAAATACATCCCAAAAAAAAGTAACTTTCATTCATTTTACTCAAATCTCGATATAACTCTTTTTTTCACAATACCTTTTTAAAAATTCTCTCGCCAATCCTCCACCCGCATTAAAAAATATTTTTCTTTTTCAGTGACGAATACAGCCATATCGAACTGATTGGTCCCCCAGTGGCGTCCCAAACAGTTCAATATACGCCCCCAGCTGTAAATGCGCATGCGGCCATCTCTGAATTATGTCTGTCTTTAGAAGCGCATTCATGATAGCCGCATGCGAAGTCTAATGAAAACAGAATCCTAGGGGAGAGCGTGGCATTGCGCAAGAGCATAAAATCTATTCTCGAGAGCGAGCACATAACCATACGTATACAGCGGGTGGGACCACTAGTAAGAATTATAATACACAAGCCGGAAGAAAGCAAGGGGGCGGAGGAACATAGCGAAAGGTTAGATTGAAAATATATCTATATTTTGAAAATCGTTAATTATTTAAAAAAAACAAAAAACTTAACGACTACATTAGTTTATAGTAGATTTAAGCATTGGCTTATTGATATATTGTTAAATTTACTTTCACTTTAACCTCCCAATAATTTAATATATATGTAAATGATCTAGCTATGCATTTCTAAAAATGTATATAACTAAATCAGTCATTTCAAATATAACTGGAAAAAAATATTCGAAAAAAAAAAATAGTATTCTAAAACTAGGATTTAAAGGGATACTAAACCCAAATTTCAGATAGAGCATGCAATGTTAAGCAAGTTTCTAATTTACTCCCATTATCAATTTTTCTCTATTCTCTTGCTAACTTTATTTAAAAAGGAATTTGAATCATAGGAGCCAGCCCATTTTAGGTTCAGCACCTTGGATAGCACTTGCTTATTAGTGGCCACATTTAGCAAAACAATAAGCAAGCATAACCCAGGTTCTCAAACAAAAATTGTATTTAACTTCATATTCCTGCTTTTTAAATAAATATAGCAAGAAAATGAAGATTATTTGATAATAGAGCATGCAACTTTCTTATTTAATCCTATTATCAATTTGTAATCATTCTCTTGCTATCTTTATTTAAAAAGCAGGAATACAAAGCATAGGAGTAAGCCCATTTTAGGTTCAGCACCTAGGATAGCACTTAATGGTGGCTACATTTCACAAACCAATAAGCAAGCATTACCCAGGTTTACAACAAAAAAATTCCTGCTTTTTAAATAAAGATAGCAAGAGAACAAGGAAAAAATGATAATAGGAGTAAATTAGAAAGTTGCATGCTCCATCTGAATCAATAAAGAAAAAAAATTTGGGTTTAGTATCCCTTTAAATTAAGTCTTATTGACAGTGATTTAAATAAAATCCACACTGGTCTTTACACATTTTTATTTTGTATTCTTAGCATATGACTTGCTTATGTATTTGTAGGTGTTTGTAGGCGTTTACTAGAAGCTACCCCCCCCCCCAAAAAAAAAAAATCCTTATGTGTGCAAGCATACTTGGCAAAGCTCTTTCTGATTCTGAATCATGATAGTTTAATTTTGACCTTAGAGTCCCTTTAATAAAATACAATGCATTACATTTTCTATCAAATAAATATGTCTTTACAATGCAATCTTCCATGTATTTGTTTAATAATTAACTACAAAGATGAGTAGCATATTTTAGTTTAACAGTATAAACTTACACTTTTAATACTATGACCACTAATCATTTGACCTGATTTTCCTGTCTCGTTTTAATATGGTTCTCCCTTGCCATTTTAAATGCTTGTGGGGTTTTTTTACTGTATAATTTACTCAGTCCTGGTTATCACCCTTCTAATTTCCAAACACTCACTCTAACATATTTCCAACCAAAAAAAGCTGCAAATGTCAAATATGTGTGTTACAGTCCAAAACGGCAATTAGAGAACATTAAAAGGGACATTGTACACCAGATTTTTCTTTGTACAAATGTTTTGTAGAAAATCCATTTATATAGTCCATCTGGGAGTGTTTTTGTAACAATGTATAGTTTTGCTTATTCTTAAATAACATTGTGCTGATTTTCAGACTCCTAACCAAGACCCCAAATTTGTTATATATACTGATGTCTACAGACTTTTGGTTGTGTAATTAGTCTCTTCATATGCAGGGAATTGGGGGGGGGGGGCTGCCTGTTCCCCCAGCCCCTTTCACTGGGTGCCCCAGCCTAACCTCATCAACAGTGCAAAACTGGGAGTTTTTAAGTTTTTAAAAAGGTCTTATACTGGATTTTAATATCAATATATGTGCATATTCTTCTTTATAATAGTGTACATTACATGCAGATATGTGAAAAATGGGGTGTAATGTCAAGCTATTCTACAAAATTACTTTATGTACCAACATAATCCATTTATTCTATAGAACTAACAAAAAAGCAGCCCTCATTCTCTACAATAGTTGCTACCAGCAACACATACACTAACCTAGAAAAGTATGCATGAAATTCAACAAGCGCATAAAGATGATGACACTCTGGAATGACTTGCTGTTCAGCATCAGCAAAACTCTAGATAGCTTTTTTTTACCGGTACCCAAAGCAACACGTGACCTTCTGTTTTCACTATATAAAATATATGTCAAGTCATATAGATGTAGCATTTACTTGCTTATATATTATACTGTAAACCACACTAAAAGAGGGGTTGGGTTATTCAACCACATACCGGTATATAATATAACCGCACCAGGGTTTTATCTCACCTCTCTAATACTGCTGCTCTCTGGCACCGCAAATTCCTCTTTCTCCTTGGGGGTTTTCACTGTAACTTTAATGATCCGGGCAGGATCCGAGGAGCTGGGGGGATCCGACATGGCTGTGACAAAAGGTGATAAATGTCGTGGGCTACTCCCGCAGTGGTAATGAGACTGTCCCCGGTTGTAACAAAGTGCTACTAGCACGGTCTGGCTGGTATAGTCTGTATACGTGCCGCTAGTTAAAAGACCTATGCAACATGTATGTAAGTCGGCTTTTCTCACGGGAGTAGCTCAGCTCGGCCCACACTAACTGCACTTCCTCATGCCGCAGCGTCACGCTAACGTCACTGCCGGTCCACGCGAGACGCCTGGAAATAAATGTAACTCGTCCAAATAAAACCGGATCTTAATCTGTTAGATTTATTAAAGAAATAGAAAAATATACTGTAAAAAAAGATCTAAGTAACACGAATCAAACTAACTTCCGTCCGTATTCAGCCCGTACTATGGCGCACCTTAATGACGTAGTAAGTGTCGGAAGATGCTAGAATGGGGGAGGTGCAGTAGGGAACGTCACTACACCACCCAATGAATGAGCTTAGGTCGGCCGGCCAATGAAAGACTGATGAGGAAGCGGCGCAATTCTGCTTGAGAGTCGCACGTGACAACCGGGATATGAGAAATGCTGTGTCTAGTGGACTTTGAAACTTGTAGGGTTGTTGACAGGGTGAATTCTTACAGTTTGCTTTACAAAATTCATTAAACTTTACAAAGACACTTCTATAGGAAACCCTAAAGTTTTCTTTCATGATTTGAAAATAACATACAATTTTAACCCCTTTGTGACCAGACCTTTTTTTTTTTTTTTCTTCAATTTTCTTACTGTTAAGGACCACGGCTGTTTTTACATTTCTGCGGTGTTTATGTTTAGCTGTAATTTTCCTCATTTTTACTGTACCAACACATATACAGTTTTTTTGTCTTTAATACAGACATCCCAAGTCTCCCGGAAGCTCCGGGAGTCTCCCACAATCAAATAGCTGCTCCCTGACGCCCGCAAATCAATTGGATATCCCGGAAGTTCAACCTACGGCAACTAACTATTAAATGGTAATATTTCTTCAGCTAGTAACAGCGTGCATAACGTTTTTTTGTGTGATGACCACACAAAACAAATCGTTATGCACGCTCTGTTACTAGGCAGTAACTAAACTGGTTGTTTGGTCTGTGCGATCGCTTTCTGAACTTCAGCAGTTTTGTGATTGGCTACTGGCTGCTTCATTTGCATTCATGTGTTCCACACTTCCAGTGTAAATGCTGCGATAACCTAAACCACCTATAGTCAGATCATATACAACTGTCTACAACGAGGATGGAAGTAAGTAGTAAACGACCACGAAATATAGCAAACACGGTAATATAATTCCAAAGCCAATGCACTAAACGAACAAAATCTCCATTTGACAGGCTTCTCGAATACATGTGTTTAAATCGATCTCGCAAACTTTACAATATCTACAGATTCTGTTATTTGTTCTTTATTGGTGTAGAATCTGTAGATATTGTAAAGTTTGCAAGATCGATTTAAACACGTATTCGAGAAGCCTGTCAAATGGAGATTTTGTTCGTTTAGCGCATTTGCTTTGGAATTATATTATTACCATGATATATTTGCTATGATTTTCGAGGAAGCTCACTGTTAAAGCAGCCAATTGGGAGGTGGATTACAATGGCCAATCATGAGTACATTACTGCTCTTTTTATACACTAGTTATTCTTGTGATAATTTGCTTTTAGCATAGTAGCATGGTAGTGTAGGGCTGTAGGATGTAACTGGGGTCTAAATAATACCTTTTAACATGGCAGATTTTTTTTTATTGCATATGTAAAAAAAAAAAGTCATACTTTTTTTTTTTTCGGGGGGGGGGGGGCAGACCTCCCTGAAATGAGTTTTTGCAGGTTGGGATGTCTGTTATAAAGATACCATTATTTTCATCATATCATATAATTTACTCAAAAAAAATTATAAAATATGATAACATTGAAAAAAACACACTTTTTCTAACTTTGACCCCCAAAATCTGTTACACATCTACAACCACCTAAAACACCCATGCTAAATAGTTTCTACATTTTGTCCTGAGTTTAGAAATACCTTATGTTTACATGTTCTTTGCTTTTTAAGTAGCACTTGCTATTTCCAAACCATTTTTTTCCTCAAAATTAGCTATAGTTACATTGTAACACTGATATCTCATCAATCCCTGAAAAACCATTCACATGTGTGTGTATATATATATATATATATATATATATATATATATATATATATATATATATATATTAGTAGACAACCCAAAGGGGCCCATTTATCAAAGGGCTTGCGGACCTGATCCGTCACTACGGATCAGGTCCGCAAGACCTCGCTAAATGCGGAGAGCAATACGCTCTCCACATTTAACGTTGCACCAGCAGCTCACAAGAGCTGCTGGTGCAACGCCGCCCCCTGCTGACTCGCGGCCAATCGGCCGCCAGCAGGGAGCTGTCAATCAACCCGATCGTATTCGATCGGGTTGATTTCCGGCGATTCCTGTCCGCCTGCTCTGAGCAGGCGGACAGGGTTATGAAGCAGCGGTCTTTAGACCGCTGCTTCATAAGTTGTGTTTCTGGCGAGTCTGAAGACTCGCCAGAAACACGGCCCTTCAAGCTCCGTACGGAGCTTGATAAATGGGCCTGAAAGTATTGATCTAGGCCCATTTTGGTATATTTCATGCCACCATTTCACTGCCAAATGCGATCAAAAAAAAAAAATTGTTAACTTTTTCACAAACTTTAGGTTTCTCACTGAAATTATTTAAAACCTGCTTGTGCAATTATTGTACAAATGGTTGTAAATGCTTCTCTGGGATCTCATTTGTTCAGAAATAACAGACATATATAGCTTTGGCATTGCTTTTTGGTAATTAGAAGGCAGCTAAATGCCGCGCACCACACTTGTATTATGCCCAGCAGTGAATGGGGTTCATTTTAGCTTTAGTGTAGAGATCAGCCTCCCACCTGACACATCCCACCCCCTGACCCCCCTCAAACAGCTCTCTTCCCCCACCCAACAATGGTTAACCCCATCTTAAGTAAAACGAAAATAAGTAGGGTTTTTTAGATATATATTTTCTGCAGTATAGGATCCCCCCTTACCACCCAACCTCCCTGAGACCCCCCAAACAGCTCTCTAATCCTCACCCTCTACCTATTTGCTGCCATCTCAGGTACTGGCATCTGCCTGCCAGTACCCAGTTTGCTCTAAATTAGTGTTATTTAAAAAAAATAAGCATACCCCCTCCCAGATCCCTTTCCAGGCACGGATCTCACATAGGATCCCCCTCTCCTCCTTCCCCCTCACTGCTGTTTTCTGTAGTGTGGCGGTCCCACCCGCCTCCTCCAGTGATGGGCCGCCCACCTCCCGCCAAGCCCTCCCACGCCACCAACGATTGGCACCATCGCTGGCCAATGCAGAGAGGGCCACAGAGCGGCCCTCTCTGCATCAGTTACTACCTAAAGGGTATTGCACAATGCCTCAATATCGCTCAGTTTAACTGAGGACGTGCTATGTACATCCTTGGTCGTTAACTGTTGTTTTTTTGAGGACATACATAGCACGTCCTTGGTCCTTAAGGGGTTAAACAACTTTCCAATTTACTTCTGTTATCAAATTCTCTTCATTCTCTTGTTATCCTTTTGCTGAAGGAACAGCATTGCACTGTCAGCTAGCTGAACACAACTTGTTAGCCAATCACAATAGACAAATGTCTGCAGGCACCAATCAGCAGAAGCTCCCAATAGTGTAGGATAGGTGTGTATTCTTTTTCAATAAGGGATACTGTGAGGAGAGCTTGTGTGACGACACAGGAAGTGGGGTGGCGGCGGTTGATACCATTATATCCTGGGCAGTAATTAAGCTGTATGTTTTGTGTAGCATGTTACCTTTGAGCTCTATAATAAAATTGTGTTGTACCCAGCTTACCGTGTCCTGAATCTCATGACATGATGTCAGAAGTACGTACCTACACAACTGTTTCCTGATTTGTGATGATGTCGAAATTCACTCCACCAGAGTCATTTGACTTCTCTCAGCTTGCAGCATGGCCCACATGGTGACAGCAGTTTGCACGCTTCAGGATTGCTTCCAAACTGGATAAGGAGAGTGGTGAAGTACAAGTTAATTCTCTCCTATACTCTATGGGGAAAGATGTGGATAATGCTTTTACATTCCGTGAAGGGGAAGAATTAGATATTGAGATAGTTATGAAGAAGCCCAGCACCCACTTTGTGCCTAAGAGAAATGTGATTTATGAAAGGGCCTGTATTCATAAACGCGCCCAGCGTGTGGGGGAATATGTGGAAACATTTGTGCACAGCCTTTATGAAATAGCAGAGTTTTGCGAGTTTGGGACCGCCAAATAAGAACAGATTAGAGACAGGATAGTCATAGGAATTGCAGATGCTGAAGTCTCACTGAAGTTGTAGTTGGAGTCTAAATTTACACTAGATGAGGCCATTCGGATGGCCCGCAGTGAACTGGTGAAGAAGCAAAGTGCTGGCATTAGGTCTGAGAGTACTGTAGAAGAAGTGCAGCAGTTCAGAAGAGCTACAGCCGACAGGCAAGGTGTAAGAGGTAGATTGAGGGCAGCAGACAGGCCCAGAAACGGGTTGGTGCAGCAGGCCCATTGCATGCGGTGTAACCACGCCCATGAAACAATTGTGGTATGCCATGCTAAAGACAAGAGGTGTAGGAAGTGTAACTAAGTGGGCCATTTTGAGGTGGTTTGTAAAACAGTAACACAACATTGAACAGCAGCAATCTCGAGTGTTAGTGCCAGTGCAGTCCGGGGCTCTGTCCAATGCTCCCAAATAATATGCAATAGGAAACACAATGTCCACAGCACTATAAATAATATAGTTTACTTGACAGACATCAAGCCAGACATCAAGCGACGTTTCGGGTATGCTTATTTATATTCTTATAGCATGAATAAGGGTTAACCATACCCGAAACGGCTTGATGTCTGTCAAATAAAGTATATTATTATTTATAGTGCTGTGGACATTGTGTTTCCTATTGGTTTGTAAAACAGAGTATATTAAAGAAATGCAGGTGGACTGTGACCAGGAAACACAAGAAGTGTCCTTTTAGGATCCGTGGTAGTCCGGCTTAGACAAAGACTGGCGTGTTACCCTCACAGTGATGGGAGCCAGGGTTGCCTTCAAGACTGACACAGGAGCAGACATTATAGTTATGTTCTTTGCAGCATTTATGAAACTGCCTTGACGGCCTCAGCTTGAAAAAGTTACGACACTGGGTCACAGTCCTGGAGTTTTTCGCTAGCAGTGAATACAAGCAGAATAAATTCACTATGTGGGTACATGTAATCAGAGGTCAGTGTGTTAATAACCTTTTGAGTCGGAAGGCAGCATGTAGCCTGGGCCTTGTTGCAAGAGTGAATGAGATCACTGAAGACATGTTTGGTGTACTGGGCCTGCTGAACTTTGAGCCAGTCTGAATATCAGTTAAAGTTGATGCAGTCCTATACAGTATCACCACTCCTCATAGAATTCCATTCCCACTTATGTCCCAGGTGGAGTCGGAACGTCTGAGGATGAAGAGTATGGGGTTTATCAAAGAAGTCACAGAGGCGACTGACTGGTGTGCTCCCATTGTGCCAGTTGCCAAGAAAAATGTGAAGGTACGCATCTGCATAGATTTAAAACGGCTGAATGAGGCTGTAAAAAGAGAGAGATATGTACTGCCGATACTAGAAGATATAGCTCCGAAACGGTCAGGGGCGAAATTATTTTCTACACTTGATGCTTCCAGCGGATTCTGGCAGATACCCCTAGACCCAAAGAGCCGCAAGTTGACTACCTTCATTACACCGGTAGGCCGTTTTTTGTTTTTGTAGACTCCCCTTCAGGATATCCTCTGCCCCTTAAATCTTCCAAAGAGAGGTGAGTTCCCTCTTGAAAGATCATGAGAGCACTGTAGTTGTTATGGACAATATCCTGGTGTATGGGTCCACCCTGGAGGACCATGACCGGCAGCTGCATGGTGTACTGCAGACCATAAAAGAGTCCAGACTGAAACTGAACAAAGAGAAATGTCTCTTTAGGAAAACTGTATTATGCTACTTTGGGCACATCATTAGTAGAGACGGTATCAAGCCAGACATTAGTAAAGTTCTTGCTATTGAGAAAATTAAAAGCCCTTCTTATGTACTTGAACTGAGACAAATATTGGGCCTTGTAAATTATGTGGGCAAGTTCCTACCAGACTTGTCCTCAGTGTTACATCCTATCACAGAATTGTTGAAGAAACATGTTGCTTGGATCTGGGAACCTCCGCAAGAGGAGGCCTTTGCACGAGTCAAGTCCATGTTGGGGTCCACCCCTGTGCTGGGGTTTTATGACCATTCCAAAAAGACATTGGTTAGTGCTGACGCTATCAGTCTACAGCTAAATGAGGGTAAACTACAGCCCATCGCCTATTGCTCTCGTACACTGATTGCAGCAGAATCAAATTACGCCCAAATCGAGAAATAGTGTTTGGCAGTAGTTTGGGCCTGTGAGTGCTTCTAATGCTACCTGGTGGGCCTGGAGAGGTTAAGCCTGGAAACCGACCATAAACCCCTGGTCCCTCTGATTAATTCCTATGATATTGATTAAATGCCCTTGAGATGCCAGAGACTCCTGATGAGGCTGCTCAGATTCAACGTTCAGACAGTGCATGTGCCTGAATTTGTAAATATTTTGGCTCAGGTAGCTACAAAAAGAAGTTTCAATATAAGGATAACGAACGTTAATGAAAGAAAATCTTTAAATAGGTTAAAAGATGATAATCAACTTATCAGGCAGGCGGACAAGGGAGGGGGGGTAGTTGTCCAAAATAGAGAAGATTATATAGGTGAGGCAAACTGATTGCTAAATGATAGCACCACATATTTGAAACTTGAAAAAGACCCCACTATGGACTATAATAAATGCCTCCTTAAGATGATTACAGAAGCCAAAAATGAAGGTATTTTGAATACCGATGAGTATAGATTTATTTATAACCCCCACCCCAGGATACCTATTTTTTTACCATATCCCCAATATTCATAAAGATCCACGCAACCCCCCAGACCGGCCCATTATTTCCAGCATAGATCCCGTCACTAACAACCTATCCATCTATGTGGACTCATACATGCAACCGATGGTCAAAGAAACCAGATCTTATATTAAAGACACCATAGAAATTATTAACAAATTAGAAGGTATGCAATGGAGTGAGGAATATATTTGGATTAGTTGTGATGTGACGGCCCTATATACTAATATTCCCCATGACAAGGGAGTGGAGGCTTTTAGATACATGGGGTTTTTTGGAGAATGGTATCAAATTTATTCTGAATTACAATTATTTCTGCTTTAATAAGGTGTTTTATAAGCAGATACAAGGAACCGCTATGGGTACCTCCATGGCGCCATCATATGCCAATCTATATATGGCTATGTTTGAGGACGTTATGATTTGGAACAATAATCCATTTACTGAAAATGTCATCAGATATTTCAGATACATTGATGACATCATTATAGTCTGGCATGGTGATGAAGAAAGAGCTGCAGAATTAGTTAATTACATGAATAACAATGAATTTAATCTTACGTTTAATGGGAAAATAGGCAAATATCAAATATAATTTTTGGATATTGAGCTCTTTATAGATAGTACAAACTCTGATGGTAAGAAACTATAGGAAACCTACGGATAGCAATGGCTTCCTTAATGCCAATAGCGGTCACATGAGGCATTGGAAAGAAAACATCCTGTTTGGGCAATTTCATAGAATACCGCAAAATTGCACCAAGAAAGAAGATTATAATAGGGAGGCAGATGTTTTACAGACTAAATTCGTGGAAAAAGAATACGATATTGACTTAGTAGTAGATGCAAGGGAAAGAAATGCTGTATGTGAGTCCAATGACACGGTTAGGTTTATTACCACTTACAGTGAAGGAGCTAGTTTTATTAAAGGGACAGTCTAGGCCAAAATAAACTTTCATGATTCAGATAGAGCATGTAATTTTAAACAATTTTCCAATTTACTTTTATCACCAATTTTGCTTTGTTCTCTTGGTATTCTTAGTTGAAAGCTTAATCTAGGAGGTTCATATGCTAATTTCTTAGACTTTGAAGGCCACCTCTTTTCAGAATGCATTTTAACAGTTTTTCACCACTAGAGGGTGTTAGTTCACGTATTTCATATAGATAACACTGTGCTCGTGCACGAGAAGTTATCTGGGAGCAGGCACTGATTGGCTAGACTGCAAGTCTGTCAAAAGAACTGAAATAAAGGGGCAGTTTGTAGAGGCTTAGATACAAGATAATCACAGAGGTAAAAAGTGTATTAATATAACTGCGTTGGTTATGCAAAACTGGGGAATGGGTAATAAAGAGATTATCTATCTTTTAAAACAATAAAAATTCGGGTGTAGACTGTCCCTTTAAGAAGGTTCTCCATAAGCATTAGGGAATACTTCAATCAGACCCCATACTAAGAGGAGTGATAGATGAGAGACCTTATGTAGTGTTCAAAAAGAACCGTAATTGACTGGAAGGATAAGTTTGGCACCCTCTGGCAGCCATCGGTCACGGCGCAAGACTCCACACCTAATAATTAATTAACCAACTGACTACTTTACCGACCCTAAGACATCCCCCTGCAGAAAGGTTGGACAGGAGCTACATCCCTTTCCCCCACCACCTGCCTTCCCCTAGACTCTTGAGACTTTGCTGTAATGTATCAATCCAATTTCTGTTTTTTTATATGTTAGAACTGTTTATTTAAAGTTGCCTTCCCTTACTAAGGAAGGGTTACCTGACATATCAATGCTTTGACAATGACTTTAACCGGACCTGCGTGTCCATTACATTTGTTTGTGTCTATTGGAGCAGGGGTCCTCCGTGTCCCCAATTGTTACTCCTAACTTTTAAACCAAATAAAAACTTATTTACAAAAAAAAAAAAAGAAACGTAATTTGAAAATATACTATCTCCCTCTAAATGAAAAGATCCGCCATCCAAAATAAGTCTGGCACTCTGGGTCAATGGGTCACTGGAAGACCAGGAACATACAAATGTGGTTGCAGCAATTGCTGCATGTGTATTCACTTGTGGAATAGAGATTCCATAATGAATTGGAACAATACAAAACAGGTACCCATTAAATGTAGAGGGACCTGTCACACCACATATGTAGTTTATGGCCTTACCTGGGGCTGTGGATTGATCTACATAGGAAGGACCAAGAGAAAAATCAAGAGGCGTTGCTACGAGCATATCAACAATATTGAAATAGGGCTTAAAGTGAATGTAAATTTTGATGCTAAAGTGCCCGGTTTTTAAAAATTTGCTTAAAAACAGGGGCACTTTAAGTCATCAAAGTTTACATTTCACTCCTGTTGTGAAAAAATACTTACCTTTTAATCTTGACAGCAACTCCAGCTTCCTCCACCCATCGCAAAGCCTCTTCCTGGGTCTAAAATGAGGAATCTGGCTACCTATAATCACGGCATTGATTTAGACACTGATTCCCCCAGGGGGGGGAGCCGTGATTGGAGGATGACCGATCCATCATTTCTGACATCAGAAATGGCTTGCAACAACCGGAGGAAGCAGGAGCTGCTGTCAAGTTTAAAAGGTAAGTATTTCTTCACAAAGAGTTAAATGTAAATTTTGATGAATTAAAGTGCCCTTGTTTTTAATCGAATTTTTAAAAACCGGGCACTTTAGCATCAAAATTTACATTCACTTTAAAACCCATAGTGTTAGTGAAAATTTTAGGATACACCACAATCAGGACCCTAGCAGTCTGTGCATCAGTATTCTTGAGGTGGTTCCCCTTGGCTCAAACTCTCACCAATGACTTATTACTCTCAGACAGAAAGAAACAAGGTGGATCCAGGAATTGGATAGTCTTTCACCTAAAGGTCTAAACATTGATTTGGACTTACAAGCTTTTATGCTTTAAGTTTCTTTCTGTCTGATATAAAAATAATGTTCTTGGTCCATACTAATTATTGTTTTTTTGTTTTATAACATAGCTGGTTTTATATATATTTTTTACGTATGTATGCTATTGGTGAATTTTATGTATACATAAGATGTAATAATTCATCATATTTTTTAACAATAATTTGTATGTAGTTTTTACATAGGGACTGGTGACAGAGTATTATAGCGATTGAATGATATGTAGTAATATAATTTTTTGTATCATGTAATAATGCATATTATTTTTTGTGTGTGGTTAACATGGAATATTGCATAAGACATTTAATGATAACGTATGCTATATATTAAGGTATATGTATGAATAAACTGGTATCTAATCACTTGCCTGTAGTGTAGTAAGTAGCCCACATACCTGGCTGTGTATCTATAACCCAGCCACAACAGAAGCCAAACTTCTTTCATTTAAGATCAGATTCCAAAATCGTGGGTAATACACAGCAGCACATGGCTAGTGGGCGTGTTTGTTGTCCTAAGACGTACTGCATATGCAATGAAAAGATGCAGGGTCACGAGGGGTAGAAAAGGAAGAGGATCCTCACCGGAAGACTCAGCTGATCCAAAGGTATTGACAAAGTCTCCGGAGGTCAGACGAAACGGATAGACGGATCGGTCTACAGGTATTACGGTGACTTACTACATAGCATTATCACAAAGACTGACCAGTTGTTTTAAATGGATTACCATAAGTGGATAAGAGTAGTGCTGAGAGCCTGAAGTGTCGCTGGGACCCGTACATTAAGTGTTTTATAACTAGACAATTTTAACATTTTATTCTAGTAAGTGCAATAAATTGTGTTTCACCTTGAATCTTGGTTGCGCTTCTTTGTACTTATATCCCTACAATTTAATATCTGTATTGATTATAGATATTGGTCGGTAGCTACCACATAACCTAGGGTCCTTATCTGGCTTGGGTATTGTAATAATTACTGCCTCAAGGAACTCCTTCAGGCATTTCCCGAAGAGGCAAAATCGTTTAATGTCTTAAGGAGCATCGGACTAAGTATGTCAGCAAAATATAGTAGTGGCCTGAAAAACCTGGAGCTTTATTCTGTTTAAGCTGAGCTATTGCAGTCAAAAGTTCTTCCCTACCTATCAGAGTCCTCAACCATTCTATTTGATTTTCTTGAAGAGATGGAAGTTTTAAGGACCATAAGAATTTGCACGTTTCTTCACAAGTTGTTGTCTGAGGAGATTGCAAATTTCTGAGATTATAAAGAGAGGCATAGTACATTCAAAATGTGTATCCAATATCTTTAGGCGAAGATATTGTTTTACCCTCGTATAAAATTGAGGATATCTTATGTTGCATTTGTCGGTTCCTAAGTTTGATGGCCATTAAAGCATTAGCTTTGTTATTATGTTAGTAATATTTTTGTTGAAATTTACTTAGAGTCTTTTGGACTCTAGTTAGTTCTAGTGAGCTGAGCTGAGCTCATACCTTCTCAAGTTGTACCGCTCCCTGCATAGTGGGAGCATTCTTATGCATGGTGGACAATACTCTATAAGAGCAGGAAAGTTCTGCTGTAGATTTGCCCTGCTTCTTCTTTATTGAAGCAGCTTTTTTAATACATAGCCCTTTAGCATAAGCCTTAAGCGTTGTCCACACTATCTGAATAGAGGTTTGGTCATTATCATTAAGCAATAGAAATTCCTCCAACTCTTTTTTAGTCTCTTTAAATACAGTAGAATCGCTCATAAACCAGCCCTCATATTTCCATCCTGCACGAGAGGGAGCTACCCTAGGTGAGAAAGACACATTTATCGGATCATGGACCGACCATGCCGTAAGAGCTATGGAAGAAGCTTGTATTCTGTTCAAAGTCCATGGATCAGTAAAAAAGTAATCTAATCTTGAATGGGTCTTATGTGAGTAAAACATAAAATCCCTGTCTACCGGTTGTAAGTCCCTCCAAATATCATACAGCCCATAGTGGAACATCAAGGAGCGAAAGGCACTGGCCAGGGAGCTTACCGGTCTATCTCTTATCAGATTTCCAATCTCCTGCCTGTCCAGACAAGGATCCTAAATCAGGTTAAAGTCTCCATCTATCATTGTTGTGCCCTGTTTAATACTGGCCACTAGTTTGAGTAATTTCTTCAGAAACTGTATTTGGCGCCGCCAAATTCCGTAGCGCTGACTACATTTAGTCAGAGAGTTCAAACCCTGTACATTATGAGATAGAAACTGTAAACCTGTCATTTTAAGCTTTAATATACCAGATGAGAAAGAAAGAAAAAAACGGGGGGGAAGAGAAAGGGGTTTGTGGTGTGTAAAAAATAAGTCTTTATGTGCTAGAAGATACCTAAAGGGCCAAGCACTGTGATATCTAGTTCCGAAATTTCTAGATTAGTTACTAGTAATATGTTGCAAATCAGTGGGTGAGCACCGCTTGAGTAATTAAAAGAAAGGGTAGTAAGGTGGGTATAGGAGGGCAGAAGTTCTCGTGAGCTTTATAAATTTTTCTTAGAACCCTGGAGAAGGGTAATTTTTATTTATTTTTTCCTCTTCCCACCCCCCTTTTTTTTCCTTCTTTCCCCTTTCCCCAAGTGGGTTGTAAAATTAAATAGGGTGTTACCAACAGTCTAAAAAAAACAACTTAAGTGTGGATTAATTAATATAGGATATAGTGTTACCTCCCCAAGCAATAGTAATTTATCATCTAATATATAGGAAGTTTCAGGGGGCTAGGATAATGGTTTAAGAACCTGACAAAGAAATAAAGAATTATGCAAAGTACCAGAGTGGACTTCAAGGGACTACAAAGAGTGCTTGTTATAACCATTTTAAACATTAGTTGTCAACTTCACTAGTCTTTTATAACAAATAAATCAAGCGAAGGAGTAAACGTATTTAGAAACTTAAATGAGTTCCAGCTTTTTTTTAATCTAAACTATATAACTATAGGAGAGATACGAAGCAGACCCATCAAGGACCTTATTTAATCATGCAGTTCCTTTATTCAGAGTGTTAAATATCACCTAGGATTAAATATTTTAACTATTATGAGAGTTCCTTGGCAGCGTTGCTTGGACTGCATTGTTAAGAGTAAGGTAATATATCATAATGATCTTCTTAATTGCGTATTTGCTAGGTCATATTTCCTCTGGTGATTTCAATTTGTACACCACATCTAAACGTTATTTAACTCTGTGTGAAGATTTATCAAATCTACTAAAAAGAATAATACGCAATAATAGACCACTAATTGGCTAACTATTGTTTTATTATATCCACATTCTGCGAGAGAAAACTTTTCACATATCATCAACAATACCTGTGGATGCTAACAAGTAAACTTGGTAGATGTGGCATTACATGAATCAAAACAACATATTAACCTAACTAGTAACATAATGTCTGGAGAAGAATACGCAATGTTAAACCACTATTTGGCTAACTGTTATTGTATTATGTCCTCATTCTGAAGAAGAAAACTTTTCACATATCTTCTGCAATGCCTGTGGGTGCTAACAACAAGACTTGTTATGTGTTGCAATACATGAAGCAAAACAACATATTAGCATAATTAGTAACAAAATGTCTGGAATACAGTCTCTATTCGACTCTTTATCACATAGCTACAGCCTACCATGTGTCCCTAGTCCAGACAAGTAATATATTTTATCTAGCATAGTGAAAGAATGTCACACTCCGATCCGTTCATCGCCGTGGCTCCCGGATCTCCTCTGTGTTTCAAACACGTCACGTTGCCTTCGCGGTCGTCCAGACACTCCTCTCTGACGTCACAGCGTCTCTCCTCTGCCTTTAAATGCTGGCGGGAGATCTTACTCGGGGCCCGTTTGTTCATCTTGATTCCGGTGCTGTGAGTACTCTATCGCCTCTAGTTATTAAGGTCTGGCGTACCTGATCCGACACTGCAGATCAGGTCCGCCAGACCTCGCTGAATACAGCAAGCAATACGCTCGCCGTATTCAGCATTGCCAATGGGCCGCCAGCAGGGGGTGTCAATCAACCTCGATCGGGTTGATTTCCGGCGATGTGTGTCCGCCTGCTCAGAGCAGGCGGACAGATTATGGAGCAGCTGTCTTTGTGCAGGCTCGCCAGAAACACGGGGCATATGCCCCTATATCTGTATCCTGAATTTGACCCTTGCCTACCTGACTATGAAATTTGTTTAACTCTCTCTCAAACCTGTCTCTTGGATATACTGACCCTTGCCTGCTTGACTACGCTTTTGCCTAAGACCCTCAAACCTGTCTCTTGGATATACTGAAGATTAGGTAGAGCTTTTCAGCACAACCGGCTTAGGTGCTGCACGTCACCAAGGGACCACTGCCTAAGTCCCCAGTTCAAAATTCAAAGAAAAAAGCAGGCAGGTGACAGCAGATATTAATTCTTTTATTAAGGAGGTAAAAAAAGGCAACGTTTCGGGATTAGTCTCCCTTATTCATGCCATACCTGATACAAACTAACAAGTGACTTATATACATGTATACCACTAGGTGGCGCTCAAGTGTATTTAACACTTTCTTATCCAACACTTTAACTTACTCATAACTTAAACTTACACTTATACATTACTTATTCCATATACATGATAGTATTTCCATGATTAGTTAAATTACTATTTTCTTATCAAACCTTCACAGCAATGAATTATAATTTACATCTTAACAGTAATAATCATAGAAATACTGTGGGGTCCCAGTCTCTATTCAAACCTTTAGGCTCCAGACTCCCCAATTCATATATCCAATATGCTTCTTTTTGTTTTAATAGAATTTCTCTATCCCCTCCTCTACGTGGGATATCAACTTTGTCAATTATTTGAAATTTCAACTGACTTATAGAATGGTTTGCTTTTATAAAGTGGGCAGCTAGGGGGGCTTTTACGTTACCGGTTCTAATGTTGCTCTTATGTTCAATGATTCTCTCCTTAGCGGATCTGGTAGATTCCCCTATATAGACCCCCCCACATGGACATTTAATCATATATATTATAAAAGTAGTCAAGCATGTATAATAACCTTTTATATTATATTTTTTGCCAGTGTGAGGGTGATAAAAAATTGACCCTTTATTCATGTTACTGCAACATGAACACCCTAAGCAGGGGTAGCAACCGGTGTTTTTTGTGGTGATATACCTAGGTTTATTTTTGTTTTTACTGCTAGGGCCAATATCAGCCTTAACCAATTTATTTTGGATATTACTACGTCTTTTAAAAGCAGACATAGGAGGGCTCTGAAATTCTAGAATAGATGGATTACAATCAGACAAAATATTCCAATGTTTCCTGATGATGCGCTGTATTTCATTACTCTGTGCATTGTATTCTGTTACAAGAATAAGTCTATCTTTCTGATTATTTTCTTTCTTTACTCTATCCTTAGGATGCAATAAATCTGTTCTTGGAATTAATTTTACAGTTTCAATTTCTTTATTTATTAAACTCCTGGGATAGCCTCTTTCCAGAAATCTCTCACCCATCTCTGTCAGTCTCTTATTTAATATTTTTTCATCAGAGACAATTTTGCGCACTCTCAACATTTGACTGTGGGGTAGGGATTTCAGGAGTGAAGGCGGATGAGCACTTTCAAAGCGCAAAAGACTGTTGCGATCAGTCTTTTTCTTAAATAAATCAGTTTTAAATTGATTGTCTGATTTCATTACTCTCACATCCAGGAAGTCAACCACCTCCTCACTCCAAGTCAATTTAAACTTTATATATCTTGATGATGAATTCAAATCATTCACAAACCTTTCAAGGGTTCCAACGTCGCCCCACCAGATGCCAAAAATATCGTCAATATACCGCCACCAGGTGGCGCCATATTGAACAAATAATTCATTAGAGAAAACAAATTTTTCCTCAAAGAGGTTCATAAAAATATTTGCATAATTTGGGGCGACGTTGGAACCCATGGCGGTACCTTGGAGTTGGAGGAAATAGTCATCCTGGAAGAGAAAGTAGTTTCCACATAATATAATTGTCAGAAGCTGGACAAAAAAATCTATTTGTGCAGAAGTATATTGAGTGTCATTCCTTAATACATTTTCTACGGCATCAATGCCACTTGAATTAGATTAAGGAATCTAATTTACACAAAAAATCATTGGTATCTTTAATAAAGGAACTGGAACGTTCAACATAGGGTCGTAAGATCTTATCCAAAAATATTGAAATATTTGTAAAAACTGGTTGGTGCTAGCAACAATTGGGCGCCCTGGGGGATTTTTAATATCCTTATGTATTTTAGGTAGAACATACATGACCGGTGTATATGGATTATCTACCTGCAAAAAAGAAGCAACATCTTTACCTATTATCCCTTTATTATCAGCTTTTAGAGTAATCATTCTAATTTCTTTTTGTAATTTAAATACAGGATTATAGTTAAGTTTTTTATATACTGCCTTATTATTCAGTTGATTTTTAATTTCATTAATATAGGCATTTTTATCTAACACCACTGTTGCTCCTCCCTTGTCCGCTCTTTTTAAAATAATCTCAGGGTGTTCTTGTAATTTCTTTAGGGCTAAATGTTGATCTATAGTCATGTTATTACCCGTCTGTTTGAAGGTATTTCCATTTATTCTATACTTTTCAACTTTTGTTTGTAGTTTAGAAATATCCTTCTGAACTAAAGTTGAAAAAGTCCCTATACTGTGATTATTTACAACCGGGTTATATTTACTTTTCTTTCTTAACCCAAACTGTTTCAAATGGATCGTAGGATTCTCATTGCTTAAATTCACATTTTCTGCCCAATTCAAAGTTTTTAACTTTAAAGTTCTTATAAATCTGTGCAGGTCTTTTTGCAACTGAAAAAAATTACAGTTTTTAACTGGGCAGAATGAAAGACCTTTGTTTAATAATTCAAGTTCAGGTTTAGAAAGTTCGTGTTTAGAGATGTTAACAACATTATTTTTGTATGTCTCTGGTGGGGTGGACGTTAGTACAGCAATATCAGAACTATTGCTTACCCTTGATGAACGGACCTCTTCCCATTGAAGAGCAGAATGTCAAACTGGCTGAAATGGAAAATACTTACCGACAGCTGAGTTGGAGAAAATATTACAAGACACTAATATGAAGATCGCTGAGCTGAAGAAAACAATAGAGGAGAGGAAACGCACAAAATTTGCCCGAGATGAATCGGATTACTCCACCGGCAAAGTGTACAGATGGCGCTATGACCCAGAGGGCGCCCAACGGAGATACACGCCGCGCACCAGAAGACGTCAGAGCCATGGGCCGACGCAAAGCGGCAGCAGTACAGAGTCACAGGATTCATCGCCAGGGGAGTCAGATCCAGACAGAGACGAGGTGGGCGCAAACATCAGCGACAGCTCAAAGGATACAAAGAAAGAAACCAAAAAGAAAACAGCACGACCAGTACGCTCAAGGCGAGGACACTAAATGGGGACCACCATGATAACAAACGGGAAGAGGTCTTTGAAACTTTGAATTGGGCAGAAAATGTGAATTTAAGCAATGAGAATCCTACGATCCATTTGAAACAGTTTGGGTTAAGAAAGAAAAGTAAATATAACCCGGTTGTAAATAATCACAGTATAGGGACTTTTTCAACTTTAGTTCAGAAGGATATTTTTAAACTACAAACAAAAGTTGAAAAGTATAGAATAAATGGAAATACCTTCAAACAGACGGGTAATAACATGACTATAGATCAACATTTAGCCCTAAAGAAATTACAAGAACACCCTGAGATTATTTTAAAAAGAGCGGACAAGGGAGGAGCAACAGTGGTGTTAGATAAAAATGCCTATATTAATGAAATTAAAAATCAACTGAATAATAAGGCAGTATATAAAAAACTTAACTATAATCCTGTATTTAAATTACAAAAAGAAATTAGAATGATTACTCTAAAAGCTGAAAATAAAGGGATAATAGGTAAAGATGTTGCTTCTTTTTTGCAGGTAGATAATCCATATACACCTGTCATGTATGTTCTACCTAAAATACATAAGGATATTAAAAATCCCCCAGGGCGCCCAATTGTTGCTAGCACCAACTCAGTTTTTACAAATATTTCAATATTTTTGGATAAGATCTTACGACCCTATGTTGAACGTTCCAGTTCCTTTATTAAAGATACCAATGATTTTTTGTGTAAATTAGATTCCTTAGACCTTTCTAGCAGTAAATTTATTATGTTTAGTTTAGATGTAGAGAGTCTCTACACGAACATAAAACATTCAAGTGGCATTGATGCCGTAGAAAATGTATTAAGGAATGACACTCAATATACTTCTGCACAAATAGATTTTTTTGTCCAGCTTCTGACAATTATATTATGTGGAAACTACTTTCTCTTCCAGGATGACTATTTTTTCCAACTCCAAGGTACCGCCATGGGTTCCAACGTCGCCCCAAATTATGCAAATATTTTTATGAACCTCTTTGAGGAAAAATTTGTTTTCTCTAATGAATTATTTGTTCAATATGGCGCCACCTGGTGGCGGTATATTGACGATATTTTTGGCATCTGGTGGGGCGACGTTGGAACCCTTGAAAGGTTTGTGAATGATTTGAATTCATCATCAAGATATATAAAGTTTAAATTGACTTGGAGTGAGGAGGTGGTTGACTTCCTGGATGTGAGAGTAATGAAATCAGACAATCAATTTAAAACTGATTTATTTAAGAAAAAGACTGATCGCAACAGTCTTTTGCGCTTTGAAAGTGCTCATCCGCCTTCACTCCTGAAATCCCTACCCCACAGTCAAATGTTGAGAGTGCGCAAAATTGTCTCTGATGAAAAAATATTAAATAAGAGACTGACAGAGATGGGTGAGAGATTTCTGGAAAGAGGCTATCCCAGGAGTTTAATAAATAAAGAAATTGAAACTGTAAAATTAATTCCAAGAACAGATTTATTGCATCCTAAGGATAGAGTAAAGAAAGAAAATAATCAGAAAGATAGACTTATTCTTGTAACAGAATACAATGCACAGAGTAATGAAATACAGCGCATCATCAGGAAACATTGGAATATTTTGTCTGATTGTAATCCATCTATTCTAGAATTTCAGAGCCCTCCTATGTCTGCTTTTAAAAGAAGTAGTAATATCCAAAATAAATTGGTTAAGGCTGATATTGGCCCTAGCAGTAAAAACAAAAATAAACCTAGGTATATTACCACAAAAAACACCGGTTGCTACCCCTGCTTAGGGTGTTCATGTTGCAGTAACATGAATAAAGGGTCAATTTTTTATCACCCTCACACTGGCAAAAAATATAATATAAAAGGTTATTATACATGCTTGACTACTTTTATAATATATATGATTAAATGTCCATGTGGGGGGGTCTATATAGGGGAATCTACCAGATCCGCTAAGGAGAGAATCATTGAACATAAGAGCAACATTAGAACCGGTAACGTAAAAGCCCCCCTAGCTGCCCACTTTATAAAAGCAAACCATTCTATAAGTCAGTTGAAATTTCAAATAATTGACAAAGTTGATATCCCACGTAGAGGAGGGGATAGAGAAATTCTATTAAAACAAAAAGAAGCATATTGGATATATGAATTGGGGAGTCTGGAGCCTAAAGGTTTGAATAGAGACTGGGACCCCACAGTATTTCTATGATTATTACTGTTAAGATGTAAATTATAATTCATTGCTGTGAAGGTTTGATAAGAAAATAGTAATTTAACTAATCATGGAAATACTATCATGTATATGGAATAAGTAATGTATAAGTGTAAGTTTAAGTTATGAGTAAGTTAAAGTGTTGGATAAGAAAGTGTTAAATACACATGAGCGCCACCTAGTGGTATACATGTATATAAGTCACTTGTTAGTTTGTATCAGGTATGGCATGAATAAGGGAGACTAATCCCGAAACGTTGCCTTTTTTTTACCTCCTTAATAAAAGAATTAATATCTGCTGTCACCTGCCTGCTTTTTTCTTGGATATACTGACCCTTGCCTGCTTGACTACGGTTTTGCTTCAATCCTAAAACCTGCTTTAAAGGATACTTATCATTTGTTTCTTGCAAACCTGCTTAAAGGGACATTTTTTCATTTATTTGATGCAAACCTGCTTAAAGGGACATTTCTCATTTTGATGCAAACCTGCTTTAAAGGACACTTATCATTTGCTTGTTGCAAACCTACTTAAAGGGACATTTTTCATTTGTTTGTTGCAAACCTGCTTAAAGGGACATTTTTCAATTGTTTGTTGCAAACCTGCTTAAAGGGACATTTTTCATTTGTTTGTTGCAAACCTGCTTAAAGGGACATTTATCATTTGTTTGTTGCAAACCTGCTTAAAGGGACATTTATCATTTTACCTTCCAACTACCTAAAGTTACTATCCTGCTTAAAGGGTTCAACTGCTATCTCTTGTGTATGAATTCAGACCTCAAGAGACTATACAGAGATTCTACATCTTTTGTGAGTACATTGTATCCTTCTTCACTTTGTTTATTTTGTTTCCTGAGTGGGTCACGTCCTGGTTATTTCTCAGTGTGCTAGCGTGTGTTTTACTTTTCACGCTAGCAGTTGGGTTGAATCCTGGGCTGATCCTTTACGGCTGACATTACAAATGGGCCAGAAATGGACCCCACTGAATTATCCATGGAGTGGCCCACCAGGGACAATTACTGGGATCTCATGCTACTCACTTGCAATCCTTGGACTCAAAGTTGGATCAGATAACTACATTATTACAGAGTTTGGTTGCTCCAATACCTCCCAATCCTACTCCTTTGGAGACTAACCAGTCACAAGGGCAACTCAGTCCTAGGATACCCCTTCCGGGCAAATATGATGGGAATCCTGAAGACTGTAGGGGTTTTCTGAATCAATGCCGCCTTTACTTCCGTAACAGCGCTGTCCTCTTTGCTACCCCTCTTCTAGAATCACATTCCTTATATCCTTAATGAAAGGAAAAGCCTTAGCCTGGGTATCACCTTTGCTTGAAAAGAATGATCCAATACTTCTGGATGTGGATTCCTTCCTCTCTGTATTTTCAAATGTCTTTGACAAGCCTGGAAGGTCCTCCGCTGCTGAAGCTTCCCTCTTAGACCTACGACAGGGAGGTCAACCTGTGTCTCAATATGCCATTGAGTTCCGCACCCTTGCATCAGAAACTACTTGGAATCAGGGAGCTCTTAGAGCAGCTTTTCGTAAAGGACTTTCTGAACGTCTCAAAGAGGAATTGGTGTATCGGGAACTTTCAGAATCCCTAGAAGCTCTTATTAATCTTTGTATTAGTCTCGATTCCAGATATCGTGAACGCCAACAAGAAAGAGAGAGAAATCAGAAATCTTCAAATCGATCTTCTTTTCGTCTGGCTCCTTGCTTCTCTAACCCAATAACTCCTGCTTCTCCTCCTTCTGACTAGGCTGAGCCAATGGAAGTAGGCACCATAAGACTAACCGAAACTGAACGCCTGAGAAGACGCTCTCTTGGCCTGTGTTTGTACTGTGGCCTTAAAGGACACTTATTAAGGGATTGTCCTACCAGACCAGTAAAAGCCAGGGCTTAACTTCTGACCGGGGGACTGAGTTAAGCCAAATAGGATTTCATTCCCTCAATAATAAACTTTTTGTTCCAGTGACTCTTCAATTTGGAGGAAACAAAATTCATACCCAAGCTCTCATTGACTCGGGTGCTGGAGGAGTCTTCATTGACTCCACATTTGTATCTACTCACACTATACCATTACTTAGAAAAGAGTATTCAGTTCCTGTCTCTACTGTTAGTGGAGATCCTTTGGGTTCCGGAATTATCCAGTTTGCTACTAAACCCATTCTCTTTACTGTAGGAGTTCTTCATTCTGAGACAATATGTTTTGACGTCATTTCGACTCCTCAATTTCCCATAATCTTGGGTCTTCCCTGGATCCAATTACATAATCCTATCTTCTCTTGGACACAAGGTGAACTCACCTCTTGGGGATCTTCATGTCAAACCAGTTGTCTTCAAGTACCCACTAAAGTGCCACTTACTATTGCTATCACTACCGACACCTCTGGGTCATTACCCACGCCTTATCAAGACTTTGTTGATGTTTTTTCCAAGAAAGAAGCAGAACGTCTTCCTCCTCACCGTCCTTTTGATTGCCCCATTGATCTTCTTCCTGCGGCTCCCTTACCTCGTGGCAAGACTTACCCGCTTTCAAGGCCTGAGAATGTAGCTTTGGAGGAATATATTCAAGATAATTTGGCTAGAGGATTTATTCGACCCTCCTCTTCTCCTGTAGGGGCTGGGTTCTTTTTTGTGGGAAAAAAGGATGGAGTTCTGCGACCTTGTATTATTACAGGGGTTTGAATCAAATCACAATCAAGAACAGTTACCCTTTACCCCTTATTCCTGTACTGTTTACCTATCTTCAAGGATCCACAATATTTACCAAACTGGATCTTTGTGGTGCGTACAATCTTATCCGTATGCGCAAGGGTGATGAATGGAAGACAACCTTTAACACTTGATTTGGGCATTACGAGTATCTGGTCATGCCTTTTGGGCTATGTAATGCCCCTGCTGTTTTTCAACACTATGTGAATGAGATTTTTCAGGATTTTTTGAACACTTTTGTCATCATATACCTTGACGATATTCTAATTTTTTCTCAAAACTATCAAGATCATGTGCACCACGTCAGGAAAGTACTGCAACGGTTAAGAGACAATCATTTGTTTGCCAAACTGGAGAAATGTTCATTTCATCAAAAATCCATACCTTTCTTGGGTTATGTAATATCCGAATCTGGAAACTAAACTTACTGCCATTTTGGATTGGCCTAGACCTGATTCTCTTAAAGCTCTACAACGTTTTCTGGGCTTCGCCAGTTATTACAGAAAATTCATCAAAGGTTTTGCAACTATCACTACACCCCTTACTTCTCTCACTAGAAAGGGTCATAACTGTAAAGAATGGCCTCCAGAGGCTATTAAGGCTTTTGAGTCTCAAATAAGCCTTTTCTTCTGCACCTATACTCTGCCACCCAAATCTGGATTTTCAATTCATCCTAGAAGTGGATGCTTCTTCTGTTGCTGCTGGGGCTATTCTTTCCCAACGATTAGCTGATACAGGAAAGATTCATCCTGTAGGTTTCTTCTCCAAGAAATTTACCTCTTCTGAATTAAATTATGATGTAGGCAATAAAGAGTTGCTTGCCATCAAGATGGCTCTGGACGAATGGAGGCATTGGTTTGAGGGTACTGCTTTACCATTTTCCATACAGATCATAAAAACCTTCTTTATCTCCAAACTGCCAAACGTTTGAATTCCAGGCAGGCTCGTTGGTCTTTATATTCTTCTCACGTTTTCATTACAATCTTTCTTATATACCTGGTTCTAAGAATATAAAAGCGGATGCCCTTTCCAGACAATTTCAAACTACCTCTACTCCTGAATCTGGTACCATCCTTCAACCACATAAAGTCATAGCTCAGTTATCAGCTTCTTGCTTACAGGACTTACAGACTGCTCAAAAGGATCTCCCTTTGTCCTGCAAACCTCCTGATGGTTTAGTATTTGTTCCTGAACGTCTTCGCTCCAAGATCCTACATTGGGCTCATGATAGTCCTCTCTCCGGACATCCAGGTATCAGTAACACTGCTCGGAATCTCAAACAATATGTCTGGTGGCCAACTCTCACTCAAGATGTTAAAGACTATGTTTCAGTTTGCACACAATGTGCTGCCAATAAGACTCCTCGTCAACTTCCTCCTGGTTTGCTTCAGCCTTTGCCCATTCCTCACCAGCCTTGGACCCATTTATCTATGGATTTTATTACCGACCTCCCGCTTTCAGCTGGAAACAACACTATTTGGGTGGTTGTCGACAGGTTCACTAAAACAGCTCATTTCATTCCTTTACCTGGCTTACCCTCTGCCAAAAGATTTTCTGAGCTTTTTCTTTTACATATTGTGAAATTACATGGGTTCCCACTGGATATCGTCTCTGATAGAGGGGTACAATTTGTTTCTCGGTTCTGGAGATAACTCTGCAAACATTTTGGTACTACAGTCTCTTTGTCTACTTCACATCATCCGCAGTCTAATGGCCAAACTGAAAGGGTTAACCAGTGCCTGGAGACTTATCTTAGACATTATGTGGACCATCATCACTCTAATTTGACTCGTTATCTTCCATTAGCAGAATTGGCTCATAACGCCCGATACAATTCGTCTCTTCAGTCTTCTCCTTTTCATGCAGCCTATGGATTTCAACCCAGAACATTTCTTCTGCATACTTCTTCCACTGAAAATCCTGCTTCTGATCAATCTGCTCGGAGGTTAACTCGCCATAGGCGGAAAATACGTCTTCTCCTATCCAAAGCCTCTAATCGATATAAGTCCTTTGCGGATCGCCGACGGAAGAAGGCTCCCAAATATCGTCCTGGGGACAAGGTTTGGATTTCTACACGTCATCTTCGTCTCAAACAACCTTCTACTAAATTGGGACCACGATATGTGGGTCCTTTCCGAATACTGGGTCAAGTTTGTTCTACTGCTTACCGAGTTGCTCTTCCCAGAACTCTCAAAGCCCATCCTGTCTTCCACGTTTCTCTTCTGAAACCTATGATATCAAATAGGTATTCTAAGTCTCTGCCCAAACCTCCACCGCTTTTGATTCATGGACAACCTGAATTTGAAGTTAGTCACATTCTGGATTCCAAACTTCGTGGCAAGAAATTGTACTATCTCATCCATTGGAAGGGTTATCCAGTCACGGAGTGGTCCTGGGAACCAGCCCAACAGGTACACGCCCCTGCCTTGATTAAGGCCTTCCACAAAACTCATCCTGCTAGGCCTGGACCTGTCCCCCGGAGGGGTCCTTGAGTAGGGGGTGCTGTCACACTCCGATCCGTTCATCGCCATGTCGCCGCGGCTCCCGGATCTCCTCTGTGTTTCAAACACGTCACGTTGCATAGCAACATGATGCGGTCGTCCGGACACTCCTCTCTAACGTCACAGCTTCTCTCCTCTGCCTTTAAATGCTGGCGGGAGATCTTACTCGGGGCCCGTTTGTTCATCTTGATTCCGGTGCTGTGAGTACTCTATATCTGTATCCTGAATTTGACCCTTGCCTGCCTGACTACGAAATTTGCCTAACTCTCTCTCTCAAACCTGTCTCTTGGATATACTGACCCTTGCCTGCTTGACTACGCTTTTGCCTAAGACCCTCAAACCTGTCTCTTGGATATACTGACCACCCCTATTCGTCATCATTGAGTAAACTTTGACCCTGTATCTCACAGTCTGCAGACACATTTATTTCAGCCAATCAGCAGCAGACACTCCCCCCTAGACCCTCCCAGATCCTGGGCAGCAGCCATTTTAGATTCATTCTGATCCTGCATTCTTAGTGAGAGGAGTGATAGTGCTGCTGCTGCTGCTGCTGATGATGATGATTTTTTAGGTAAATTGATAACTATGCTAGTGTATTCAGTGTCCACTACAGTCCTGAAGGACTCATCTGATCTCTGCTGTAAGGACAGCACCCCAAAAAACCCTTTTTAGGGCTAGAACTTCAGTCGTTTTTTTTTTGTTTTTTTTTTGTAATCTAATTGCATTTGCCTGCCTCTCAGCCTGTGTGTGAGGCTCACAACATATACTGTGCCTACTTGCTCACTGCCACCAGTCATATCTGGTGTAACATTAGTGTAAATTAAAAAAAAAAAAACTTTTACATCAGTTTGCTAGTGTAATCTAATTTCAGTTGCCAGCAGGCCTGTGTATCAGGCTCACAGCATATACTGTGCCTAATTGCTCTGTGCCACCACTCATATCTGGTGTAACATTAGTGTAATTTTTTTAAAAAAAAACTTTTACATCAGTCTGCTAGTGTAATCTAATTTCAGTTGCCAGGCCAGCCTGCCACTGCCAGCCTCAGTGCCACCACTCATATCTGGTGTAACATTAGTGTAAATTTATTTTAAAAAAACTTTTACATCAGTCTGCTAGTGTTATTTAATTTTAGTTGCCAGGCCAGCCTGCCACTAGTGCCAGCCTGTGTGTCAGGCTCACAGCATATACTGTGCCTACTTCCATCCTCAGTGCTACCACTCATATCTGTTGTAACATTAGTGTAAAAAATTTTTAAAAAAACTTTTACATCAGTCTGCTAGTGTTATTTAATTTTAGTTGCCAGGCCAGCCTGCCACTAGTGCCAGCCTGTGTGTCAGGCTCACAGCATATACTGTGCCTACTTCCTCAGTGCCACCACTCATATCTGTTGTAACATTAGTGTAACTTTTTTTAAAAAACACTTTTACATCAGTCTGCTAGTGTTATTTAATTTTAGTTGCCAGGCCAGCCTGCCACTAGTGCCAGCCTGTGTGTCAGGCTCACAGCATATACTGTGCCTACTTCCTCAGTGCCACCACTCATATCTGTTGTAACATTAGTGTACATTTAAAAAAAAAAAAACTTTTACATCAGTCTGCTAGTGTTACTGTTTGCGGTGCGTTACACAGGGAGTTTGGTCTGTCACTGTGAAGCGGGCGTAACCCTTACACTACCTGATCGATACAACATCATACCTGATGTTTTAAAGCACGTTATTCCAAACAATTTAGGAATGTTAGGTGATTTAGGCCCTTTATGGCTTAAAACCAGACTCTGCATCAACTATGTAATTTTCCGTGGGAGTTTTTCCATGGATCCCCCTCCGGCATGCCACAGTCCAGGTGTTAGTCCCCTTGAAACAGCTTTTCCATCACTATTGTGGCCAGAAAGAGTACCCCGTGGGTTTTAGAGTTCGCCTGCCTATTGAAGTCAATGGCGGTTCGCGACATCACTAATACTGACCCTTGCCTGCTTCACTACGCTTTTGCCTAAGACCCTCAAACCTGTCTCTTGGATATACTGACCCTTGCCTGCTTGACTACGCTTTTGCCTCAACCCTAAAACCTGCTTTAAAGGACACTTATCATTTGTTTCTTGCAAACCTGCTTAAAGGGACATTTCTCATTTTGATGCAAACCTGCTTTAAAGGACACTTATCATTTGCTTGTTGCAAACCTACTTAAAGGGACATTTTTCATTTGTTTGTTGCAAACCTGCTTAAAGGGACATTTTTCATTTGTTTGTTGCAAACCTGCTTAAAGGGACATTTAGCATTTGTTTGTTGCAAACCTGCTTAAAGGGACATTTATCATTTTACCTTCCAGCTACCTAAAGTTACTATCCTGCTTAAAGGGTTCAACCGCTATTTCTTGTGTATGAATTCAGACTTTAAGAGACTATACAGAGATTCTACATCTTTTGTGAGTACATTGTATCCTTCTTTACTTTGTTTATTTTGTTTTCTGAGTGGGTCACGTCCTGGTTATTTCTCAGTGTGCTAGCGTGTGTTTTACTTTTCACGCTAGCAATTGGGTTGAATCCTGGGCTGATCCTTTACGGCTGACAAAGAAAAGGATACATTTATTCGACTGGTTGGTGCTGTACGCCTTTTCTTTTACACTAAGGCAAGTTCCTTTTGGGTAAGGGTCTCTACTCCGGTGCCGATGTGCTTAATGCTCGTGAACCTGTTGAATCTTGAGCTGTGGATGAAGGTGCCTGCATAAGGCTGAGCTGGTCCAGTAGTTCCAATCCTTGTTTAAGTTATGAAATAATGTAGGATTCTCCATTAGATTGGAAAAACAACTTAACTGGGAACCCCCATCTGTACTTAATATTGTGGTGACGTAAACACTGGGTGATGGGTAAAAAGGATCTTAGTTTTGTACGAGTATGTGTGGATAAGTCTGGGAATAATTGAAGTGCTTAATATGGTTCTGGTAGCACTTTGTTATGAAAGGCCACTTTGATTATTTTTTCTCTAAGAGTGAAGTAGTGCAGACGAATTATAACATCTCTAGGTTGTTCTGCTGTCGAGTTACTGTGCCTAAGGGCTCTGTTAGCTCTGTCAATGAGCAGCTCTTGATCTGGTACGACTCATATAAGCTCTTTGAAGAGGCCTAACAGGAATTCAGGGAAATTGGCAGTAGAAATTTCCTCAGAGATTCCCCTGATCCTAATGTTATTTCGCCTCGTCCTATCTTCTAGGTCTGCTAATTTTGTTTCTAGATCAGAGATCACTTCTGCAAGAGACTGTGAATAGGAGAGAAGGTTATTGTGGTATATTGCAAGATCCTCATGCTTTCTCTCAATTGTGTCAGTTCTTTCACTTAAAGTCACCATTTCCCTTCTGAGATCAGCTACAGAAGTTTTAATTTCTTGTTTCAGGGACGTATAATGGGTGTCTATTTTAGTAGATAATGAATTGATCGACTCCAATATAATTATCTCATCTAGTTGATGTTTAGACTGCTCTTGCAGACTGAGGCGTTTAAGAGCTCTATTTGTCACTGTAAATTCTCTAGAGTCCTCGTCTGACATCTCACAATCAGACTGTAACTTGCTATTGAAATGGTCCGCCACTGTTCTCTTGGGGCCCTCAAACTGTTTTGATTTTTTCCTATTTGAATGGGCCATTGCAGTGAAAGTCAAGGTCCCACAAGCAATCAGTAAACACTTGTTAGGAGAAGATATACCAATGTAAGGTTCTGTTGGTATAGGGGAAATATTTGTCACTTTTTATTAAGTGTCAGCATCAATGTTAATAATCTGAAGCTTCTTCTTGAATTGCTGCTTGGGGTATGGTTCCACACCTCCCTAAGGGTTAATTCACTCCATTAGACTCATGTTCACATCTTCACATAGAAATATTAGCACATTGAGTTAATAGTATCTTAAAATATCTCTTTTTTGGATTATTTCCACTTTTATATAATCTGAGACCCAAGTTCAGAGATGCTATTGTTTTCAGATCTTCACTTGAGATGTTTATTATTCAAGAAAGATGTATACAGTAGATAAAGAAAGAGATAGGGTTCACTCAGGGCTTCTATCTGTTATTCTAGTTAATGTCCATATTCCCAGAGTCACTTCCCAAGTCTAATCTTGGATCCTGTTCCCATCAAACAAGCTCCTGATTCACTGCCCTCACTGAGCAGAGAGCGCTTCAAGCTTTTATTGTGAATCCTGTCAAGGGGTCTATTTATAATAGCAGACTCTATTCAGTTGTTACTAAGGAAAAATAAACCTTGATTCCCAGAGGTTTAGGTAACAGTAATAATCCCCCTATGCAACTTAATGTCTCATAGCATTCCATTGAATATCTCCTGCCAGGAAAGAAGACTATATTATACTGTGTTGTATAGGGGGAAATGGCGGTTCGTGCCAAAAAGGAATTACTGCCTGAGCTATTAACTCCCTCTCCGGTGTAATCACATTAACTGTTGTGTAGGAGGTGGGAATGTAATGTAATAACTGAACGGATGCTTCCATCAGCAAGACTTTGCTTACTCATTGGGATTCGCTTATTGGGTTAGCGGCCAGTGCTCTCTCCTCCGGGTCCCATTCCGATGTGAAGTGCCCCACTTCAGTATACTGTTAACACAGAAGAATAATTGCTCAATAACTCCTGAGCGGAGCCCCGACCCTCCGGAGTTGTGAGATATGACAGGCTTCACATTAGTTGTTCGGTTTTGCACTGCCGCTCAACCCTGTCACCACTTCCAGGCCGTCCTGTCTAGATTCGATTCCTGAACTTAGGCAGTTAGTTGCTCACCAACGGCTAGATTACGAGTTTTGCGGTATGAGTTAAAAAGCATTGTTATGGCTCTTTTTCACTACCGCTAGTATTACGAGTCTTGCAGGTATATCTGTACCGCACACTTTTTTGGCCGTAATGCAATGTAACTACCGCAGCTTTTAAAAAGTATTTTTCAATGGGACTTCCACAGCGCCGGTATTACGAGTTTGCCTGTCCGGCCAAAAAGTGAGTGGTACAGCCTATACCATAAAGATCCATACCGTAAACTGAAAGTCAGTAGTTATGGCTTTTATGTTACAACGCCGTAACATAAAACTCATAACTAAAGTGCTAAAAAGTACACTAACACCCATAAACTACCTATTAACCCCTAAACCGAGGCCCTCCTGCATCGCAAACACTAAAATAAAATTATTAACCCCTAATCTGCCGCTCCCGACATCGCCGCCACTATAATAAACATATTAACCCCTAAACCGCCGTACTCCTACATTGTAAACACTAGTTAAAAATCATTAACCCCTAATCTGCTGTCCCTAACATCGCCGCAACCTACATTACTGTTATTAACCCCTAATCTGTTGCCCCCAAAATCGCCGCCACTATACTAAAGTTATTAACCCCTAAACCTAACCCTAAGTCTAACCCTAATATAATTAAAATAAATCTAAATAAATATTACTATCATTAACTAAATAATTCCTATTTAAAACTAAATACTTACCTGTAAAATAAACCCTAAACTAGCTACAATATAACTAATAGTTATATTGTATCTAGTAGCTTAGGTTTTATTTTTATTTCACAGGCAAGTTTGTATTTATTTTAACTAGGTAGACTAGTTAGTAAATAGTTATAAACTATTTACTATCTAGTTAAAATAAATACAAATTTACCTGTAAAATAAAACCTTACCTGTCTTACACTACAATTAAATAAATTACATTAATTAAATACAATTAACTAAATTACACACAATAAAAAAGAAAAGATCAAATATTTAAACTAATTACACCTAATCTAATAGCCCTATCAAAATAAAAAAGCACCCCCAAAATAAAAAAAATAGCCTACAATAAACTACCAATGGCCCTTAAAAGGGCCTTTTGCGGGGCATTGCCCCAAAGAAATCAGCTATTTTACCTGTAAGAAAATAAAAACAACCCCCCAACAGTAAAACCCACCACCCTTTTAAGGGCCATTGGTAGTTTATTGTAGGCTACGGGTTTTTTTTTATTTTGGGGGGGCTTTTTTATTTTGATAGGGCTATTAGATTAGGTGTAATTAGTTTAAATATTTGATAATTTCTTTTTTATTTTGGTAAATTTAGTGTTTGTTTTTTTGTCATTTAGTTAATTGTATTTAATTAATGTAATTTATTTAATTGTAGTGTAAGGTTAGGTGTTAGTAAGACAGGTTAGGTTTTATTTTACAGGTAAATTTGTATTTATTTTAGCTAGGTAGTTATTAAATAGTTAATAACTATTTACTAACTAGTCTACCTAGTGAAAATAAATACAAACTTGCCTGTGAAATAAAAATAAAATCTAAGATAGCTACAATGTAACTATTAGTTATATTGTAGCTAGTTTAGGGTTTATTTTATAGGTATTTAGTTTTAAATAGGAATTATTTAGTTAATGATAGTAATATTTAATTAGATTTATTTTAATTATATTAAAGTTAGGGGTGTTAGGGTTAGACTTAGGGTTAGGTTTAGGGGTTAATAACTTTAGTATAGTGGCGGCGATGTTGGGGCGGCAGATTAGGGGTTAATAAGTGTAGGTAGGTAGCAACAACATTGGGGGCGGCAGATTAGGGGTTAATAAGAGTAGGTAGGTAGCGACGACATTGGGGGCGGCAGATTAGGGGTTAATAAGTATAATGTAGGTGGCGGCAGTGTTGGGGCAGCAGATTAGAGGTTAATAAGTGTAATTATTATTATTATACTTTATTTATGAAGCGCCATCATATTCCGCAGCGCTGTCCATGGATACAGTTCATTTAAATAAAACAATAATATAAAACTAAGACTAAGAGACAGGACAGAATTTACAAACACATACAGGAGGAATTGAGGGCCCTTTTCCCGTGGGAACTTACACTCTAGAAGACATTGGGAGTGGCAGATTAGGGGTTAATAAGTGTAATGTAGGTAGCGGCGATGTCGGGGCGGCAGATTAGGGGTTAATAAGTGTAATGTAGGTGTCGGCGATGTAGGGGGCGGCAGATTAGGGGTGTTTAGACTCGGGGTTTATGTTAGGGTGTTAGGTGCAAACATAGGTTTTCTTTCCCCATAGTTACGGAGCTTAACACTTCTTTATTGCAGGTGTTAGGCTTTTTTTTAGCCGGCTCTCCCCATTGATGTCTATGGGGAAATCGTGCACGAGCACATAAAACCAGCTCAAAGCAGCGCAGGTATTTGAGTGCGGTATGGAGCACAATTTTGCTCAACGCTGCAATATTGCCTGCTAGCGCTGTTTTTTGCAAACCTGTAATAGCAGCGCTATAGGGAGGTGAGCGGTGGCAACAACTTGCAAGTTAGCACCTAGCCGCTCATAACGCAAAACTCGTAATCTAGCCGCAAGTTAGCAATGTAGAGGAAACAGCCAACCCGATATCTTGAGAGGGTGGATTAGATGATTTTAAGGTACTTCCCCACAGGGAAATAAGTTATATGCCATCAAAAGCCCAGGAGCTCTTTGAATACACTTCTTGGTGAATTTGGATGTTGGCTCCCTGCCAGGAAATTTTTGATGGCAAATGATGACTCATCACGCTATGACATAAATAGCGTCATCACATATGCGTTTGCGCACAAATTTCAAATACAACTATCATTTGTATATACAAATTTTTTTTTTTACCTAAATAAAGCCTAATCGATACTTCTATTATAGCTGCATAAAATGTGATTATTAATATTCCATGAGACTAACATAATATGTAGCATCCTAATTTATAATAAATTACTAGCTCCAAAAAACCTGTATGTTTCACAGACTCTACCAACCTTGACAAATATTTAGCCAACAAATAAAGTCGCTAAACAAGAGCACTGAATTACTGACTCAAGGCATGTATACAAACAATATATTGCAACTTCACTTAAAAAGTGCCCAATCCATAGCTGAGAGTGTCATATAATAAAAGTATATACTTACCGTGTAAGACACCCATCCACATATAGCAGACAGCCAAACCAGTACTGAACTATATCAGCAGAGGTAATGGTACAAGAGTATATTGCCGATATGTAAAGGGAGGCAGCAGATGAATCCCTGCAAACCGATTTACAGAGAGCCTTATGAAAAGATTTCCTATAGGTGAAAACATGGTATCATCAGGCAATACTCCTTTCACATCCCTCAGACAAACACTGCACTTAGAGAGGAACTGGGCTTCAATATGCTTAGAAGAGACTTTCACTTTAGAAATCAAGCACATCATGCTTCACCACTTCCTAAGAAGGCAAAGTTTTTAAAACTGAGGTATGAGTGAGGTGGGAGCTGTATTTATAGGCATTTGAGGTTTGGGAAACTTTGCCTCCTCCTGGTAGGAATGTATATCCCATCAGTAATTAGCTTGTGGACTCTCGCCACCTGTATGATAGAAACATCAAACATACTTACCCGTAGACACTCGTCCACTATCAAACATGTAACAGACAGCCACACCAGTTCCAAAACATATCAGCAAAGGTAATGGAATAAGAGTATAATGTAGATCTGTAAAGGGAGGCAGCAGACAAGTCCCTGCGACTGAATTTACAAAGGGCCTATGAAGGATTTCTCATGAGGTAAAACCATTGTATCACAGGCCATACTCCAAATGCATCCCTCTGACAAACACTGTACTCTGAAGTGAATCAGGCTTCAACATAGACTGAAAACCCCTTTCAGTCTCTTGGGGTTTGGGAAGCTTCACCTCCTAGTGTAAGGAATGTAATCCCTTATCTAATGGAATGCGGACTCTCGCCACATATATGATAGATACTATTTGGAGCAAATTGTTGCAGGATATGTAGAATTCTCTATTTCAACAGCCTTTAAATGGCATATCTTGACGATTCACACAGTTAAAATAAACAGCAATTTTGATAGTTCTATTTTCTTTTTAGTCATGTTCAGTAAATGTTTAAACCTAAACAAACTCTTCCTGGTTGATGATTATAAAAACATGTTAATATTGAACTTACCTGCTAAAAAAAGAATTACCTAATATTTGTAAACCTATAGTGAAAAATAAAAAAAAAATTATTCCCCTTAGCAGGCCCTTCAATTTAGTAATGACAGACAGGATGAGGGTTGGAGCCTGGTAAATAATGTCTATGGATATAAACCAAAATTTAGAAATTATACGTATATTTCACATCTGATTTCACCATAGTCAGTAGCCACCAGAAACAACTATCAAATCAGTACCAAAAGAATGGTGGGGGAAAAAACAAAACTAATTTTATCAGAATGCAGAACCTTATTTCTGATTGTGATACATGCAGCAGACATGGAACATCAGAAAGATTAACTTCCCACTTCTGCATTACAGGGGTCCTCAGAAGAAATACCCAAGACGTGGAAACTGTACTTCTGGAATGAGCATAATAATATAATAATAATAACTTATTATATGACACAAAGAACAATCCATCCACGCACATACTTTGTTTTTGGCTCCACACATTGACAAGGCGCCTGTCAGTATTTCTGCAATCTTAAATAAATAAGTGCAAACCAGATCCAGATGCAAGTAGCTGCTTTGCAAATCTGATAAACTAAAACCGCATTCTTGAAAGCTCAAAAATTGGCAACTGACCTAGTATAATAAGCAGTAATCTGCTGTGATGGAGGCTGACCTGCCTTCAAGTAAGTTTTGTGAATCAAAAGTTTCAACCAAGAGGCCAAATAAACAGCAGAAGCTTTCTGACCCTTCACTAGGGCCAGAAAAAAATAATTAACAAACTAAAAGATTGTCTAAAAGTTCTTAGAAGCATCAATGTAATATTCAAATGCCCTAACAACATCCAAAGAATGCAAAGATCTCTATGAAGCATTTTTAGGAGTAGTACACAAAGGAGGTCTATAAAACAGCCTTATCCTGATGAAAGATCAGAGGAGGATGATTACAAGAAAGAGCAGATAACTACTAGCAGAAGAAATAGCCAACATAAATAACACTTTCCAAGAAAGTAGTTTAACCCCTTAGTGACCAGAGCACTTTTCCATTTTCTGTCCGTTTGGGACCAAGGCTATTTTTACATTCCTGCGGTGTTTGTGTTTAGCTAAAATTTTCCTCTTACTCATTTACTGTACCCGCACATATTATATACCGTTTTTCTCACCATTAAATGGACTTTCTAAAAATACCATTATTTTCATCATATCTTATCATTTACTATAAAATAATTTATAAAATATGAGGAAAAATGGAAAAAAAAACATAATTTATGTAAGAACTTACCTGATAAATTCATTTCTTTCATATTAGCAAGAGTCCATGAGCTAGTGACGTATGGGATATACATTCCTACCAGGAGGGGCAAAGTTTCCCAAACCTCAAAATGCCTACAAATACACCCCTCACCACACCCACAAGTCAGTTTAACGAATAGCCAAGAAGTGGGGTGATAAGAAAAAAGTGCGAAAGCATATAAAATAAGGAATTGGAATAATTGTGCTTTATACAAAAAAATCATAACCACCACAAAAAAGGGCGGGCCTCATGGACTCTTGCTAATATGAAAGAAATGAATTTATCAGGTAAGTTCTTACATAAATTATGTTTTCTTTCATGTAATTAGCAAGAGTCCATGAGCTAGTGACGTATGGGATAATGACTACCCAAGATGTGGATCTTTCCACGCAAGAGTCACTAGAGAGGGAGGGAGAAAATAAAGACAGCCAATTCCTGCTGAAAATAATCCACACCCAAAATAAAGTTTAATGAAAAACATAAACAGAAGATTCAAACTGAAACCGCTGCCTGAAGTATTTTTCTACCAAAAACTGCTTCAGAAGAAGAAAATACATCAAAATGGTAGAATTTAGTAAAAGTATGCAAAGAGGACCAAGTTGCTGCTTTGCAAAACGCCCAGGAAGTAGAAACTGACCTAGTAGAATGAGCTGTAATCCTTTGAGGCGGAGTTTTACCCGACTCGACATAGGCATGATGAATTAAAGATTTCAACCAAGATGCCAAAGAAATGGCAGAAGCTTTCTGGCCTTTTCTAGAACCGGAAAAGATAACAAATAGACTAGAAGTCTTTCGGAAAGACTTAGTAGCTTCAACATAACATAATAACAACATCCAAAGAATGCAACGATTTCTCCTTAGAATTCTTAGGATTAGGACATAATGAGGGAACCACAATTTCTCTACTAATGTTGTTGGAATTCACAACCTTAGGTAAAAATTCAAAAGAAGTTCGCAACACCGCCTTATCCTGATGAAAAATCAGAAAAGGAGACTCACAAGAAAGAGCAGATAATTCAGAGACTCTTCTGGCAGAAGAGATCGCCAAAAGGAACAAAACTTTCCAAGAAAGTAATTAATGTCCAATGAATGCATGGGTTCAAAAGGAGGAGCTTGAAGAGCCCCCAGAACCAAATTCAAACTCCAAGGAGGAGAAATTGACTTAATGACAGGTTTTATACGAACCAAAGCTTGTACAAAACAATGAATATCAGGAAGATTAGCAATCTTTCTGTGAAAAAGAACAGAAAGAGCAGAGATTTGTCCTTTCAAAGAACTTGCGGATAAACCTTTATCTAAACCATCTTGAAGAAACTGTAAAATTCTCGGAATTCTAAAAGAATGCCAAGAAAAATGATGAGAAAGACACCAAGAAATATAAGTCTTCCAGACTCTATAATATATCTCTCTAGATACAGATTTACGAGCCTGTAACATAGTATTAATCACAGAGTCAGAGAAACCTCTTTGACCAAGAATCAAGCGTTCAATCTCCATACCTTTAAATTTAAGGATTTGAGATCCTGATGGAAAAAAGGACCTTGCGACAGAAGGTCTGGTCTTAGCGGAAGAGTCCACGGATGGCAAGAGGCTATCCGGACAAGATCCACATACCAAAACCTGTGAGGCCATGCCGGAGCTACCAGCAGAACAAACGAGCATTCCTTCAGAATCTTGGAGATTACTCTTGGAAGAAGAACTAGAGGCGGAAAGATATAGGCAGGATGATACTTCCAAGGAAGTGATAATGCATCTACTGCTTCCGCCTGAGGATCCCGGGATCTGGACAGATACCTGGGAAGTTTCTTGTTTAGATGAGACGCCATCAGATCTATTTCTGGAAGCTCCCACATTTGAACAATCTGAAGAAATACCTCTGGGTGAAGAGACCATTCGCCCGGATGCAACGTTTGGCGACTGAGATAATCCGCTTCCCAATTGTCTATACCTGGGATATGAACCGCAGAGATTAGACAGGAGCTGGATTCCGCCCAAACCAGAATTCGAGATACTTCTTTCATAGCCAGAGGACTGTGAGTCCCTCCTTGATGATTGATGTATGCCACAGTTGTGACATTGTCTGTCTGAAAACAAATGAACGATTCTCTCTTCAGAAGAGGCCAAGACTGAAGAGCTCTGAAAATTGCACGGAGTTCCAAAATATTGATCGGTAATCTCACCTCCTGAGATTCCCAAACTCCTTGTGCCGTCAGAGATCCCCACACAGCTCCCCAACCTGTAAGACTTGCATCTGTTGAAATTACAGTCCAGGTCGGAAGAACAAAAGAAGCCCCCTGAATTAAACGATGGTGATCTGTCCACCACGTTAGAGAGTGTCGTACAATCGGTTTTAAAGATATTGATTGAGATATCTTTGTGTAATCCCTGCACCATTGATTCAGCATACAGAGCTGAAGAGGTCGCATGTGAAAACGAGCAAAGGGAATCGCGTCCGATGCAGCAGTCATAAGACCTAGAATTTCCATGCATAAGGCTACCGAAGGGAATGATTGTGACTGAAGGTTTCGACAAGCTGAAATCAATTTTAGACGTCTCTTGTCTGTCAAAGACAGAGTCATGGACACTGAATCTATCTGGAAACCCAGAAAGGTTACCCTTGTCTGAGGAATCAATGAACTTTTTAGTGAATTGATCCTCCAACCATGATCTTGAAGAAACAACACAAGTCGATTCGTATGAGATTCTGCTAAATGTAAAGACTGAGCAAGTACCAAGATATCGTCCAAATAAGGAAATACCAAAATACCCTGTTCTCTGAATACAGACAGAAGGGCACCGAGAACCTTTGTAAAAATTCTTGGAACTGTAGCTAGGCCAAACGGCAGAGCCACAAACTGGTAATGCTTGTCCAGAAAAGAGAATCTCAGGAACTGATAATGATCTGGATGAATCGGAATATGCAGATATGCATCCTGTAAATCTATTGTGGACATATAATGCCCTTGTTGAACAAAAGGCAAGATAGTCCTTACAGTTACCATTTTGAACGTTGGTATCCTTACATAACGATTCAATATTTTTAGATCCAGAACTGGTCTGAAGGAATTCTCCTTCTTTGGTACAATGAAGAGATTCGAATAAAACCCCAGCCCCTGTTCCAGAACTGGAACTGGCATAATTACTCCAGCCAACTCTAGATCTGAAACACATTTCAGAAATGCTTGAGCTTTCACTGGATTTACTGGGACACGGGAAAGAAAAAATCTCTTTGCAGGAGGTCTTATCTTGAAACCAATTCTGTACCCTTCTGAAACAATGTTCTGAATCCAAAGATTGTGAACAGAATTGATCCAAATTTCTTTGAAAAAACGTAACCTGCCCCCTACCAGCTGAGCTGGAATGAGGGCCGCACCTTCATGTGGACTTAGAAGCTGGCTTTGCTTTTCTAGAAGGCTTGGATTTATTCCAGACTGGAGATGGTTTCCAAACTGAAACTGCTCCTGAGGATGAAGGATCAGGCTTTTGTTCTTTGTTGAAACGAAAGGAACGAAAACGATTATTAGCCCTGTTTTTACCCTTAGATTTTTTATCCTGTGGTAAAAAAGTTCCTTTCCCACCAGTAACAGTTGAGATAATAGAATCCAACTGAGAACCAAATAATTTGTTACCCTGGAAAGAAATGGAAAGTAGAGTCGATTTAGAAGACATATCAGCATTCCAAGTTTTAAGCCATAAAGCTCTTCTAGCTAAAATAGCTAGAAACGTAAACCTGACATCAACTCTGATAATATCAAAAATGGCATCACAGATAAAATTATTAGCATGTTGAAGAAGAATAATAATATTATGAGAATCATGATCTGTTACTTGTTGCGCTAAAGTTTCCAACCAAAAAGTTGAAGCTGCAGCAACATCAGCCAATGATATAGCAGGTCTAAGAAGATTACCTGAACACAGATAAGCTTTTCTTAGAAAGGATTAAATTTTCCTATCTAAAGGATCCTTAAAGGAAGTACCATCTGACGTAGGAATAGTAGTACGTTTAGCAAGGGTAGAAATAGCCCCATCAACTTTAGGGATTTTGTCCCAAAATTCTAATCTGTCAGATGGCACAGGATATAATTGCTTAAAACGTTTAGAAGGAGTAAATGAATTACCCAAATTATTCCATTCTCTGGAAATTACTTCAGAAATAGCACCAGGAACAGGAAAAACTTCTGGAATAACCACAGGAGATTTAAAGACCTTATCTAAACGTTTAGATTTAGTATCAAGAGGACCAGAATCCTCAATTTCTAAAGCAATTAGTACTTCTTTAAGTAAAGAACGAATAAATTCCATTTTAAATAAATATGAAGATTTATCAGCATCAACCTCTGAGACAGAATCCTCTGAACCAGAAGAGTCATTAGAATCAGAATGATGATGTTCATTTAAAAATTCATCTGTATAAAGAGAAGTTTTAAAAGATTTTTTATGTTTACTAGAAGGAGGAATAACAGACATAGCCTTCTTGATGGATTCAGAAACAAAATCTCTTATGTTATCAGGAACATTCTGAACATTAGATGTTGATGGAACTGCAACAGGTAATGGTACATTACTAAAGGAAATATTATCTGCATTAACAAGTTTGTCATGACAATTAATACAAACAACAGCTGGAGGAACAGCTACCAAAAGTTTACAGCAGATACACTTAGCTTTGGTAGTTCCAGCACCAGACAGCGATTTTCCTGAAGTATCTTCTGACTCAGATGCAACGTGAGACATCTTGCAATATGTAAGAGAAAAAACAACATATAAAGCAAAAATCAAATTCCTTAAATGACAGTTTCAGGAATGGGAAAAAATGCCAAGGAACAAGCTTCTAGCAACCAGAAGCAAAGAAAAATGAGACTTAAATAATGTGGAGACAAAAGCGACGCCCATATTTTTTTAGCGCCAAATAAGACGCCCACATTATTTGGCGCCTAAATGCTTTTGGTGCCAAAAATGACGCCACGTCCGGAACGCCGACATTTTTGGCGCAAAAGAACGTCAAAAATGACGCAACTTCCGGCGACATGTATGACGCCGGAAACGGATGAGATTTTTTGCGCCAAAAAAGTCAGCGCCAAGAATGACGCAATAAAATGAAGCATTTTCAGCCCCCGCGAGCCTAACAGCCCACAGGGAAAAAAGTCAAATTTTTAAGGTAAGAAAAATAATTGATTCAAGTGCATTATCCCAAATATGAAACTGACTGTCTGAAAATAAGGAATGTTGAACATCCTGAGTCAAGGCAAATAAATGTTTGAATACATATATTTAGAACTTTATTAAAAAAGTGCCCAACCATAGCTTAGAGTGTCACAGAAAATAAGACTTACTTACCCCAGGACACTCATCTACATGTTTGTAGAAAGCCAAACCAGTAATGAAACGAAAATCAGCAGAGGTAATGGTATATATATATAAGAGTATATCGTCGATCTGAAAAGGGAGGTAAGAGATGAATCTCTACGACCGATAACAGAGAACCTATGAAATAGACCCCGTAGAAGGAGATCACTGCATTCAAAATAGGCAATACTCTCCTCACATCCCTCTGACATTCACTGCACGCTGAGAGGAAAACCGGGCTCCAACCTGCTGCGGAGCGCATATCAACGTAGAATCTAGCACAAACTTACTTCACCACCTCCATAGGAGGCAAAGTTTGTAAAACTGATTTGTGGGTGTGGTGAGGGGTGTATTTGTAGGCATTTTGAGGTTTGGGAAACTTTGCCCCTCCTGGTAGGAATGTATATCCCATACGTCACTAGCTCATGGACTCTTGCTAATTACATGAAAGAAACACACTTTTTCTAACTTTGAACCCCAAAATCTGTTACATATCTACAACCACCAAAAAACACCCATGCTAAATAGTTTCTAAATTTTGTCCTGAGTTTAGAAATACCCAATGTTTACATCTTCTTTGCTTTTTTTGTAACTTATAGGGCCATAAATACAAGTAGCACTTTGCTATTTTCAAACCATTTTTTTTCAAAATTAGCGCTAGTTACATTGGGACACTGATATCTTTCAGGAATCCCTGAATATCCATTGACATGTATATATTTTTTTTTAGAAGACATCCCAAAGTATTGATCTAGGCCCATTTTGGTATATTTCATGCCACCATTTCACCGCCAAATGCGATCAAATACAAAAAATCGTTCACTTTTTCACAAGTTTGTCGAGGCATCACTGCAATAACCGGAAAGCAACTGGAAGCGAGCAGGATCGCTTCCAGCTGCTTTCCAGACTGAGGACGTGCAGGGTACGTCCATGGTCGTTAACTGACATCCTTTAGAGGACGTACCCTGCACGTCCTCGGTCGTTAAGGGGTTAATATCCATCCTATGCATAGATTCAAGAGGAGGAGCCTACAAAATCCACCAAGTTAAGATTCCATGGAGGAGAAATTGGCTTGATTAAAGGTTTAATACATAGCAGAGCCTGAACAAAACTATGAATATCAAGAAGATTAGCAAACTTTCTGTGGAAAAAAACTGAAAGAGCAGAAATGTGCCCCTTCACAGAACTGGGTGATAGGCCCTTACCCAGACCATCCTGCAAAATCCTAGGAATTCTAAAACAATGCCAGGAAAAACTATGATATGTACACCAATAAATAAAGGCCTTCCAGACCTTGTGATAGATTTTCCTAGGTACAGGCTTACGAGCCTGAATCAAGGTTTCAATCACAGAATCAGAGAAACCCCTATGTTTAAGAACTAAACGTTCATTTTCCATGCCATCGAGTTCAAAAACTTGAGATCAGGATGGAAAAACAGACCTTTATACAGAATGTCTGACTGCAGAGGCCAATGAGGCCAGCTGAACATCTGAACCAGATCTGCATACCAAATCCTGCGAGGCCATACAGACGACTAGGCTTATCTAACTTTATTTGTGAATAGCCTTGTAGCCTGCAAATAGAACTTAAAGGCTTGCACAAAGTCTAAGTTGTGAAATAACATAATTTATGTAAGAACTTACCTGATAAATTCATTTCTTTCATATTAGCAAGAGTCCTTGAGCTAGTGATGTATGGGATATACATTCCTACCAGGAGGGGCAAAGTTTCCCAAATCTCAAAATGCCTATAAATACACCCCTCACCACACCCACAATTCAGTTTAACGAATAGCCAAGAAGTGGGGTGATAAGAAAGGAGTGAAAGCATCAAAAATAAGGAATTGGAATAATTGTGCTTTATACAAAAAAATCATAACCACCACAAAAAGGGTGGGCCTCATGGACTCTTGCTAATATGAAAGAAATGAATTTATCAGGTAAGTTATTACATAAATTATGTTTTCTTTCATGTAATTAGCAAGAGTCCATGAGCTAGTGACGTATGGGATAGCAGATACCCAAGATGTGGAACTTCCACGCAAGAGTCACTAGAGAGGGAGGGATAAAATAAAGACAGCCAATTCCGCTGAAAAAATAATCCACAACCCAAATCAAAAAGTTTTAATCTTATAATGAAAAAAACTGAAATTATAAGCAGAAGAATCAAACTGAAACAGCTGCCTGAAGTACTTTTCTACCAAAAACTGCTTCAGAAGAAGAGAAAACATCAAAATGGTAGAATTTAGTAAAAGTATGCAAAGAAGACCAAGTTGCTGCTTTGCAAATCTGATCAACAGAAGCTTCATTCCTAAAAGCCCAGGAAGTAGAAACTGGCCTAGTAGAATGAGCCGTAATCCTTTGAGGCAGGGATTTACCCGACTCTACATAAGCATGATGAATCAAAGACTTTAACCAAGACGCCAAAGAAATGGCAGAAGCCTTCTGACCTTTCCTAGAACCAGAAAAGATAACAAATAGACTAGAAGACTTTCTGAAATCTTTAGTAGCTTCAACATAATACCATAGGCCCTGAGCTTTCAGGGAGTCCCAGACCGCGCCCCAGCCTACCAGACTGGCGTCGGTCGTTACAATGATCCACTCCGGTCTGCGGAAGCACATTCCCTGAGACAGGTGATCCTGAGACAACCACCAGAGAAGAGAATCTCTGGTATTCTGGTACAGTTGTATTTGAGGAGACAAATCTGCATAATCCCCATTCCACTGTTTGAGCATGCACAGTTGCAGTGGTCTGAGATGTATTCGGGCAAAAGGGACTACGTCCATTGCCGCAACCATTAATCCGATTACCTCCATGCACTGAGCTACAGATGGCCGAGGAATGGAATGAAGAACTCGGCAAGTAGCTAAAAGCTTTAACTTCCTGACCTCCGGCAGAAATATTTTCATTTCTACCGAGTCTATTAGTGTTCCCAGGAAGGGAACCCTTGTGAGCGGGGACAGAGAACTTTTTTCGACGTTCACCTTCCACCCGTGAGACCTTAGAAAGGCCAGAACAATCTCCGTATGAGCCTTGGCTCTGTGAAAAGACGACGCCTGTATTAAGATGTCGTCTAGATAAGGTGCTACTGCAATGCCCCGCGGTCTTAGTACTGCTAGAAGGGACCCTAGCACCTTTGTGAAAATTTTGGGAGCGGTGGCCGACCCGAAGGGAAGGGCCACGAACTGGTAATGCTTGTCCAGAAAGGCGAACCTTAGGAACTGATGGTGATCTTTGTGGATAGGAATATGAAGGTACGCATCCTTTAGATCCACGGTAGTCATATCTTTTTGGGAACCACAAACAGGTTTGAGTAAAATCCCAGTCCTTGTTCTGTAAGTGGAACTGGATATATCACTCCCATTTTGAGTAGATCTTCTACACAACGTAAGAACGCCTCTTTCTTTGTCTCGTCTGAAGACAGACGAGAAATGTGGAACCTTCCCCTTGGAGGGGTGTCCTTGAATTCTAGAAGATATCCCTGAGCAACGATCTCTAATGCCCAGGGATCTGGAACATCTCTTGCCCAAGCCTGAGCAAAGAGAGAGAGTCTGCCCCCTACTAGATCCGGTCCCGGATCGGGGGCTACCCCTTCATGTTGTCTTAGTAGCAGCCGCAGGCTTTTTGGCCTGTTTACCTTTGTTCCAGCCCTGCAAAGGTTTCCAGGTTGCTTTTGGCTGTGAAGCGTTACCCTCTTGCTTTGCGGTTGCAGAGGTTGAAGCAGGACCGCTCCTGAAGTTGAGAAAGGAGCGAAAATTAGCCTTGTTTTTGGCCTTAAAAGGCCTATCTTGCGGGAGGGCATGGCCCTTTCCCCCAGTGATATCCGAAATAATGACTTTCAACTCGGGCCCGAAAAAGGTCTTTCCCTTGAAAGGAATATTTAGTCATTTTGTTTTGGACGACACGTCGGCCGACCACAATTTGAGCCAAAGCACTCTGCGCGTCATGATGGCAAAACCAGAATTTTTCGCCGCTAACTTAGCTAATTGCAAAGCGGCATCTGTGATAAAAGAATTAGCCTGTTTTAGAGCATTAATTCTATCCATGACTTCATCATATGAAGTCTCCCTCTGGAGCGACTCCTCCAGCGCCTCAAACCAAAAGGCCGCTGCAGTAGTTACAGGAATAATGCAGGCAATAGGTTGGAGAAGGAAACCTTGTTGAACAAATATTTTCTTTAGTAAACCTTCTAATTTTTTATCCATAGGATCTTTGAAAGCACAACTGTCTTCAATTAGTATGGTTGTGCGCTTGGCTAGTGTTGAAACTGCCCCCTTTACCTTAGGGACCGTCTGCCACGCGTCCCGCCTGGGATCAGTTATGGGGAACATTTTCTTAAAGATAGGGGGGGAACAAAAGGTACACCTGGGCTCTCTCACTCCCTAGCCACAATATCCGCCACCCTCTTCGGGATCGAAAAACGCATCAGTGTATACAGGGACTTCTAGATATTTGTCCATTTTACACAATTTCTCTGGGACCACCATGGGGTCGCAATCATCCAGCGTGGCTAATACCTCCTTAAGCAGCACGCGGAGGTGTTCCAGCTTAAATTTAAACGCTAAGGAATCTGATTCTGCCCGCTGAGAAACCTTTCCTGTGTCAGAAATTTCTCCCTCGGACAGCACATCCCTCACCGCCACTTCAGAGTGTTGTGAGGGTACAACAGATAAACCCTCCAAAGCTTCTGATTGCTCATAGCTCGGTTTTAAGAACAGAGTATCATGCTTTTTAGGAAAAAACATAATTTATGTAAGAACTTACCTGATAAATTCATTTCTTTCATATTAGCAAGAGTCCATGAGCAAGTAACGTATGGGATATACATTCCTACCAGGAGGGGCAAAGTTTCCCAAACCTCAAAATGCCTATAAATACACCCCTCACCACACCCACAATTCAGTTTAACGAATAGCCAAGAAGTGGGGTGAAAAGAAAGGAGCGAAAGCATCAAGATAAGGAATTGGAATATTTGTGCTTTATACAAAAAAATCATAACAACTACAAAAAAGGGTGGGCCTCATGGACTCTTGCTAATATGAAAGAAATTAATTTATCAGGTAAGTTCTTACTTAAATTATGTTTTCTTTCATGTAATTAGCAAGAGTCCATGAGCTAGTGACGTATGGGATAATAAATACCCAAGATGTGGAACTTCCACGCAAGAGTCACTAGAGAGGGAGGGATAAAATAAAGACAGCCAATTCCGCTGAAAAATAATAATAATAATCCACAACCCAAAACAAAAGTTTTAATCTTAATAATGAAAAAAACTGAAATTATAAGCAGAAGAATCAAACTGAAACAGCTGCCTGAAGTACTTTTCTACCAAAAACTGCTTCAGAAGAACAAAACACATCAAAATGGTAGAATTTAGTAAAAGTATGCAAAGAAGACCAAGTTGCTGCTTTGCAAAACTGATCAACAGAAGCTTCATTCCTAAACGCCCAGGAAGTAGAAACTGACCTAGTAGAATGAGCCGTAATTCTTTGAGGCGGGGATTTACCCGACTCTACATAAGCATGATGAATCAAAGACTTTAACCAAGACGCCAAAGAAATGGCGGAGGCCTTCTGACCTTTTCTGGACCCAGAAAAGATAACAAATAGACTAGAAGTCTTTCTAAAATCTTTAGTAGCTTCAACATAATATTTCAATGCTCTTACTACATCCAAAGAATGTAAAGATCTCTCCTTTGAATTCCTAGGATTAGGACACAATGAAGGAACCACAATCTCTCTACTAATGTTGTTAGAATTCACAACCTTAGGTAAAAATTTAAATGAAGTCCGCAACACTGCCTTATCCTGATGAAAAATCAGAAAAGGAGATTCACAAGAAAGAGCAGATAACTCAGAAACTCTTCTAGCATAAGAGATGGCAAAAAGGAACAGAACTTTCCAAGAAAGTAATTTAATGTCCAGAGAATGCATAGGTTCAAACGGAGGAGCTTGTAAAGCCCTCAGAACCAAATTAAGACTCCAAGGAGGAGAGATTGACTTAATGACAGGTTTGATACGAACCAAAGCCTGTACAAAACAATGAATATCAGGAAGATTAGCAATCTTTCTGTGAAAAAGAACAGAAAGAGCAGAGATTTGTCCTTTCAAAGAACTTGCAGACAAACCTTTATCCAAACCATCCTGAAGAAACTGTAAAATTCTAGGAATTCTGAAAGAATGCCAGGAGAATTTATGAGAAGAACACCAAGAAATGTAAGTATTCCAGACTCGATAATAAATCTTCCTAGACACAGATTTACAAGCCTGTAACATAGTATTAATTACTGAGTCAGAGAAACCTCTATGACTAAGAATCAAGTGTTCAATTTCCATACCTTCAAATTTAATGATTTGAGATCGTGATGGAAAAAAGGGCCTTGAGATAGAAGGTCTGGTCTTAACGGAAGAGTCCAAGGTTGGCAACTGGCCATCCGAATGAGATCCGCATACCAAAACCTGTGAGGCCATGCTGGAGCCAACAGCAGCACAAACGAACGTTCCATTAGAATTTTGGAAATCACCTTTGGAAGAAGAACTAGAGGCGGAAAGATATAGGTAGGATGATAATTCCAAGGAAGCGACAACGCGTTCACTGCCTCCGCCTGAAGGTCCCTGGATCTGGACAGATACCTGGGAAGTTTCTTGTTTAAATGAGAGGCCATCAGATCTATTTCTGGAAGTCCCCAGATTTGAACAATCTGAAGAAATACCTCTGGGTGAAGGGACCATTCGCCCGGATGTAACGTCTGGCGACTGAGATAATCCGCTTCCCAATTGTCTACACCTGGGATGTGAACCACAGAGATTAGACAGGAGCTGGATTCCGCCCATACAAGTATCCAAGATACTTCTTTCATAGCCTGAGGACTGTGAGTCCCACCTTGATGATTGACATATGCCACGGTTGTGACATTGTCTGTCTGAAAACAAATAAACGATTCTTTCTTCAGAAGAGGCCAAAACTGAAGAGCTCTGAAAATCGCACAGAGTTCAAAAATGTTGATTGGTAATCTCGCCTCCTGAGATTCCCAAACCCCCTGCACTGTCAGAGATCCCCATACAGCTCCCCAACCTGACAGACTCGCATCTGTTGAGATCACAGTCCAGGTTGGACGAACAAAAGAAGCCCCTTGGACTAAACGATGATGATCCATCCACCACGTCAGAGATTGTCGTACATTGGGATTTAAGGATATTAATTGTGATATCTTTGTATAATCCCTGCACCACTGGTTCAGCATACAAAGCTGAAGAGGTTGCATGTGAAAACGAGCAAAAGGGATCGCGTCCGATGCAGCAGTCATGAGACCTAGAATTTCCATGCACAAAGCTACCGAAGGGAATGATTGAGACTGAAGGTTTCGACAGGCTGAAACCAATTTCAGACATCTCTTTTCTGTTAGAGACAAGGTCATGGACACTGAATCTATTTGAAAACCCAAAAAGGTTACCTTTGTCTGATGAATCAACGAACTCTTTGGTAAATTGATCCTCCAACCATGTTTTAGAAGAAACAACACAAGTTGATTCGTGTGAAATTCTGCAGAATGTAAAGACTGAGCAAGTACCAAGATATCGTCCAAATAAGGAAATACCGCAATACCCTGTTCTCTGATTACAGAGAGAAGGGCACCGAGAACCTTTGAAAAGTTCCTTGGAGCTGTTGCTAGGCCAAACGGAAGGGCCACAAACGGGTAATGCTTGTCTAGAAAAGAGAATCTCAGAAACTGAAAGTGATCTGGATGAATCGGAATATGAAGATATGCATCCTGTAAATCTATTGTGGACATATAATGCCCTTGCTGAACAAAAGGCAGAATAGTCCTTATAGTTACCATTTTGAATGTTGGTATTCTTACATAACGATTCAATATCTTTAGATCCAGAACTGGTCTGAAGGAATTCTACTTCTTTGGTACAATGAATTGATTTGAGTAAAACCCCAGACCCTGTTCCAGAACTGGAACTGGCACAATTACTCCAGCCAACTCTAGATCTGAAACACATTTCAGAAATGCCTGAGCCTTCACTGGGTTTATTGGAATGCGAGAGAGAAAAAATCTCCTCGCAGGTGGCCTTACCTTGAAACCTATTCTGTACCCTTGTGAAACAATGTTCTGAATCCAAAGACTGTGAATCGAATTGATCCAAATGTCTTTGAAAAATCGTAACCTGCCCCCTACCAGCTGTGCTGGAATGAGGGCGGCACCTTCATGTGGACTTGGGAGCTGGTTTTGACTTTCTAAAAGGCTTGGTTTTATTCCAGATTGGAGAATGTTTCCAGACAGAAACCGTTCCTTTAGGGGAAGGGTCAGGCTTCTGTTCCTTATTCTGACGAAAGGAACGAAAACGATTAGCAGCCCTGTATTTACCTTTAGATTTTTTGTCCTGAGGCAAAAATGTTCCTTTCCCCCCAGTAACAGTTGAAATAATAGAATCCAACTGGGAACCAAATAATTTATAACTTTGGAAAGAAAGAGAAAGCAAAGTTGACTTAGAAGACATATCTGCATTCCAAGTTTTAAGCCATAAAGCTCTTCTAGCTAAAATAGCTAAAGACCTATACCTGACATCAACTCTAATGATATCAAAGATGGCATCACAAATAAAGTTATTAGCATGTTGAAGGAGTTTAACAATGCTATGAATATTATGGTCTGATACTTGTTGTGCTAAAGCCTCCAACCAAAAAGTGGAAGCGGCAGCAACATCAGCCAAAGAAATAGCAGGCCTAAGAAGATTACCTGAACATAAATAAGCTTTCCTTAGAAAGGATTCAATCTTCCTATCTAAAGGATCCTTAAAGGAAGTACTATCTGCCGTAGGAATAGTAATACGTTTAGCAAGAGTAGAGATAGCCCCATCAACTTTAGGGATTTTGTCCCAAAACTCTAATCTGTCAGATGGCACAGGATACAATTTCTTAAACCTTTGAGAAGGAGTAAATGAAGTACCCATATTATTCCATTTCCTAGAAATAACTTCAGAAATAGCATCAGGGACAGGAAAAACTTCTGGAATAACCATAGGAGGTTTAAAAAACAAATTTAAATGCTTAGTAGATTTAGTATCAAGAGGACTAGATTCCTCCATCTCTAAAGCGATTAAAACTTCTTTAAGTAAAGAGCGAATAAATTCCATCTTAAATAAATATGAAGATTTATCAGTGTCAATATCTGAGACAGAATCCTCTGAACCAGAAAAATCCTCATCAGAAACAGACAAATCAGAATGATGACGGTCATTTAAAATTTCATCTGAAAAATGAGAAGTTTTAAAAGACCTTTTACGTTTACTGGAAGGAGGAATAACAGACATAGCCTTCCTAATTGATTTAGAAACAAAATCTCTTATATTAACAGGAACATCCTGAGTATTAGATGTTGAGGGAACAGCAACAGGTAATGGTATATTACTAATGGAAATACTATCTGCATTAGCAAGCTTATCATGATATTCATCACAAACTACAGCCGGAGGAACAGTTACCACACAAATGCACTTAACTTTGGTAGAACCAGCATCAGGCAGCGTCTATCCAGAAGTAGATTCTGATCCAGGGTCAATCTGAGACATCTTGCAATATGTAATAGAAAAAACAACATATAAAGCAAAATGATCAATTCCTTAAATGACAGTTTCAGGAATGGGAAAGAATGCCAATGAATAAGACTCTAGCAACCAGAAGCAATGAAAAAATGAGACTGAAATAATGTGAAAAAAAGGTGGAGACAAGAATGACGCCCACATTTTTTAGCGCCAAAAAAGACGCCCACATTATTGGCGACTTAAATTTTTTGGCGCCAAGAATGACGCCACATCCGGTAACGCCGACATTTTTGGCGCAAAACGTCAAAAAAATTACGCAATCACGAACAACTTCCGGCGTCAAGTATGGCGCCGGAAATGACAAAAAAAATTTTTGTGCCAAAAAAGTCCGCGCCAAGAATGACGCAATAAATTGAAGCATTTTCAGCCCCCGCGAGCCTAACAGTCCACATGGAAAAAAAATCAATTTGAAAACAATTTTTAAGGTAAGAAAAAATTGATTATTCATATGCATTAACCCAAATAATGAAACTGACTTGTCTGAAATAAGGAATATTGATCATCCTGAATCAAGGCAAATATAAGTTTAAAGACATATATTTAGAACTTTATATAAAAGTGCCCAACCATAGCTTAGAGTGTCACAAAAAATAAGACTTACTTACCCCAGGACACTCATCTACATATAGTAGATAGCCAAACCAGTACTGAAACGAGAATCAGTAGAGGTAATGGTAAATAAGAGTATATCGTAGATCTGAAAAGGGAGGTAAGAGATTAATCTCTACGACCGATAACAGAGAACCTATGAAATAGATCCCGTAGAAGGAGACCATTGAATTCAAATAGGCAATACTCTCTTCACATCCCTCTGACATTCACTGCACTCTGAGAGGAAAACCGGGCTCCAGCCTGCTGCGAAGCGCATACCAACGTAGAATCTAGCACAAACTTACTTCACCACCTCCACGGGAGGCAAAGTTTGTAAAACTGAATTGTGGGTGTGGTGAGGGGTGTATTTATAGGCATTTTGAGGTTTGGGAAACTTTGCCCCTCCTGGTAGGAATGTATATCCCATACGTCACTAGCTCATGGACTCTTGCTAATTACATGAAAGAAACTGGCAGTTTGGATAGAAATGCCGCAAGGGAATTATCCATGACTGCTGCTAATTGTTGTAATGTAATAGGGGCCAATGCACTAGAGGTACTAGGCATCACTTGCGTGGGCGTAACTAGTGTCGACACATGGGGAGAGGAAGGTGGGCTATCCTCGTTACCTTCTGTCAAAGAATCATCTTGGGCTACATTTTTAAGTGACACAACATGATCTTTAAAATGCATAAATACATTAGCACACTTAAAACACAAATGTAAAGGGGGTTCCACCATGGCTACTAAACACATAGAGCAACGTCTATCTGTAGGCTCAGACATGTTAAACAGACTTAGACAGCACTCAAATACTGAAATATACAATTTGAGAAAAAAAGGTACTGTGCCTTTAAATAATAAAAAGCGCACACTTTTTTTACTAAATCTTAAAAAATGATCCAATCTTTCTGAAATTTTTACCACACCATCTTAATGCTTTGGAATGATTGCACAGCGAAATTCAAGTCAATTAACCCCTTATTGCCCAAACCGGAGCAACCTAAAGCTGACAACCGGTTAGCAAACTACAGCACCGTGCCACAGCAATCTGCTGTGGCCCTACCTGCCCCTGTGGATTAGTTTGATGAAAAATAAGCTTCTATGAAGTCCTCAAGTAGTCTTTGGACCCTCCACGTGAAGCTGCATGAAGCTGTCTGCAATATCAACTGCGCAACTGAGGCGCGAAATTTAGGCCCCCTCCCTCTCCACTCCGGAGTTGTGGGGCCTTCAAAACCCTAAATAGGTGTCTAAAAATCTGCCATGTGGAATAAAACCCCATAAAAACACTCCAAAAGTAATAAAAACTTGTATAATGATTATATTTTCACTATAAAATAATCGATTGCCCTTTAACAGTGTCCACCAGTCTTTGAGCCCTGTTAATTAAGCCTTCCTTCTGTACTGAGTCTCAGAATATGGCTTACCTTTCCCACATGGGGATTCTTGTCAGTCTTCTAGCATTACTAAGTCTTGACTAGAAAAGGATGACTGAACATACCTTATAGCAGTTAAGCCTGCAAACTGTTCCCCCAACTGAAGTTTTCTGGTACTCCTCAGTCCTATGTGGGAACAGCAGTGGATTTTAGTTACAACATGATAAAATCATTTTCCTCTCAGCAGAATTCTTCATCACTTTCTGCCAGAGAGTAAATAGTACAAACCGGCACTATTTAAAAATAACAAACTTTTGATTGAAGATATAAAAACTACAAATCTAACACCACATTCACTTTACCCTCCCCGTGGAGATGCTACTTGTTAGAGCGGCAAAGAGAATGACTGGGGGGGGGCGGAGCCAGAGGGGGAGCTATATGGACAGCTCTGCTGTGTGCTCTCTTTACCACTTCCTGTAGGGAATGAGAATATCCCACAAGTAAGGATGAATCCATGGACTGGATACACCTTGCAAGAGAAATGGGCCTTGAGATAGAAGGTCTGGCCTTAACGGAAGTGTCCAAGGTTGGCAACTTGCCATCCGAACAAGATCCGCATACCAAAACCTGTGCGGCCATGCTGGAGCCACCAGCAGTATAAACGAACGCTCCATTAGGATTTTGGAAATCACTCTTGGCAGAAGAACTAGAGGTGGAAAGATATAAGCAGGTTGATAATTCCAAGGAAGTGACAACGCGTCCACCGCTTCTGCCTGAGGATCCCTGGATCTGGACAGATACCTGGAAAGTTTCTTGTTTAGATGAGATGCCATCAGATCTATTTCTGGAAGCCCCCAGATTTGAACAATCTGAAGAAATACCTCTGGGTGAAGAGACCATTCGCCCGGATGTAACATCTGGCTACTGAGATAATCCGCTTCCCAATTGTCTATACCTGGGATGTGAACCGCAGAAATTAGACAGGAGCTGGATTCCGCCCATACAAGTATCCGAGATACTTCTTTCATAGCCTGAGGACTGTGAGTCCCCCCTTGATGATTGACATATGCCACTGTTGTAACATTGTCTGTCTGAAAACAAATAAACGATTCTCTCTTCAGAAGAGGCCAGAACTGAAGAGCTCTGAAAATCGCACGGAGTTCCAAAATATTGATTGGTAATCTCGCCTCCTGAGATTCCCAAACCCCCTGCGCTGTCAGAGATCCCCATACAGCTCCCCAACCTGAAAGACTTGCATCTGTTGAGATCACAGTCCAGGTTGGACGAACAAAAGAGGCCCCTTGAACTAAACAATGGTGATCCAACCACCAAGTCAGAGAAGAACGAACATTGGGATTTAAGGATATTAATTGTGATATCTTTGTATAATCCCTGCACCATTGGTTCAGCATACAAAGCTAGAGAGGTCTCATGTGAAAACGAGCAAAAGGGATTGCGTCCGATGCAGCAGTCATGAGACCTAAAATTTCCATGCATAAAGCTACCGAAGGGAAAGATTGAGACTGAAGGTTTCGACAAGCTGAAACCAATTTCAGACGCCTCTTTTCTGTAAGAGACAAAGTCATGGACACTGAATCTATTTGGAAACCTAAAAAGGTTACCCTTGTCTGAGGAATCAAGGAACTCTTTGGTAAATTGATCCTCCAACCATGTCTTTGAAGAAACAACACAAGTTGATTCGTATGAGATTCTGCAGAATGTAAAGACTGAGCAAGTACCAAGATATCGTCCAAATAAGGAAATACCGCAATACCCTGCTCCCTGATTACAGAGAGAAGGGCACCGAGAACCTTCGAAAAGATCCTTGGAGCTGTAGCTAGGCCAAAAGGAAGAGCAACAAACTGGTAATGCTTGTCTAGAAAAGAGAATCTCAGGAACTGATAGTGATCCGGATGAATTGGAATATGAAGATATGCATCCTGTAAGTCTATTGTGGACATATAATGCCATTGCTGAACAAAAGGCAGAATAGTCCTTATAGTCACCATTTTGAATGTTGGTATCCTTACATAACGATTCAATATTTTAAGATCCAGAACTAGTCTGAAGGAATTCTCCTTCTTTAGTACAATGAACAGATTTGAGTAAAACCCCCATCCCCGTTCCAGAACTGGAACTGGCATAATTACCCCAGCTGACTCCAGATCTGAAACACATTTCAGAAACGCTTGAGCCTTCACTGGGTTTACTGGAATGCGTGAAAGAGAGAATCTTCTCACAGGCGGTCTTACCCTGAAACCTATTCTGTACCCTTGTGAAACAATGTTCTGAATCCAAAGACTTTGAATCGAATCGATCCAAACATCTTTGAAAAATCGTAACCTGCCCCCTACCAGCTGAGCTGGAATGAGGGCCGCACCTTCATGCGGATTTGGGAGCTGGTTTTGACTTTCTGAAATGCTTGGATTTATTCCAGACTGGAGAAGGTTTCCAAACGGAAACTGTTCCTTTAGAGGAAGTGTCAGGCTTTTGTTCCTTATTCTGATGAAAAGAACGAAAAAGATTAGCAGCCCTATATTTACCTTTAGATTTTTTATCCTGAGGTAAAAAGGCTCCCTTCCCAGTAACCGTTGAAATTATTGAGTCTAACTGAGAACCAAATAATTTATTACCTTGGAAAGAAAGAGAAAGCAATGTTGACTTAGAAGTCATATCTGCATTCCAAGACTTAAGCCATAAAGCTCTTCTAGCTAAAGACATATACCTGACATCAATTCTAATGACATCGAAAATGGCATCACAAATGAAGTTATTAGCATGTTGAAAAAGTTTAACAATGCTATAAGCATTATGGTCTGACACTTGTTGCGCTAAAGCCTCCAACCAGAAAGTTGAAGCTGCAGCAACATCAGCCAAAGAAATAGCAGGTCTCAGAAGATTACCTGAACATAAATAAGCCTTCCTTAGAAAGGATTCAAGCTTCCTATCTAAAGGATCTTTAAACGAAGTACTATCTGCCGTAGGAATAGTAGTACGTTTAGCAAGAGTAGAAATAGCCCCATCAACTTTGGGGATTTTATCCCAAAACTCTAATCTATCAGATGGCAAAGGGTACAATTTCTTAAACCTTGGAGAAGGAGTAAATGAAGTACCCAGACTATTCCATTCCCTAGAAATTACTTCTGAAATAGCATCAGGAACTGGAAAAACTTCTGGAATAACTACATGAGGTTTAAAAACTGCATTTAAACGCTTAGTAGTTTTAATATCAAGAGGACTAGACTCCTCCATATCTAAAGCAATCAACACTTCCTTAAGTAAAGAACGAATAAACTCCATCTTAAATAAATATGAAGATTTATCAGTGTCAATATCTGAGGTAGAATCTTCTGAATCAGATAGATCCACGTCAGAAATAGATAAGTCAGAATGATGGTGGTCATTTAAAAATTCATCTGAAATATGTGAAGATTTAAAAGACCTCTTACGTTTAGAAGGAGGAATAACAGACAGAGCCTTCCGAATAGATTTAGAAACAAATTCTTTAACATTAACAGGAACATCCTGAACATTAGATGTTGAAGGAACAACAACAGGTAATGGATTATTACTAATGGAAATACTATCTGCTTTTGATAGCTTATCATGCCAACTATCACAAACAACAGTCGGAGGAACAGTTTCCAAAAGTTTACAACAAATGCACTTAGCTTTGGTAGAACATCAGGCAGCACTTTTCCAGAAGTAGATTCTGATCCAGGGTCAGGTAGTGACATCTTGCAATATGTAAAAGAAAAAACAACATATAAAGCAAAATTATCAAATTCCTTAAATGGCAGTTTCAGGAATGAGAAAAAATGCAAAATGAAACAAGCTTCTAGAAAACCAGAAGCCACTGAAAAGTGAGACTGAAATAATGTGAAAAAAACTGGCGCCAAGAATGACGCCCATATTTTTTGGCGCCAAAAAAAACGTCCGCAATACACATACGTCAAAAATGACGCAATAAATAGAAGCATTTTCTGCACCCGCGAGCCTAACAGCCCGCAATTTTTAAAAAAAAAGTCAATTGAAAATTGAAGGTAAGAAAAATGATTTTTATATGCATTTTCCCAAAATGAAACTGACAGTCTGAATGAAGGAATACTGAATATCCTGAATCATGGCAAATATAAGTTTAAACACATATATTTAGAACTTTACATATAAAGTGCCCACCATAGCTTTGAGTGTCATAAATAGAAATAAGACTTACTTACCAAAAGACACTCATCTACATAAAGTAGATAGCCAAACCAGTACTGAAACGAGAATCAGTAGAGGTAATGGTATATAAGAGTATATCGTCGATCTGAAAAGGGAGGTAGGAGAAGAAATCTCTACGACCGATAACAGAGAACCTATGAAATAGATCCCCTAGAGGAAGACCATTGTATTCAAATAGGCAATACTCTCGTCACATCCCTCTGACATTCACTGCACTCTGAGAGGAAAACCGGGCTTCAGCCTGCTGCGAAGCGCATATCAACGTAGAATCTAGCACAAACTTACTTCACCACCTCCATGGGAGGCAAAGTTTGTAAAACTGAATTGTGGTTGTGGTGAGGGGTGTATTTATAGGCATTTTGAGGTTTGGGAAACTTTGCCCCTCTTGGTAGGAATGTATATCCCATACGTCACTAGCTCATGGACTCTTGCTAATTACATGAAAGAAAAATGTTCCTTATGAAAAGAAGGATTAGTACAGAGAGAAGGAAAACATCTTCCTGATATATTCCAGTCCGAAACCAACTAAGGACGAAACCAAACTAGGCACGGAGAACTGCTTTATCTTATTAAAAAGGAAGATAAGGAGAAACACACTGCAAACTGAGAGTACAGAACTTTTCAAGCAGAAGAATAGCCGCGAAAAACAACACCTTCCAAGATAATAGCTGAATTTCTACGGAATGCATAAGCTCAAACAGAGCCTGATGTAAAGCATTAAGAACAAAGTTGACCCCCAGGAGGAGCAACTGATAAAACACAGGCCTAATGCTGACCAGAGCCTGACAAAAGATTATACCTCCGGCACGCCTGCCTGATGCTTGTGCAGCAGATGGAAATCTGACCCTTGAGGTACTGACAGATAACCCCTTCTCAAGGCCATCCTGAGGAAAGGATATAATCCTTGGAAACTCCCTTTAAGAATGTTTTTATGTATCTATTGGGTACTTGAAAAGTGCAGTTAATCACTTGAAAGGGTCTCAAGACGCTGCTCATCTTATCGACCCCAGAAGGAAAGAAGGCTGAGTGGCCCTCGCTGGGGTCGAACCTGCAACCCTTGGAATGCTACAGAGCTTAGTGTAAAGGTCTTACCTGGATAAGAGTCTGTAGCAGAGATATATGCTCACCCTTACAGGTATCACAGCCCAAAGTGATCAGGTAAGAAAACCACCTGGGCTGTGAATAAATGCACGGGGGCTGTGTGCAAAAACCAAGGATCCAAGTATGCTGTATAAACAAGGGTAAATCCAAAAGAGTAGTTACGGTATTGCAGAGATCAAAGGAAGCCAGAGGTGCAGGTAAACAATGAACAGAGCCGTGGTCACAAACCAGGGTCAGTCTTGGAGATTCAGGAACAAAGACACCTAAACTAGAAACAGGAAACATGAAACAAAGAACTGACACTGAGCACAGGAAAAGGCAGGGTTATATAGCCAGATAATGAGCTGCTAATTGGTAGGAAGTCCCAGGTAAGCCTGACTGATAGGTTGTAAATGAGCACAGGTCATCCAGGCAAAGCAATATCCAGAGTTCAGTCCCAGTGCTGCAGGCAGGATAAGGAAAGGTAATGAAAGGCTTACATACACACACAAATAGAGAGAAGCAGCCGTGGCTTAGAGGCAAGAGAGCAAGCCTAGGATAAGAGAGGACCCAGGTTCAAGTCCCTCGCTTGCCTCCAAAGGGACGACCACGCTTGGCTGTCTGCATGGAACGGTAGGAACCGTGACAGTTCCCTCCCATTAAAATCGCCCCCCCGGCGTGAACAGGCTGGGTAGATGCCACTTTGAGTTTGGGAGCAAAGTCAGCCTCAACTTCGGATATGTCAAAGATGTCATCTGGCAGGATGGCGACTCTCCCGTAGTAAAGCAGACCTACAATTTGGTCGTCTTCTACATTACTGGGAAACACTGTGCCAATAGTGTCATTGGTAGCCTTCTTCCTATTCTTTTTCATCTTGGCTGCTGTTGAAGTACTCACAGGTGAGGCATTCACAGCTTGCAATGCTTTCTCGAACATCACAAGATCCTGCTTGCAGACAAGGGTACCATTTGAAGCATAAATGCAGTCAGGTGGCAGTACTTTGTCAGCACAGAACGAAATGCTGGTAAACATGGTTTCAGGATTAGGCAAATCATAAGAAAGTTGAGAAGACGCTTCAGGAGCAAGAGGTAGAGGCATAACCGAGGTCTCCAGGACTTCAGGACTAGCAAGAGTAGGTTCTGTAGGTCTACAGGAAATAACAGTTTCAGAGGTTAGTAGACTCTTCTGAACAACAGAACATGGACAGCCATGACAGCAACCTTGGCACCATACAGAATTGCATGTAGAACAAAGAGGGTGAAAAAAAAAAGTGCCTGTTTGGAGAGCTGGAGACCGAGGTGGGCGAATAGGGCAATTGGAGATGAAGTGCCTTCTTTCCCCGCAGTAAAAGCAAAGGCCATGGCTCCTCCTTCTGACTCTTTCTTGGGGAGCCTGCCTATTCCGGATTACCCCTATCTCCATGGGCTCCTCAATGTCCTGGAAAGGAGTATACGATTCATCAGGAGCATCAAGGATTGTGGGTGAGTACTGGTAAAAAGCATCCCAGTCACGAGGAAGCCGTGATCTGCAGGAACGTGGAACAGTACTAGGAACCTTAGTTTGCCTTGTGGTAGTACACTGAGTGGCCATGGCTGTTATGAAAGCCCCCCAGTTGTCTAGGACAGGACTCTTAGCCAGGAGCATCTGTTGTGCCCATTTTTTAATCTGCCCAGAAAGCAGGTTGATGGCTGAGCGGACCATGATGAAGTCAGTGACATACGTAAGAGGCTTTAAGGAAATCAACAGCTCACAATCTACCTTAAAGGACAAGGAGGAGGAACGGCTACCATCAAATCTCTCAGGTAATAGTACAAAAGGTTCACGATACGCTGGTTCTGGGTGTACCGCACCTTTAAGAGCACCAAACTCCCGCTGCAAATCCAGAACAGTCAGACAAGTTGGATACTTGCTGGGTAAGGGCAGTGAGCATTCTGTTCATCTCTGCGGGCTCCATAATGGTCAGTTCTTATGTAAAGGTCTTACTTAGATTGGAGTCTGTAGCAGAGATATATGCTCACCCTTACAGGTATAACAACACAAAGTGATCAGTTAAGAAAACCAACTGGGCTGTGAATAAATGCAAAAAACAAGGATCCGAGTATGCTTTACAAACAAGGGTAAATTCAAGAGAGTAGTCAAGGTATTGCAGAGATCAAAGGAAGCCAGAGGTGCAGGTAAACGATGAACAGCGCCGGGGTCACAAGCCAGGGTCATTCTTGGGGATTCAGGAACAAAGACACCTAAACTAGAAACAGGAAACATGAAACAAAGAACTGACACTGAGCACAGGAAAAGGCAGGGTTATATAGCCATGGCTTAGAGGCAAGAGAACAAGCCCAATTAGGATATATGTATGTCCCCATATAAACTTTGCAGGAATCCCAAAGTGCCTCTTTTAAACTCCCAACCTGGAAGATAAAAAGCACTTACCTGCATCTAGTCGTCCGGCATGGGGACAGTTCATCCGGCTTGAGGGGATGCCGCTCCTCACAGAGACCTGGGAAACAAGGAAAGAGAGTAAACTTACTCAGGCTTTCTATACCAGGGCAGCAGAGTGTTAGGAAAACGCAGCAAGGCCCACCTTACAAGTTCCTAACTTGACCCCATCTTGAGAGGAAAGAACAGAGCAAGCTTGCTCTGCTTTCAAAATAATAAAATCTTGATTGAAGTCAGACACCAAACGCTTCACCTTCTCCTTGCACGAGAGGCAAAGAGAATGACTGGGGGATTGTGGAAAGGAAGTGATATTTAACAGCTTGGCTGTGGTGCTTTTTGTCTCCTCCTGCTGGCCAGGAGTGATATTCCCAACAGTAATTGATGATGATCCGTGGACTCACTGTGTCATTAGAAAGAAATATTGGCATCTTTCGAAAGCCCATTTAATGGCGAGAAAAATGGTATATAATATGTGTGGGTACAGTAAATGAGTAAAAGGAAAATTACAGCTAAACACAAACACTGCAGAAATGTAAAAACAGCCCTGGTCCCAAACGGTCAGAAAATGGAAAAGTGCTGTGGTCCTTAAGGGGTTCTACAAAATATCAAATTTCCTCAAGGTAGCAGTTTCAGGAATGGGAAAAAATGCTTATGATAAGAATAGGGTAATAATCCTAGCAACTTAGCCCTCTAAGAAACAAATGAGAACAGAGAGCAAAAGAGGGAGAGACAATATAACATATTTTGGCACCAAGAATGGCGCAAATGCAGAAATGGCGCCAAAGCTTTAACAAGTTAAATGACACGTCTCGCATCATAACAGGCTTGACTTCGCGCCAAAAAAACTTGCAACAAGAAAGTTGCATGACATGATGTGACTTGCATAACGACAGGCGTGATTTCGCGCTAAAAATTTTTTAAAATGTCGCAATAAAAAGTAACATTCTGCGTCATTGTGAGCCAAAGCCCACGAAAATTTTGAAAGAGACAGACTCAAGTTACAACTAACTGGAAACCCCAGGCAAGTCTAAAAATACTCCCAGAAACATCCATGCTGAAACTGTTAGACTGCAAAAGGGAAATACACAGACCTGACTCATGGCAAATATATACAATATAGATTTAAAACATTAAAAGATAAAGTTCCAAACATAGCTGAAAGTGTCTTAAAAAATGATATATACTTCCCCGAACATGGATTATTACATTTCCCAATAGAGGGGTTTACATTACAACAAAATAAGCTCATAGCGCTAACAAGTACAGCAGTAAGGTTAATTATAGCTACATTTTGGAAAACGGAACTTTCAGGATTCTATCTGATAGAACAGAAAATAGAGCAATTTTACAAGATGTCTAGTGCAGCTGCGGACTTGCTTTCTGCCAAAGACCAATTTATAGCTCTATGGGAACCTTGGAGCATGTACTGGGAAGCTAGACGCAGAAACCCACAGGGCTCATCATAAGAAAAATGTCTCTTCTTTGTATTGATGGTTTGTTACCCTATAAAATTATATAATATCTAGAGTGCAAGATATCAATATCCCCTGAGACTAACAATTGTGAGTGATATGTTGACATTTTCCTTCTCAGTGTTTTCTTCTCTTGTTGTTCCAGAGTTATAGATTGTCTGTTAAAATAACTATTGTATGAGTCATTGAATTATCTGTTAAAATGTTTTCATATGCAACATGCAAAGTTCTACTGTATGACATATGCTAATAAAAGCGATTTCAACAAAAAAAAAAAGATATATACTTACCAGAAGACACCCATCCACATATAGCAGACAGCCAAACCAGTACTGAAACATATCAGCAGAGGTAATGGTAGAGTATATTGTCGATCTGTAAAGGAAGGCAGCAGATGAATCCCTGCGACCGATTACAGAGAGCCTTAGAATAGATTTCCCATAGGTGAAAACATGGCGTCATCAGACAATACTCCCTTCACATCCCTCAGACAAACACTGTACTCAGAAAGGAACTGGGCTTCAATATGCTTAGAAGCGCCTATCACAGAAGAAAATCAAGCACATCATGCTTCACCACCTCCAAAAGGAGGCAAAGTTTGTAAAACTGAGGTATGAGTGAGGTGGGAGGTGTATTTATAGGCATTTTGAGGTTTGGGAAACTTTGCCCCCTCCTGGTAGGAATGTATATCCCATGCGCCACTAGCTCATGGACTCTTGCCACTTACATGAAAGAAATATCAAAGGCTTTATCAATGCCTAGATGCACAGTTAAGTCTATTATTAAAAAGTGGAAGGTATTTGGTACAACACAGACCCTTTCTGGATCAGGACGTCGCTCCAAACTGAATGAAAATATAATTTATGCTTACCAGATAAATTCCTTTCCTTCCTGGTAGGGAGAGTCCACGACTTCATTCCTTACTGTTGGTAAATACAACACCTAGCCACCAGGAGGAGGCAAAGACACCCCAGCCAAAGGCTTAAAAATCCCTCCCACTTCCCCTATCCCCCAGTCATTCTGCTGAGGAACAAGGAAAAGTAGGAGAAACATCAGAGTATTAAAGGTGTCAGAAGAATTAATATAAAAAGGGAGCCGGCCATCAAAAAAAAAAAAAAAAAAATACGGGCAGGGTCGTGGACTCTCCCTGCAAGGAAGGAAAGGAATTTATCTGGTAAGCATAAATTATGTTTTCCTTCCATAAGGCAGGGAGAGTCCAGGACTTCATTCCTTACTGTTACGATTCAACACCACCTTAGAGAGGAAGCCTACTTTAGTGGTCAAACTGCCTTATCAGCATGAAAAACCAGATAAGGGGGGTCACATTGCAAAGCAAAAATCTCAGAAACTCTGCGTGCAGAGGCAATAGCCAATAAAAAAAAGAACCTTCCAAGATAACAATTTAATGTCAACAGTATGCATAGGCTTAAACGGAGCCTGCTGCAAAACACTAAGAACAAGATTCAGGCTCCAAGGCAGAGCCCCAGATCTAAACACGGGTCTGATCCTAGCCAAAGCCTTAAAGGGACATAAAAACCAGTTTATTTCATGATAAAGAATTTTTACTTGTTATCAAATTTTCTTGGTTTTCTTGTTATCATTTGCAGAAAAGCCGTAAATTAAGCTTATGAATGCGCACGTGTCTGCAGCACTATATGGCAGCAGTTTTACAACAATGTTATACATTAGCAGGAGCCCTAGATGGCAGCACTATTTCCTGTCATGTAGTGCTTCAGGCACGTGCACGCTACCTACCTAGGTATCTCTTCAACAAAGAATATCATAAGAAGGAAGCAAATTTGATAATATAAGTAAATTGGAAACTGATTTAAAATTGTATTCTCTATCTGAATAATGAAATAAATATTTTTGGTTTAATGTACCTTTAACAAAGGACTGCACATCCGGAAGCTCAGCCAACCTTTTGTGCAGTAACACCGACAGGGCCGATATTTGTCCCTTCAGGGAACTAGCAAATAGGCCCTTCTCTAGTCCATCCTGGAGGAAGGCTAAAATTCTGGCAACCTTACCCTAATGCCAGGAAAAGCCACGTTCTTCACACCAGTCCAAGTAAGTCCTCCACACCTTATGGTAGATATGACGAGTAACTGGCTTACGAGCTTGAACCAGAGTGTCGATAACACTCTCAGAGAACCCTCTTTTGGCTACGACTAAGCATTCAATCTCCACGCAGTCAGCCTCAGAAAATCTAGATTTTGATGAACAAAGGGATCCTGTATCAGCAAATCTCTGCGACAAGGTAACCTCCACTGAGAAGATGAGGACATCCCCACAAGATTCGCAAACCACGTCCTTCACAGCCATAAAGGAGCAATAAGAATCACAGATGCTCGCTCCTGCTTGATGTGAGCCACCACACAAGGGAGAAGTAATGGAGGAAAAAGATATATGAGACTGAACCTCCATGGTACTGATAGGGCATCTATAAATTCCGCCTGAGGAGCCCACGACCCAAACCTGGGAAGCTTGGTATTGAGGCGGGATGCAATGAGATCCATCTCCGGCGCCCCCCGGCAGTTGCCGTCCCTTAGGTCTATTCTTTTTATCTTGCAGGAGGAAGGCACCTTTCCCTCCGGTAACCATAGAGATAATGGAGTCCAGCCCTGGACCGAATAAAATCTTCCCCTTGAAGGGAAGAGAAAGGAGTCTGGATTTATAAGTCCATATCCGCAGACCAAGACTTCAACCAGAGAGCCCGGCGGGCTAGAACCACAAATCCAGCAGCCTTTTGCATTTATGCGAATAATCTGCATATTCGCGTCACTCCGACAGAGTGTTGTACCAGTAGGTAGCTGCTCCAGCAACCGCGGCTACAGCTGCCACCGGTTGAAATAAAAACCCTTTATGTTGAAACATCTTCCTCAGAAAAGTTTCCATTTTTTTTATCCATAGGCTCTCTAAACGAAGAACTATCCTTCAGAGGGATAGTAGTATGCTTAGCCAGCGTGGAGATAGCGCCATCCACCTTGGGGATGGAGCCCCACAAATCTAATTGAGAGTCAGGGACTAGGAATAATTTTTTAAAAGTAGATGAGAGGGAAAAAGAAGTTTCTACTTCGTCACTAATAATGTTTGAAATCTTAATTGGCACAGGAAAAGTCAGAGGGACCTTCCTATCTTCGTAAATCCTGTCTAATTTAGGAATCTTAGGCTCCTCAGGGAGTTTAGCCTCTGGAACCTCAAGAGTAGACAGAACCTCCTTTAATAAAAAACAAAACTTATCCTTACCTGATAAATTTATTTCTTCAAGGTGTGGTGAGTCCACGGGTTCATCTTAATTACTGTTGAGAATACCACTCCTCGCCAGCAGAAGGAGGCAAAGGGCACCACAGTAAAAACTGTTAAGTATCACTTCCCTACCCATAAACCCCAGTCATTCGACCGAAAGTAAATGGAGAAAGGAAAGTAACACAAGGTGTGGAGGTGACTGAGGTTTAGTCAAAAACCTATAACAATTACCCAAAAAACAAAGGGTGGGTCCGTGGACTCACCACGTCTTGAAGAAATAAATTTATCAGGTAAGCATAAATTTTGTTTTCTTCTAAAGATGTGGTGAGTCCACGGATTCATCTTAATTACTGTTGGGAACCAATACCCAAGCTAGAGTACACAGATGAATAGGGAGGGATAAAAACCAGCATGTCTAAACAGAAGGCACCACTGCTTGAAGAACCTTTCTCACAAAAGCTGCCTCAGCCAAGGCAATAGTATCAAATCTGTAAAAATTTGAAAAAGTATGCAAAGACGACCAAGTTGCAACCTTGCAAATCTGCTCCATGGAAGCTTCATTCTTGAAAGCCCAAGAAGAGGCTATGGCTCTGGTGGAACGAGCCTTAACCCTCTCCTGAGGTTGTTTTCCAGAGGCTCATATGCCATGCAAATCACACTCCTCAAAGAGCTAGAGTAGAGGCAGAAGCCCTCTGACCTCTATACTTTCCAGAAAAACAAACAGAGCAGAAGACTTCCGAAAGTCTTTAGTCACTTCCAAGTAAAACTTAAAAGCACGAACCACATCCAGATTATGCAGCAAGCGCTCCTTGTCTGAAGAAGGCTTCGGACACAGGGAAGGAACAATTTCCTGATTAATATTCTTAGTGGATACAACCTTGGGAAGGAATCCCAACTTAGTACAAAGAACAGCCTCATCAGCATGAAAAATGAGGTAAGGAGAATCAAAGTGTAAAGCGGAGAGTTCAGATACTCTCCGAGCAGAAGAAATAGCCAACAAGAACAAAACTTTCCAAGACAAAAGTTTAATGTCAAGAGAATGCATCGGCTCAAACAGACGCCGTTATAAAAAGACAATTTAAGCTTACCTGATACATTTCTTTCTTTCTTGACGCGGTGAGTCCACGGATCATCATAATTACTGTTGGGAATATTACTCCTGGCCAGCAGGTATTACTCCTGGCCAGCAGGAGGAGGCAAAGAGCACCACAGCAAAGCTGTTAAATATCATTCCCTTACCCACAACCCCCAGTCATTTGACAAAAGGGAAAGGAGAAAGAAAGTAACATAAGGTGCAGAGGTGCCTGAGGTTTATAAACAAAAATACAGGGCAGGCCATGGACTCACTGTGTCAAGAAAGAAAGAAATTTATCAGGTAAGCATAACTTTTCTTTACTCTCTAATGACACGGTGAGTCCACGGATCACCATAATTACTGTTGGGAACCAATACCCAAGCCAGAGGACACAGATGATAAGGGAGGGACAAGACAGTTAACCTAAACAGAAGGCACCACTGCTTGAAGAACCTTTCTCCCAAAAAGAAGCCTCAGCTGAAGCAAAAGTATCACACTTGTACAATTTAGAAAAAGTGTGTAAAGATGACCAAGTAGCAGCCTTGCAAGTCTGTTTCACAGAAGCCTCATTTTTGAAGGCCCAAGAAAAATAAACAGCCCTTGTGGAATGAGCCGTAATTTTCTCAGGAGGCTGTTGTCCAGCAGTCTCATATGCCAAGCGAATAACACTCCTCAGCCAAAAAGAAAGAGAAGTAGCCATAGCTTTCTGACCCTTGCGCTTCCCAGAAAACACAACAAACAAAGAAGAAGAGAGGCGAAAATCGCCTGCAAATAATATTTCAAAGCACGAACCACACCCAGGTTGTGCAACAAACACTCCTTATGAGAAGAAGGATTAGGACACAAAGAAGGAACAACAATTTCTTGATTAATATTCCTATCTGAAACCACTTTGGTAAGGAAACCGAAGGCAGTACGCAGGACCACCTTATCAGAATGTAAAATAAGGTAAGGAGATTCACACTGTAGTGCTGAAAGCTCTGAAACTCTTCTAGCCGGAGAGATAGCAACCAAAAACAAATCCTTCCAGGATAACATCTTAATATCCAAAGAATGCATAGGCTCAAACGGAGCCTGTTGAAGAACTCTAAGAACCAAATTAAGACTCCAAAGAGGAGTAGCAAACCTAAACATAGGCCGGATTCTAACCAGGGTCTGACAAAAAGACTGAACATCTGGCACATCCGCCAGACGCTTGTGAAACAAACTAGATAAAGCAGAAATTTGACCTTTCAAGGTACTTGCAGATAAACCCTTCTCCAGACCCTCCTGGAGAAAAGACAAAATCCTAGGAATCCTAACTCTACTCCGAGAATAACCCTTAGATTCACACCAATACAGATATTTACGCCATATGTTATAATAGATCTTTCTAGTCACAGGCTTACGAGCCTGAATCATAGTCTCAATAACCGACTCAGAAAACCCACGCTTAGATAATATCAAGGGTTCAATCTCCAAGCAGTCAGCTTCAGAGAAACGAGATTTGGATGAAGGAAGGGCCCCTAAAGAAGAAGGTCCTTCCTCAATGAAAGTCTCCAAGGTGGAACAGATGACATCTCCACCAGATCTGCATACCAGATCCTGCGAGACCACGCCGGTGCAATGAGAATCACTGACGCCCTCTCCTGTCTGATCTGAGCAATTACCCGAGGCAAAAGAGCAAACCGAGGAAACACATAAGCCAGATTGAACTCCCAAGGGACTGCCAGAGCATCTATCAGTACAGCTTGAGGATCCCTCAACCTCGACCCATACCTTGAGCTTGGCATTTTGGCGAGATGCCATGAGATCCAACTCCGGCTGTCCCCACTTGAGAACCAAGCTGAAAAACACCTCTGGATGAAGCTCCCAAATCTCCTGGATGAAAAATCTACCTGTTCAGAAAATCCACTTCCCAATTGTCCACCCCCGGTATGTGGATCGCAGACAGACAGCAGTTGTGAGCCTCGCCCACTGAATAATCTTGGCTAGCTCTGTCATGGCCAAGGAACTCTGATGATTGATGTAAGCCACTGACGTTATATTGTCCGACTGAAATCTGATAAACTGGGCTGAAGCTAGCTGAGGCCAGGCCAGAAGAGCATTGAAGATTGCCCTCAGCTCTAGAATATTTATGGAAAGAATCGACTCTTCCCGAGACCATAGACCCTGAGCCTTCAACGAGCCCCAGACAGCTTCTCATCCCAGCAGACTGGCGTCCGTGGTCACGATCATCCAGGTAGGTCTGAAAAAGCAGCTTCCTTGAGAGAGAAGATCTTGAGACAACCACCACGGAAGAGAATCTCTTGTCGCCTGATTCAGAACTATTTGAGGAGACAGATCCGCATAATCCCCATTCCTTTGTCTGAGTATGCATAACTGCAATGGTCTGAGATGGAACCGAGAAAACGGAATGATGTTCATAGCTGACACTATCAGACCAATTACCTCCATACACTGAGCCACTGACGACCGAGGAGAAGTCTAAATTGCAAGACAAGAGTTGAAGATCTTTGTTCTTCTGACCTCTGTCAGAAAGATCTTCGTCTCTAGAGAATCTATAATGGTTCCCAAGAATACCCCTCTTGTAGCTAGAAAAATTAACTTTTTCCTAAATTAACCTTCCATCCATGGGAGCGCAGAAAAGACAACAACAACTCCGTGTGGGAGTTTGCTTGTTTAAAAGATGACACCTGAACCAGAATATTTTCCAGATAAAGCGCCACTGCAACACCCCGCAACCTGGGCACCGCCAATAACGCTCCCAGGACCCTCGAGAAAATTCTGGGAGCTGTTGCAAGACCAAAAGGAAGGGCCACAAATTGAAAGTGTTTGTCTAGAAACACAAACCTTAGAAACTTGTGATAATCCTTGTGGATGGGAATATGCAGATACGCGTCTTAAATCCACAGTAGTCATGAACTGACCCTCCTGAACCAAAGGAAGAATGGAACAGATAGTATCCATCTTGAACGATGAAACTCTGAGGAATTTGTTTACACATTTAAGATCCAGATTTGGCCTGAAAGTTCCCTCCTTTTTGGGAACCACGAACAGGTTGGAATAAAAACTCAGACCCTGCTCCTGAACTGGAACAGGAACTATCACCCACAGAAAGATCCTGGACACAACGCAAGAATGCCTCTCTTTTTATCTGGTCTACAGATAATCTTGAGTGATGAAACCTGCCTCTTGGAGGAAAACTTTTGAACTCCAACTTCTAACCGTGGGACACCACATCCTCCGCCCAGAGATCTGAAACATCCTGAACCCAAGACTGAGCGAAAAAACAGAGTCTGCCCCGCACAAGATCCGCTCCCGGACCGGGGGCAGACACTTCAAGCTGACTTGGAGTCAGTAACAGGCTTCTTAGATTGCTTCCCCTTGTTCCAAGGCTGATTGGACTTCCAGGAGGACTTGGACTGTACTTGCTTGGAAGAGGAGGGGGAAGGCTTACCTGAAAAGTTTAGAAAGGAGCGAAAATTACTCTGACGCCCTTTCTGCTTATTTCTCTTATCCTGCGGGAGAGAATGACCCTTTCCACCTGTAATATCTGAAATAATTTCAGCCAAGCCAGGACCAAACAAGGGCTTACCCTTGTAAGGAATAGACAAAAGCTTAGACTTAGATGACACGTCCACAGACCATCTCCAACCAAAAACTCACCAATTAAAGAAAAAAACAGCTTTAATTTGCACACTCAAAAAAACGTAACTGTCACTTTAAATTTAAAAAAGCAATATTAATTTTCAACAGCAGCAACTAATACTCAAAAAAGTTAGAGCCCCTGCAAATCTCAAACAAAAAATTCTATAAGTAACAGCAGTAATACTTGCACAAAAAACATTACTGCTCTTTTAAATAATAAATGCTTATAACCGCAGCCTTTTTTTCAAAACAAAACTGCAAAAGTTTATAACAATCTCAGGCAACCCCTCACTTCAGCACTTTTTGCTGAGGTGCCTACCTGCCAGTGACTCCCAGATTGCAACACAAGTGAGCTCAGCAGCGTGACCACAAGCCGATCCGGAACTCCAAATGGAAAGAAACCGGAAAGGTGTGCAAACTACTTGACGCCACGGCAAAAGCTCGCCCTAGTCGTGGGCGTCTCCCTAAACAAGCAACAAACCCGGCCGCCATTACAAGCAAGCCGGCAATGGGACTACCCTCTCAAAGCAGCACAAACAGTAAACACACGCTGCCAAAAAAGAAACATGTCTAAAACACACGCTGCCAAACAAGAAACATGTCTAAAACACACACTGCCTTAATATTTCCAGCAGCAGCCTTAGTCCATACAAAATAAAAAACTGAGCCACAGTCTTCCAAGTCCCCAGTGCCTGCGTCCATAAACTGCCAACAATCCTAATAACAAACCATAGGATACCATATAAAAACAAGTGCCTAATTCCTGAATCTCCACAGAAATTAAAATAAGGCACTTTCCTGAAATTACATCTGCCCGGCAGTAGGGCAGCACACCCGGTTTGAGAGACCTTCACCCTATCATGGACCTGTGGGAAAAAAAGAAAGGCTGATTAAACCTTAACAGGCTTCCAAAGAAAGGGCAGCAACAAGAAATTGGGAGGCGCAATGAGGATTATACCCCACAAGTTCCCAGATGCTTAAAAGCCACCACTGCCCTACTGAAGACTGACATGGACTACGGCTAAACCCTCAGGAAGACAGAGCAAACCTGCCCTGCTTCAAAATAAACTCTTGATAGAAGAAACTTCTTTCAGAAGTTGCCCCTCCCCAGCTGTGCAAAACACCACACAGTCAGTTACAGCCCTGGCATGCTGAGCATACACGCTATTTGCAAAAATGCTCTCGTACTGCTGAGCGTGTCTAGAGAAAACTCACTCTGAACCTGATTTCATACATTATAAGTTTATTCTTTGTTCATACACTTCTGCCCTTCACTTAGCCAAGCAAACATACTTCTCTCATATCTACTCTTAACTCAAACCCTAAACGACTCTTTTCCACCTTTAACTCTCTCCTCTACCCACCTGTTCCACCCCCTAGTCTGTCTCTAGTGCTCAAGCCCTGGCAGACTACTTTTTAAACCAAATACGTACTATCCGAAGCAGCATCCCAACACCAACCTGCAATATTCCAACAACAGGCCCAATTACTCCCTCTGCCACCCTCTCTATCTTCCATCCAGCCACTGAGAATGAAGTTTCTTCCTTACTATCTTCCTCACGCGTCACTACCTGCCCACTCGACCCTATCCCTTCCCATCTAATACCCTCCCTATCTTCCACCCTCACTCCTGCTCTTACCCACATCTTCAACCTCTCTCTCTCTCTCTAACGGGTCATTCCCATCTTCTTTCAAACACGCAAAAGTCACTCCCATACTCAAAAAAACCCTCCCTCAACCCTAATTCTCCTGAAAGCTACCGCCCCATATCACTGCTTCCACTAACATCAAAACTCCTTGAAAAACTAGTTTACAATCGCCTAACTCACTTCCTGTCCACCAACTCCTTGCTTGACCCACTGCAACCCGGATTCCGCCCAAAACACTCAACTGAGACTGCTCTTACCAAGGTTACAAACAATCTTCTCTCTGCAAAATATTGGCCACTACTCTAAACTCATTTTACTCGACCTCTCAGCTGCCTTCGACACAGTTGACCACCCCCTCCTCCTACAGACCCTTAGCCCTTTTGGCCTCTGTGACACTGCTCTTTCCTGGATTCACTCCTATCTTTCCCACAGGTCTTTTTCTGTGTCATTTGCCGGCGACTCCTCCTCTCCAATGCCTCTGTCTGTTGGAGTACCTCAAGGATCTGTTCTGGGTTCTCTACTCTTCTCCATCTATATTTCTTCGATGGGTAAACTTATCAACAGTTATGGCTTCAAATATCACTTCTATGCTGATGACACCCAGATCTACCTCTCCACCCCTGCTCTCTCTTCCTCTGTCCTTTCTCATGTCAGCGACTGCTTATCTGGTATTTCTTCCTGGATGGCCTCTCACCACCAAAAGATTAACATGTCCAAGACTGAGCTCCTTCTTATCCCCCCCTTAAGCTCTACACCGACTTCTGACTTCTCTATCCCTGTTGACGGCATCACCATTTCCCCATCGCCCCAAGTCCGCTGCCTCGGAGTCACATTTGACTCAAATCTATCCTTCGTCCCCCATATCCAATCGCTTTCTACATCCTGACGCAACCATCTACGCAATATTTCCAAAATTCGCCCTTTTCTGAGCGCTGACACCACAAAACAAATAATTCACTCCCTTGTTATCTCCCGACTTGACTACTGCAATAACCTACTTGCTGGCCTTCCTCTTTCCCACCTCTCCCCCCTTCAATCCATCCTAAATGCCTCTGCCAGGCTGATCCACCTTTCCCGTCGATCTGTATCTGCTGCACCTCTCTGCGAGTCCCTTCATTGGCTCCCCATTCACAGCAGAATTAAATTCAAAATTCTCACCCTTAAATACAAAGCTCTCACCAACGTCGTTCCCCTCTACCTATCCTCTCTAATACACAAGTATATTCCAGCCCGTCCACTAAGATCTAACAATGACCTGCTCCTTGCATCCGCAACTATCACCTCCTCTCATGCTAGACTGGAGGACTGCTAGACTGCAGGACTTCTGTCGTGCAGCACCTACCCTCTGGAACACTCTCCCTCGTGCTGTCAGGCTTTGCCCTAATCTGTCTTCCTTTAAATGTTCCCTGAAGACTTTTCTGTACAGGGAAGCCTACCACCCAACTCAATAATAAATTAATTTCACTTACCTAACATTTCCCTCATCTAACTCTGTATTAACATCTTTCCAAATCTTGCTGTCCTCGCCTCCTGTTTCTCAACCTCCTACCCTTCTAGATTGTAAGTTCCCATGGGAATAGGGCCCTCAATCCCTCCTATATGTGTTTGTAAATTTTGTCCTGTCCCTTACAAGTCTTGTATTGTTTTATTTAAATGAATTGTATCCATGGACACCGCTGCAGAATATGTTGGCGCTTCATAAATAAAGTATAATAATAATTTCCTCTTTTGCTATCCTGAAAATCTGGGAAACTCGGCTAAAGCTGCAGATATCGCCAAGGATACCTGTGTAGCAATCTCTGCCTTTAAAAATGCTCCACTGGAAGCTAAAGATGAACCACACGACACAATGTTAGCTGCCATAGAGGCTTGGGACGAAATAGGGGAAGGCCCTGGCATTACCTGGGCAACATCCTCCTGAGAGACATAAAGCTCAATATTAAAAAAACCTTGTCTTTACCCTGCAATGTCTGTTTAACACAGGGAGAACAGAACTGCATTAGAGCTGCAATTTGTGCGTCTAAACACAATAAAGAGGGATTGAAATGAGTGGACTCCATATCAGACATAACTGATAATTATCCTCTATTCAAATCCTCTAGCGTTAATGTTCAACAAGAATTTAACAAGACAAAAAGAAATTAAGTCTTCAATAAAACTTTTAATAAAAATACCTCAGATAAAACATCCCTCCGTCCCTCAGTTTACCAAGGTGCCCTTACCACCACTTGAAGCGGACCAACCCTGCAACGTATTCACTTACGCTCCTTAAGCGCTCATTACGCAGCAAGAAATTCACACAGAGCAGACGCGCGCAGGCCCGATGACGTCAGAAGGCGCGAAGACAAGGAGGTGGGCGTGGTTAAAAAACCGCCGCAATCTGAAAATAAACTGTTTAAACTCACAAAAACAGTGCAGCCTAAAAAAAAAACACAAAAAAGAGCCCTGAGACTGTTAAGTCTCACATGTCTCTCCCCAACCTATGCCTGCGAGCATGTCATAGTAACAACACCCATCCCATGAGTGAACTATCCGTCCCTTACATTATACTAAACAGGAAACTTTTAAGTGACCCTCTCCCACAGAAAGGAAACAGCACTTATCTGCTATACTGTCTGACATGACAACAGCTCCTAATATGAGGGGACACATTCTCCTCACAGTGACTAGGATAACATTGATAGCCAAGTAACCAACTTCGATATCTAAGGTCAGGGCAGCCTAGATAGAGAAACTTTGCAAGTTCTCCACCGCTTTAAAACCACCACAGCTCGACTGCAAAGACTAACGTGGGCTAGGTTATACCCTGCAGCTTGATTAATCTTCTTTAAAAATATAATTTTTATTACACACTAAAACTTCACCTCCTCCATGCACATAGAGGCAAAAAGAATGAATGGGGTTTATGGGTAGGGAAGTGATACTTAACAGTTTTTACTGTGGTGCTCTTTGCCGCCTCCTGCTGGCGAGGAGTGGTATTCCCAACAGTAATTAAGATGAACCCGTGGACTCACCACATCTTTAGAAGAAATGCAGATGCTCAATTTTAAATCTAAAACAGGGTTAACTCATCCTCGGATAGCTGGGATATAGTAGCTAAATATTTAGATGAATTTAGGTCAGGAGAACTATGTTTAACCTTTCTCTTGCGTTTGTGAGAACGAGGTAAAGCACTCAGGGTCGTAGACACTGCCGATTGTAACTGCGCGGTAAAGTCCACTGGAAAAAGGAAATTTATGCTGACCTGATAAATTTATTTCTTTTACGATATGACAAGTCCACGGATTTCATCCTTACTTATGGGATATCACCTCCTGGTCAGCAGGAGGCGGCAAAGAGCTCCACAGCAGAGCTGCATAAATAGCTCCTCCCTTCCCCCCCAACCCAGTCATTCGACTGAAGTTAGGAAGAGAAAGGAAAAGCCAAGGAGCAGAGGTGACTGAAGTTAAACAAAAATAAAAACCTGTCTTAGAAAATGACAGGGCGGGCCGTGGACTCGTCATATCTTAAAAGAAATACATTTATCAGGTAAGCATCAATTTCCTTTTCTTTTACAAGATATGACGAGTCCATGGATTTCATCCATACTTATGGGATACAATACCAAAGCTATAGGACACGGATGAAAGGGAGGGACAAGACAGGAACCTAAACGGAAGGCACCACTGCTTGAAGAACCTTTCTCCCAAAAACCGCCTCAGACGAGGCAAAAGTATCAAATTTGGAAAATTTGGAAAAAGTGTGAAGAGACGACCAAGTTGCAGCCTTGCAAATCTGTTCAACGGAAGCATCATTTTTAAATGCCCATGAGGAAGCCACAGCTCTAGTAGAATGAGCCGTAATTCGTTCTGGAGGCTGCTGTCCAGCAGTCTCATATGCAACACGGATGATATTCCTCAGCCAAAAAGAAAGAGAGGTAGCCGTAGCTTTCTGACCCCTGCGTTTCCCAGAAAAAACAACAAATAATGAAGATGTTTGACAAAATTCCTTAGTCACCTGCAAGTAGAACTTCAAGGCACGAACTACGTCCAAATTATGTAACGGACGCTCCTTCTTAGAGGAAGGGTTAGGACACAAGGAAGGAACAACAATTTTCTGATTAATATTTTTGTTAGAAACAACCTTAGGAAGAAATCCAGGTTTGGTGCGCAACACCACCTTATCAGAATGAAAGCTCCGAAACTCTGCGAGCAGAAGAAATAGCAACCAGAAATAAAACTTTCCAAGATAATAACTTAATATCTATGGAATGCATAGGTTCAAATGGAACCCCTTGAAGAACATTAAGAACTAAATTCAAACTCCAAGGAGGAGCAATTGATCTAAACACAGGCCTGATCCTAGTCAGACTTGATAAAGGCCTAGCAAGGGCCGAAACGCTTAGACACTGGTAAGCCTTTTTCCATATATTGTTTTTATGGTTGTACATGCTAGACTATATTTACTTTCTTTTCCCAGGAGGATATCGCTATTTGTCTCATAACCTATCTTCACTATCCTTGTGATACTATTGTTCTTCTATAAAGAAACAGAGAAGGCGCCACATAGCATAATTCCGTTTGGTATACAAAATTCAAAGTTGTAGCTCAAATGCACTCACGTGTTAGAAAGCACCAAGATGTGGTGCTGACTGGGCAAACCGGAACCTCAGAGTTGTCCGGTAAACTCTCCTCTCAGGCTAAAGCTCTCAGCAGGCAGGATAGTAGTCACCAGCAACGTTAAGGTGTATGGATGTCAGGAAAGGCACTAAAACTCCTCCAGCACTTGGAGAGTTAGTCCAAACAGGGATATCCAAATAAAAAGCAATGTAGCAAGTTTGTATCAATAAAAGTGTTTATTTAAACACATTAAAAACACAGCAACGCGTTTCTCAGTATCATGTACTGTTTCCTCAGATTCAGCCTGAGGAAACAGTACATGATACTGAGAAACGCGTTGCTGTGTTTTTTTTAATTTTCAATTTTTTGGCCTTCACATCGGACACTGATTTTTTCACTGACATATTTTTTCACCACATTTTAATTTGGATATTTTCACATCTTCACACATCAGGATTGTTGACCTAATTGGATACAATCAGGATTCTTTAGTCATACCCCTTTCTACACATTAGTTTCTCATCTGGAAGAAGGAACATTTATATGGATTGTTAACCTCCCCATACTGGATTATTTACACAGTGACTATCAAGTGGAGTCCCTGTCAACTGCACTTTCTGTATCATTGTTATTATTGGCTATTCATTGAGTTTTGTTTTTAATATTGCCTTTATCATATTGTGTATAGTTTTTTATTGTATATTGTATCATGGATCCATGAAATTTACTCTTAATTTATCTATTAAAGTGATTATTTAAAGTAATCCATATCTGTCTGGGCATAGTACCTTGCCTCCGTTTGGTTAGGCGCCTGGGCACACAAACTATCTATTTCCACTCGGTGATAACTAGGTATCACCACTCCAAGGCCATAGGTACATAAGTAGGCTCTTAGTCCAATCCATTTCTGAGAACTAGGGTGGCAAAGACTTCTGGATGGAGTTCCCATTCCCCTGGATGAAACGTCTGTCTGCTCAAAAAATCCGCTTCCCAGTTGTCCACTCCTGGGATGTAGATTGCTGACAGATAACAAGAGTGAACCTCCGCCCACCGAATTATCTTGGATACTTTTGCCATCACTAAGGAACTCCTTGTTCCTCCCTGATGATTGATGTAAGCCACAGTCGTGATGTTGTCCGACTGAAATCGGATGAATTTGGCTGAAGTCAACTGAGGCCAAGTCTGAAGAGCATTGAATATTGCTCTCAACTCCAGAATATTGAATGGAAGTAGAGACTCGGACCGAGTCCACACACCCTGAGCCTTCAGGGAATTCCAGAATGCTCCCCATCCTAGTAGGCTGGCGTCCGTTGTCACTACCACCCATGTGGGTCTGTGGAAGCACGTCCCTTGGGACAGATGATCCAGCGACAACCACCAAAGAAGAGAGTCCCTTGTCTCCTGATCCAGATCTATCTGAGGAGGATCTGAGGTCTGAGATGAAAACGAGCAAACGGAATGATGTCCATCGCCGCCACCATCAATCCAATTACCTCCATGCACTGAGCCACTGATGGCCGAGGATTGGACTGAAGGGATCGGCATGTATTCAGAATCTTTAGCTTTCTGACCTCCGTCAACAAGATTTTCATGGATACAGAGTCTATTAGAGTTCCCAGGAAGGGGACTGTTATCTGTGGAATTAGTGAACTCTTTTCTAGATTCACCTTCCACCCGTGAGTCCTTAGAAAGGATAGAACAATGTCGGTATGAGACTTTGTCAGCTGATTAGATGACGCCTGGATCAGAATCTCGTCCAGATAAGGCGCCACTGCAATGCCCCGCGGCCTGAGAACCGCCAGCAGAGACCCTAGAACCTTGGTGAAGATTCTGTCCAGGTAGGCAACCCTTAGGAACTGGTGATGATCCTTGTGGATAGGAATATGAAGATATTCATTCTTTAAGTCCACGGTAGTCATATATTGACCCTCCTGGATTAATGGAAGAATTGTCCGAATAGTCTCCATCTTGAAGGATGGGACACTGAGAAACTTGTTTAGACTCTTTAGATCTAAAATGGGATGGAACGTTCCCTCTTTTTTGGGAACCACGAAAAAGTTTGAGTAAAACCCCTGCCCCTGTTCTTGAACGGGACAAATTACTCCCATAGTGGAGAGGTCTTTTACACAATGTAAGAACGCCTGTCTTTTTATCTGGTCTACAGACAATCGTGAAAGAAGAAACCTTCCCCTTGGGAAAGAATTTTTGAACTCCAACTGATACCCTTGAGACACAATTTCCAGTGTCCAGGGATCCTGAACGTCTCTTATCCAATCCTGGACAAAGAGAGAAAGTCTGCCCCCTACTAGATCCGTACCCGGATCGGGGGCCGCCCCTTCATCCTGTCTTGGGAGCAGCAGCGGGCTTCTTGGGTTGTTTACCCTTGTTCCAAGCCTGGTTGGGTCTCCAGACGGATTTGGCTTGTGCAAAATTCCCTTCCTGTTTAGCGTAAGAGGAGACTCCCTTGAAATTTCGAAAGGAACGAAAATTACTCTGTCTACCCCTCTGCTTAGATGTTTTATCCTGAGGTAGGAGGTGACCCTTACCTTCCGTAATGTCAGAAATTATCTCTTTCAAGTCAGGTCCGAATAGGGTCTTTCCCTTGAAAGGAATAGCCAAAAGTTTGGATTTAGAGGACACATCCGCAGACCAAGATTTTAACCATAAGGCTCTACGCGCTAGAATGGCAAATCCTGCATTCTTAGCCGCCAATTTGGCGATCTGAAAGGCGGCATCCATAACAAAAGAATTAGCCAGCTTAAGGGCCTTAATTCTATCCATTATTTCCTCTAAAGAAGTCTCAGTCTTAAGAGAATCTTCTAAGGCGTCAAACCAAAAGGCAGCCGCAGTTGTGACTGGTACGATGCAGGCTGTCGGTTGTAATAGAAACCCTTGGTGAACAAATAGCTTTTTTAGAAGACCCTCCAACTTTTTTTCCATAGGGTCTTTGAAAGCACAACTGTCCTCAATAGGGATAGTCGTACGCTTATCCAGGGTAGAAATAGCTCCCTCCACCTTAGAGACCATTTGCCAAGAATCCTGAACGCTCAGGTATAGGGTACATTTTCTTAAAAATAGGGGAAGGTGAAAACGTTCCCATTCCCTAGTAATAATTTCTGAAATCCTCTTAGGAACTGGAAAAACGTCATAATAAGATTTAACCTCTAAATACTTGTCCATCTTACACAATTTCTCTGGAGGGACCACAATAGAGTCACAGTCATCAGAACCACCCGCAATAACAGGCGAAGGTGTTCAAGCTTAAATCTGAAGGACATCACGTCCGAATCTGTCTGGGGTAAAGCACTACCTGAGTCAGACAGTTCCCCTTCAGACAGAGCCTCCCTACCCCCCCCTTCCCTCAGAGCCCTGGGAGGGTACATCTGAGATCGCCATCAAAGAATCAGAAGTCGCAGGGCCCACCTGGGTCCCTTTTCTACTACGTTTGCCCTGTAATACAGGCAACTTAGATAAAACTTCTGTAAGAGTGGATGACATAACTGCAGCCATATCCTGCAGAGTAAATGACGCAGACGCCGTGGAAGAAAATGGCGTTACTTGCGTGGGCGCTAAAGGCTGTGACGCTTTGGGAGAAAGTTGCGGCATACCCTGAGTCTCATCAGTCTGAGGACATTCATTAGACATTTTTATTAAAGAAAATTTTCTCTCTACACTCTAAGGCCCTCTCAATACATGGGGGATAAAGTGTAACTGGGGGTTCCACAATGGCATCTAAACACATAAGGAATGCACTTTGTTCAAGTTCATCCATGATAACAGAACAAACAAAGCAAACTTGGTCAATTCACAGATATATATAAATCAGAAAAAAATAAAGTACTGTCTCTTTAAATAATAAAGTCTGCTACTATGCGATAAGCAACCGAGTAGATTTACTACGCTGCTGAGCTGTTAGCAAATAAGGTTTACTACGCTTGCCTCTGAATTATTAGCAAACAAGTAGTTTAACTATGCATTGCCCCTGAGTTGTTAGGCCTTTTACCAAAAAGAACAGTCAACTCGCCGCAGCTCCGCTGCGGCTCCTACCTGCCCCCACTTGCTTGACCCTGACACCTCTTATGCAGCACTGCTACGATAGCTTGTAAATATTGCACCACAAGCGAACTTAGGGCCCATGAAAACCTACTGCCATCCGGTGCCGAACAGAAGGGATACTGTGCAGCAAGCGCGCGAACAAGAAGCCCCGCCTTTGTGGGCGTAAACATAACCCCTCAGCTCGGAGTCTAACTGAGGCCAAGTCTCCAATACATATGCCATAATCTCCCGCGTCAGCCACCTCTTATGTTTTACACCTTTCATTAAACATAGAGTGCCCAATAACGTATACAGTGCATAAACACCATCCATTCCCCAGCGCTTCTAGTTTATCCTTTCTAGAATGCCTGCAGAAAATAAGAAATGTGTCGGTTCTCGTTTTAACTAATGAGAATATGCATATTGTTAAAGAGAAGCCTTTTAGCCCCTAATCTCTGATAGAGAACAAACAAGAAAAAGACAAAGTACAGTCAATTCTGATATATGTTTTGTCCCAGAATAAAAGACTGCACTTACCACCATGCTGAGGAACAGCATGATAATTCACAGTGTCAAGATGTCCTCTTTCCTCCTGAGGTCCTTTGAAGATAGAAGGGTCTTAGTTACGTTTCATCTAAGGCCATCACAGCAGAGCAGCAGAAGAATGGGAGGCGCAGTGAGGCTAAAACCCCACCAGTTCCCATAGCCAAAAGGCTATAAATGCAGAAGCTGCTCTAAAGAAAAATAGTACACTTTGGCACCATTTAAAAAACATAATTTATGTAAGAACTTACCTGATAAATTCATTTCTTACATATTAGCAAGAGTCCATGAGCTAGTGACGTATGGGATATACATTCCTACCAGGAGGGGCAAAGTTTCCCAAACCTCAAAATGCCTATAAATACACCCCTCACCACACCCACAAATCAGTTTAACGCATAGCCAATAAGTGGGGTGATAAGAAAAAAGTGCGAAAGCATAAAAAATAAGGAATTGGAATAATTGTGCTTTATACAAAAAAATCATAACCACCACAAAAAGGGTGGGCCTCATGGACTCTTGCTAATATGAAAGAAATGAATTTATCAGGTAAGTTCTTACATAAATTATGTTTTCTTTCATGTAATTAGCAAGAGTCCATGAGCTAGTGACGTATGGGATAATGACTACCCAAGATGTGGATCTTCCACGCAAGAGTCACTAGAGAGGGAGGGATAAAATAAAGACAGCCAATTCCGCTGAAAAATAATCCACACCCAAAATAAAGTTTAAATCTTATAATGAAAAAACTGAAATTATAAGCAGAAGAATCAAACTGAAACAGCTGCCTGAAGTACTTTTCTACCAAAAACTGCTTCAGAAGAAGAAAACACATCAAAATGGTAGAATTTAGTAAAAGTATGCAAAGAAGACCAAGTTACTGCTTGGCAAATCTGATCAACCGAAGCTTCATTCCTAAACGCCCAGGAAGTAGAAACTGACCTAGTAGAATGAGCTGTAATCCTTTGAGGCGGAGTTTTACCCGACTCGACATAAGCATGATGAAATAAAGATTTCAACCAAGATGCCAAAGAAATGGCAGAGGCCTTCTGACCTTTCCTAGAACCAGAAAAGATAACAAATAGACTAGAAGTCTTTCGGAAACTCTTAGTAGCTTCAACATAATATTTCAAAGCTCTAACTACATCCAAAGAATGCAATGATCTCTCCTTAGAATTCTTAGGATTAGGACATAATGAAGGAACCACAATTTCTCTACTAATGTTGTTAAAATTCACAACCTTAGGTAAAAATTTAAAAGAAGTTCGCAACACCGCCTTATCCTGATGAAAAATCAGAAAAGGAGACTCACAAGAAAGAGCAGATATTTCAGAAACTCTTCTAGCAGAAGAGATGGTCAAAAGAAACAAAACTTTCCAAGAAAGTAATTTAATGTCCAATGAATGCATAGGTTCAAACGGAGGAGCTTGAAGAGCCCCCAGAACCAAATTCAAACTCCAAGGAGGAGAAATTGACTTAATGACAGGTTTTATACGAACCAAAGCTTTTACAAAACAATGAATATCAGGAAGATTAGCAATCTTTCTGTGAAAAAGAACAGAAAGAGCAGAGATTTGTCCTTTCAAGGAACTTGCAGACAAACCTTATCCAAACCATCCTGAAGAAACTGTAAAATTCTCGGAATTCTAAAAGAATGCCAGGAAAAAAGATGAGAAAGACACCAAGAAATGTAAGTCTTCCAGACTCTATAATATATCTTCCTAGATACAGAATTTACGAGCCTGTAACATAGTATTAATCACCGAGTCAGAGAAACCTCTTTGACTAAGAATCAAACGTTCAATCTCCATACCTTTAAATTTAAGGATTTGAGATCCTGATGGAAAAAAGGACCTTGCGACAGAAGGTCTGGTCTTAACGGAAGAGTCCACGGTTGGCAACAGGCCATCCAGACAAGATCCGCATACCAAATCCTGTGAGGCCATGCTGGAGCCACCAGCAGAACAAACGAGCATTCCTTCAGAATCTTGGAGATTACTCTTGGAAGAAGAACTAGAGGCGGAAAGATATAGGCAGGATGATACTTCCAAGGAAGTGATAATGCATCCACTGCTTCCGCTTGAGGATCCCTGGATCTGGACAGATACCTGGGAAGTTTCTTGTTTAGATGAGAAGCCATCAGATCTATTTCTGGAAGTCCTCATATTTGAACAATCTGAAGAAATACCTCTGGGTGAAGAGACCATTCGCCCGGATGTAACGTTTGGCGACTGAGATAATCCGCTTCCCAATTGTCTATACCTGGGATATGAACCGCAGAAACTAGACAGGAGCTGGATTCCGCCCATACCAGTATCCGAGATACTTCTTTCATAGCCAGAGGACTGTGAGTCCCTCCTTGATGATTGATGTATGCCACAGTTGTGACATTGTCTGTCTGCAAACAAATGAACGATTCTCTCTTTAGAAGAGACCATGACTGAAGAGCTCTGAAAATTGCACGGAGTTCCAAAAATGTTGATTGGTAATCTCACCTCCTGAGATTCCCAAACCCCTTGTGCTGTCAGAAACCCCCATACAGCTCCCCAACCTGTCAGATTTGCATCTGTTGAGATCATAGTCTAGGTTGGAGGAACAAAAAGAAGCCCCCTGAACTATACGATGGTGATCTGTCCACCACGTCAGAGAGTGTCGAAGAATCGGTTTTAAAGATATTAATTGAGATATCTTTGTATAATCCCTGCACCACTAGTTCAGCATACAGAGCTGAAGAGGTTGCATGTGAAAACGAGCAAAGGGAATCGCGTCCAATGCAGCAGTCATAAGACCTAGAATTTTCATGCATAAGACTACCGAAGGGAATGATTGAGACTGAAGGTTTCGATAAGCTGAAACCAATTTCAGACGCCTCTTGTCCGTCAGAGACAGAATCAAGAACACTGAATCTATCAGGAAACCTAAAAAGGTTACCCTTGTCTGAGGAATCAAACGAACTTAAAGGTAAATTGATCCTCCAACCATGTTCTTGAAGAAACAACACTTATAAAAGACTGGAAAGGTTCTTTCTAGAGAAAATGAGCAAAGGGAATTGAATCCAATGCTGTGGTCATAAGACCTAAAACTTCTATGCATATATAGCAACTGAAGGAAATAATAGAGACTAAAGGTACCGATAGACGGAACCCAATAACATTATCCAATGTCTGATAGAGACAAGGACAGTGACACAAACTATCTGGAAACCTAAAAAAAGGTGACCCTTGTGTGAGGAATCAAGAGCTTTAGAAAAGAAGATCCTCTAACTATGTCCTGAAGAGTAAGTGAATCATATGAGATTGCGCATCCTCAGAAAATAATATGAATGAAAACAGAAAAATGAAAATATGCATTTATTGTATCTAATGAAAGCAAATAATGCTATCAAAGACCAAAAAAAGGCAAAATAATTTGAATAAAACTTCAAAACCCGGTTCCTCAAAAGAAACTGGAAGAAATAGCCCAGAAGATTCCAGGTCTGAGCAGCACTTGAACCCCATGGGTGCCCAGCCATGCTTCAACAGCACCCAAAATATATAGGACAGAAACACAGTTAAAGAAAGTGTTAGCCTTGCTGGAATAAAATCAAAGAAATTTGGACAAAATACATTTCAAAGAAGCCTTAACCTGCCCCTTACCAGCCAAGCTGGAATACGGCACGTACATCGCAAAATTAGGGAGCTGATTTCGAACTCCAATTATAGACATGTTACTTGGGAAAGAACTCAGGAATTCGTTCCTTAATAAGAACAACCAAACTAGTATAAGCTTAAAGTTTTAGTCTTAGAACTCAACCTTGAAGCCCAGAGTAACAGTTAAGAATTAAATCCAATTATAAAACAAATAATTGATTATCTTAGAACAAAGGAAATATGGATTTTTTTTTTTTTTTTTAAATCACAAAATTCTTCTAGCTAAAAAAAGCTAAAGACATAGATTAACCCTCATTTGCGAAAATATTCAATAAAATGAAGACACAAATGAAATTATTAGCATGATAGTTCAGTTTAAAGGACCAGCCAATACAGTGGACTTGCATAATCAATAAATGCAAAACAACAAAACAAATGCAACAGCACCTAGTCTAGTAAATGTTGTCCCTTTAACAATGCTAAAATAAATCATAATCTGATACTTGATCTTAAAGTAAACAGAGAAAATGAAGCAATTGCAATATCCAAATAAATCACAGGACCAAGCCTGAAACTAAATAATTTTCCATAAATAAGATACAGCTATCTAAAGGAAAATAAATACTATTTTGCTATAGAAACAATAGCATAATTAGTAGAATTAGAGATAGCCCCAATAAATTGGAGAACCCTCCAAATTGAGTTTTAACTGCTGGCAAAGAATATAGTTTAAAAACCTTTTTGAAAAAGGAATAAAAGAAAATTCTCAGCCTATTCCATTCCCTAGTATAGGGAATTGGAAAGAAAACCTCTAAAGAAATAAATAGGCAGAAATGATGTCAGCTAGTCTTAAAGAACTAGTTACCTTAATATCCAAAATAATCAACACCTTTTCAACAAAGAACTAATGTACTTTAATAATTGAAAAATAATAAAAAAACATAATTTATGTAAGAACTTACCTGATAAATTCATTTCTTTCATATTAGCAAGAGTCCATGAGCTAGTGACGTATGGGATATACATTCCTACCAGGAGGGGCAAAGTTTCCCAAATCTCAAAATGCCTATAAATACACCCCTCACCACACCCACAATTCAGTTTAACGAATAGCCAAGAAGTGGGGTGATAAAAAAGTGCGAAAGCATATAAAATAAGGAATTGGAATAATTGTGCTTTATACAAAAATCATAACCACCACAAAAAAAGGGCGGGCCTCATGGACTCTTGCTAATATGAAAGAAATGAATTTATCAGGTAAGTTCTTACATAAATTATGTTTTCTTTCATGTAATTAGCAAGAGTCCATGAGCTAGTGATGTATGGGATAATGATTACCCAAGATGTGGATCTTTCCACGCAAGAGTCACTAGAGAGGGAGGGATAAAATAAAGACAGCCAATTCCTGCTGAAAATAATCCACACCCAAAATAAAGTTTAAAGAAAAACATAAGCAGAAGATTCAAACTGAAACCGCTGCCTGAAGTACTTTTCTACCAAAAACTGCTTCAGAAGAAGAAAATACATCAAAATGGTAGAATTTAGTAAAAGTATGCAAAGAGGACCAAGTTGCTGCTTTGCAAATCTGATCAATCGAAGTTTCATTACTAAACGCCCAGGAAGTAGAAACTGACCTAGTAGAATGAGCTGTAATCCTTTGAGGCGGAGTTTTACCCGACTCAACATAGGCAAGATGAATTAAAGATTTCAACCAAGATGCCAAAGAAATGGCAGAAGCTTTCTGGCCTTTTCTAGAACCGGAAAAGATAACAAATAAACTAGAAGTCTTTCGGAAAGACTTAGTAGCTTCAACATAATATTTCAAAGCTCTAACAACATCCAAAGAATGCAACGATTTCTCCTTAGAGTTCTTAGGATTAGGACATAATGAAGGAACCACAATTTATCTACTAATGTCGTTGGAATTCACAACTTTAGGTAAAAATTCAAAAGAAGTTCGCAACACCGCCTTATCCTGATGAAAAATCAGAAAAGGAGACTCACAAGAAAGAGCAGATAATTCAGAAACTCTTCTGGCAGAAGAGATTGCCAAAAGGAACAAAACTTTCCAAGAAAGTAATTTAATGTCCAATGAATGCATAGGTTCAAACGGAGGAGCTTGAAGAGCCCCCAGAACCAAATTCAAACTCCAAGGTGGAGAAATTGACTTAATGACAGGTTTTATACGAACCAAAGCTTGTACAAAACAATGAATATCAGGAAGATTAGCAATCTTTCTGTGAAAAAGAACAGAAAGAGCAGAGATTTGTCCTTTCAAAGAACTTGCGGATAAACCTTTATCTAAACCATCCTGAAGAAATTGTAAAATTCTCGGGATTCTAAAAGAATGCCAAGAAAAATGATGAGAAAGACACAAAGAAATATAAGTCCTCCAGACTCTATAATATATCTCTCTGGATACAGATTTACGAGCCTGTAACATAGTATTAATCACAGAGTCAGAGAAACCTCTTTGACCAAGAATCAAGCGTTCAATCTCCATACCTTTAAATTTAAGGATTTGAGATCCTGATGGAAAAAAGGACCTTGCGACAGAAGGTCTGGTCGTAGTGGAAGAGTCCACGGATGGCAAGAGGCCATCCGGACAAGATCCGCATACCAAAACCTGTGCGGCCATGCCGGAGCTACCAGCAGAACAAGCGAGCATTCCTTCAGAATCTTGGAGATTACTATTGGAAGAAGAACTAGAGGCGGAAAGATATAAGCAGGATGATACTTCCATGGAAGTGATAATGCATCCACTGCTTCCGCCTGAGGATCCCGGGATCTGGACAGATACCTGGGAAGTTTCTTGTTTAGATGAGACGCCATCAGATCTATTTCTGGAAGCTCCCACATTTGAACAATCTGAAGAAATACCTCTGGGTGAAGAGACCATTCGCCCGGATGCAACGTTTGGCGACTGAGATAATCCGCTTCCTAATTGTCTATACCTGGGATATGAACCGCAGAGATTAGACAGGAGCTGGATTCCGCCCAAACCAGAATTCGAGATACTTCTTTCATAGCCAGAGGACTGTGAGTCCCTCCTTGATGATTGATGTATGCCACAGTTGTGACATTGTCTGTCTGAAAGCAAATGAACGATTCTCTCTTCAGAAGAAGCCAAAACTGAAGAGCTCTGAAAATTGCACGGAGTTCCAAAATATTGATCGTAATCTCACCTCCTGAGATTCCCAAACTCCTTGTGCCGTCAGAGATCCCCACACAGCTCCCCAACCTGTGAGACTTGCATCTGTTGAAATTACAGTCCAGGTCGGAAGCACAAAAACATAATTTATGCTTACCTGATAAATTCCTTTCTCCTGTAGTGTAGTCAGTCCACGGGTCATCATTACTTATGGGATATTAACTCCTCCCCAACAGGAAGTGCAAGAGGATCACCCAAGCAGAGCTGCTATATAGCTCCTCCCCTCTACGTCACACCCAGTCATTCGACAAGGAACCAAACGAGAAAGGAGAAACTATAGGGTGCAGTGGTGACTGGAGTATAATTAAAAAATTTAGACCTGCCTTAAAAAACAGGGCGGGCCGTGGACTGACTACACTACAGGAGAAAGGAATTTATCAGGTAAGCATAAATTATGTTTTCTCCTGTTAAGTGTAGTCAGTCCACGGGTCATCATTACTTATGGGATACCAATACCAAAGCTAAGTACACGGATGACGGGAGGGACAGGCAGGATCTCTATACGGAAGGAACCACTGCCTGAAGAACCTTTCTCCCAAACACAGCCTCCGAAGAAGCAAAAGTGTCAAATTTGTAAAATTTGGAAAAAGTATGAAGAGAAGACCAAGTTGCAGCCTTGCAAATCTGTTCAACAGAGGCCTCGTTCTTAAAGGCCCAAGTGGAAGCCACAGCTCTAGTAGAATGAGCTGTAATCCTTTCAGGAGGTTGCTGTCCAGCAGTCTCATAGGCTAAACGTATTATGCTACGAAGCCAAAAGGATAGAGAGGTAGCAGATGCTTTTTGACCTCTCCTCTGTCCAGAATAAACGACAAACAGGGAAGAAGTTTGTCGAAAATCTTTAGTTGCCTGTAAATAAAATTTCAGGGCACGGACTACATCTAGATTGTGCAGAAGTCGTTCCTTCTTTGAGGAAGGGTTAGGACACAATGATGGAACAACAATCTCTTGATTGATATTCTTGTTAGTGACTACCTTAGGTAAGAACCCAGGTTTAGTACGCAGAACTACCTTATCTGAATGAAAAATCAGATACGGAGAATCACAATGTAAGGCTGATAATTCAGAGACTCTACGAGCCGAGGAAATAGCCATTAAAAACAGAACTTTCCAAGATAACAGCTTGATATCAATGGAGTGAAGGGGTTCAAACGGAACACCCTGTAAAACGTTAAGAACTAAGTTTAAGCTCCACGGCGGAGCAACAGATTTAAACACAGGCTTAATCCTGGCCAAAGCCTGACAAAAAGCCTGAACGTCTGGAACTTCTGACAGACGCTTGTGTAAAAGGATGGACAGAGCTGAGATCTGTCCCTTTAACGAACTAGCAGATAAACCCTTTTCTAAACCTTCTTGTAGAAAAGACAATATCCTAGGAATCCTAACCTTACTCCATGAGTAACCCTTGGATTCGCACCAGTGTAAATATTTACGCCATATCTTATGGTAAATTTTCCTGGTAACAGGTTTCCTAGCCTGTATTAAGGTATCAATTACTGGCTCTGAAAATCCACGCTTTGATAAAATTAAGCGTTCAATTTCCATGCAGTCAGCTTCAGAGAAATTAGGTTTTGATGTTTGAAAGGACCCTGAATTAGAAGGTCCTGTCTCAGAGGCAGAGACCAAGGTGGACAGGATGACATGTCCACTAGATCTGCATACCAGGTCCTGCGTGGCCACGCAGGCGCTATTAGAATCACTGATGCTTTCTCCTGTTTAATCCTTGCAATCAAACGAGGAAGCATCGGGAATGGTGGAAACACATAAGCCATCCTGAAGGTCCAAGGTGCTGTCAAGGCATCTATCAGGACTGCTCCCGGGTCCCTGGACCTGGACCCGTAACGAGGAAGCTTGGCGTTCTGGCGAGACGCCATGAGATCCATATCTGGTTTGCCCCAACGTCGAAGTATTTGGGCAAAGACCTCCGGATGAAGTTCCCACTCCCCCGGATGAAAAGTCTGGCGACTTAGGAAATCCGCCTCCCAGTTGTCCACTCCTGGGATGTGGATCGCTGACAGGTGGCAAGAGTGAGACTCTGCCCAGCGAATTATCTTTGATACTTCCATCATCGCTAGGGAACTTCTTGTCCCTCCCTGATGGTTGATGTAAGCCACAGTCGTGATGTTGTCCGACTGAAACCTGATAAACCTCAGAGTTGCTAACTGAGGCCAAGCCAGTAGGGCATTGAGAACTGCTCTCAATTCCAGAATGTTTATTGGAAGGAGACTCTCTTCTTGAGTCCATGATCCCTGAGCCTTCAGGGAATTCCAGACAGCGCCCCAACCTAGAAGGCTGGCGTCTGTAGTTACAATTGTCCAGTCTGGTCTGCTGAAGGGCATCCCCCTGGACAGATGCGGCCGAGAAAGCCACCATAGAAGAGAATCTCTGGTCTCCTGATCCAGATTCAGCGTAGGGGACAAATCTGAGTAATCCCCATTCCACTGACTTAGCATGCACAATTGCAGCGGTCTGAGGTGCAGGCGTGCAAAAGGAACTATGTCCATTGCCGCTACCATTAAGCCGATTACCTCCATGCATTGAGCCACTGACGGGTGTTGAATGGAATGAAGGACACGGCAAGCATTTAGAAGCTTTGTTAACCTGTCCTCTGTATTTCTACAGAATCTATAAGAGTCCCCAAGAAGGGAACTCTTGTGAGTGGTAAGAGAGAACTCTTCTCCTCGTTCACTTTCCACCCATGCGACCTTAGAAAAGCCAGTACTAACTCTGTATGAGACTTGGCAGTTTGAAAGCTTGACGCTTGTATCAGAATGTCGTCTAGGTACGGAGCTACCGAAATTCCTCGCGGTCTTAGTACCGCCAGAAGAGAGCCCAGAACCTTTGTAAAGATTCTTGGAGCTGTAGCCAACCCGAAGGGAAGAGCTACAAACTGGTAATGCCTGTCTAGGAAGGCAAACCTTAGATACCGGTAATGTTCTCTGTGAATCGGTATGTGAAGGTAAGCATCCTTTAAATCCACTGTGGTCATGTACTGACCTCTTTGGATCATGGGTAAGATTGTCCGAATAGTTTCCATCTTGAACGATGGAACTCTTAGGAATTTGTTTAGGATCTTTAAATCCAATATTGGTCTGAAGGTTCCCTCTTTTTTGGGAACCACAAACAGATTTGAGTAAAACCCTTGTCCGTGTTCCGACCGCGGAACTGGGTGGATCACTCCCATTAGTAAAAGGTCTTATACACAGCGTAGAAACGCCTCTTTCTTTATCTGGTTTGTTGACAACCTTGAAAGGTGAAATCTCCCTTGTGGAGGAGAAGCTTTGAAGTCCAGAAGATATCCCTGAGATATGATCTCCAACGCCCAGGGATCCTGGACATCTCTTGCCCAAGCCTGGGCGAAGAGAGAGAGTCTGCCCCCCACTAGATCCGCTTCCGGATCGGGGGCCCTCACTTCATGCTGTCTTAGGGGCAGCAGCAGGTTTTCTTGCCTGCTTGCCCTTGTTCCAGGTCTGGTTAGGTTTCCAGCCTTGTCTGTAGCGAGCAACAGCTCCTTCCTGTTTTGGAGCAGAGGAAGTTGATGCTGCTCCTGCCTTGAAGTTACGAAAGGCACGAAAATTAGACTGTCTAGCCCTAGGTTTGGCTCTGTCTTGAGGCAGGGCATGGCCTTTACCTCCCGTAATATCAGCGATAATTTCTTTCAAACCGGGCCCGAATAAAGTCTGCCCCTTGAAAGGTATGTTAAGTAATTTCGATTTAGAAGTTACATCAGCTGACCAGGATTTTAGCCACAGCGCTCTGCGTGCCTGAATCCGGAATTCTTAGCCGTAAGTTTAGTTAAATGTACTACGGCATCAGAAATAAATGAATTAGCTAGCTTAAGGGTTTTAAGCTTAAGTGAAATCTCATCTAATGTCGCTGAGTCAAGGGTGTCTTCCAGAGACTCAAACCAAAATGCAGCCGCAGCCGTGACAGGCGCAATGCATGCAAGGGGTTGTAATATAAAACCTTGTTGAACAAACATTTTCTTAAGGTAACCCTCTAACTTTTTATCCATTGGATCTGAAAAAGCACAGCTATCCTCCACCGGGATAGTGGTATGCTTAGCTAAAGTAGAAACTGCTCCCTCCACCTTAGGGACCGTTTGCCATAAGTCCCGTGTGGTGGCGTCTATTGGAAACATTTTTCTGAATATAGGAGGGGGTGAGAAAGGCACACCGGGTCTGTCCCACTCCTTAGTAATAATTTCAGTAAGTCTCTTAGGTATAGGAAAAACGTCAGTACTCGTCGGTACCGCAAAATATTTATCCAACCTACACATTTTCTCTGGGATTGCAACTGTGTTACAATCATTCAGAGCCGCTAACACCTCCCCTAGCAACACACGGAGGTTTTCCAGCTTAAACTTAAAATTTGAAATGTCTGAATCCAATTTATTTGGATCAGATCCGTCACCCGCAGAATGAAGCTCTCCGTCCTCATGCTCTGCATATTGTGACGCAGTATCAGACATGGCCCTAGCATTATCAGTATACTCTGTTCTCATCCCAGAGTGATCTCGTTTACCTCTAAGTTCTGGCAATTTAGACAAAACTTCAGTCATAACATTAGCCATGTCTTGTAAAGTGATTTGTAATGGCCGCCCTGATGTACTTGGCGTTACAATATCACGCACCTCCTGAGCGGGAGATGCAGGTACTGACACGTGAGGCAAGTTAGTCGGCATAACTTCCCTCTCGTTGTCTGGTGAATGTTGCTTAACATGTACAGATTGACTTTTATTTAAAGTAGCATCAATGCAATTAGTACATAAATTTCTATTGGGCTCCACCTCGGCTTTTGAACATATTGCACAAAGAGTTTCCTCTGAGTCAGACATGTTTAAACAAACTAGCAATTAGACTAGCAAGCTTGGAAATACTTTTCAACTAAATTTACAAGCAATATGTAAAAACGTTACTATGCCTTTAAGAAGCACACAAAAACTGTCACAGTTGAATAACAATGAACCGGATTAGTTATATAAACCAAAATTAGCAAAGGATTGCACACATTAGCAATGGATGATTAACCCTTAATATCAGAAAAAAACGTATAACAATTGACAATATAAACGTTTTTATCACAGTCAAGCACAGTCTCACAGGTCTGCTGTGAGTGATTACCTCCCTCAAAACTAGTTTTGAATACCCCTGAGCTCTGTGGAGACGTCCTGGATCATGCAGGGAGAAAAAGACAGACTGTGACTGAATTTCTGATGCGTAGTAAAAGCGCCAAAATAGGCCCCTCCCACTCACACTACAACAGTGAGGGGAGCTCAGTAAACTGTTTTAATTTAAAACAACGACAGCCATGTGGAAAATAAAGCCCAAAACAATTTTCACCAAGTACCTCAGATAATTAAACGATTTAACATGCCAGCAAACGTTTAAAATCAAATATATGAAATGTCTTTAAAAAGCCTGCTGCTAGTCGCTCCCACTGCAAGTTAGGCTAAAAGATATATGCATACAGTATTTTCCCAGTGAAGTGCCATTCCCCAGAAATACTTAAGTGTTAACATATATACATGTCAGCCTGATACCAGTTGCTACTACTGCATTTAAGGCTGTACTTACATTATATCGGTATTAGCAGTATTTTCAAAGTCAATTCCATTCCTTAGAAAATAATATACTGCAACATACCTCTTTGCAGGTGAACCTGCCCGCTGTCCCCTGATCTGAAGTTACCTTACTCCTCAGAATGGCCGAGAACAGCAAACGGATCTTAGTTACGTCCGCTAAGATCATATACAAAAACTCAGGTAGATTCTTCTTCAAATTCTGCCTGAGAAGGAAACAACACACTCCGGTGTCGTTTAAAATAACAAACTTTTGATTGAAGATATAAAAAAATAAGTTTAATCACCACAGTCCTCTCACACATCCTATCTATTAGTTGGGTGCAAGAGAATGACTGGGTGTGACGTAGAGGGGAGGAGCTATATAGCAGCTCTGCTTGGGTGATCCTCTTGCACTTCCTGTTGGGGAGGAGTTAATATCCCATAAGTAATGATGACCCGTGGACTGACTACACTTAACAGGAGAAAGAAGCCCCCTGAATTAAACGATGGTGATCTGTCCACCACGTTAGAGAGTGTCGTACAATCGGTTTTAAAGATATTAATTGAGATATCTTTGTGTAATCCTTGCACCATTGATTCAGCATACAGAGCTGAAGAGGTCGCATGTGAAAACGAGCAAAGGGGATCGCGTCCGATGCAGCAGTCATAAGACCTAGAATTTCCATGCATAAGGCTACCGAAGGGAATGATTGTGACTGAAGGTTTCGACAAGCTGAAATCAATTTTAGACGTCTCTTGTCTGTTAAAGACAGAGTCATGGACACTGAATCTATCTGGAAACCCAGAAAGGTTACCCTTGTCTGAGGAATCAATGAACTTTTTGGTGAATTGATCCTCCAACCATGATCTTGAAGAAACAACACAAGTCGATTCGTATGAGATTCTGCTAAATGTAAAGACTGAGCAAGTACCAAGATATCGTCCAAATAAGGAAATACCACAATACCCTGTTCTCTGATTACAGACAGGAGGGCACCGAGAACCTTTGTAAAAATTCTTGGAGCTGTAGCTAGGCCAAACGGCAGAGCCACAAACTGGTAATGCTTGTCCAGAAAAGAGAATCTCAGGAACTGATAATGATCTGGATGAATCGGAATATGCAGATATGCATCCTGTAAATCTATTGTGGACATATAATGCCCTTGCTGAACAAAAGGCAAGATAGTCCTTACAGTTACCATTTTGAACGTTGGTATCCTTACATAACTATTCAATATTTTTAGATCCAGAACTGGTCTGAAGGAATTCTCCTTCTTTGGTACAATGAAGAGATTTGAATAAAACCCCATCCCCTGTTCCAGAACTGGAACTGGCATAATTACTCCAGCCAACTCTAGATCTGAAACACAATTCAGAAATGCTTGAGCTTTCACTGGATTTACTGGGACACGGGAAAGAAAAAATCTCTTTGCAGGAGGTCTCATCTTGAAACCAATTCTGTACCCTTCTGAAACAATGTTCTGAATCCAAAGATTGTGAACAGATTTGATCCAAATTTCTTTGAAAAAACGTAACCTGCCCCCTACCAGCTGAGCTGGAATGAGGGCTGCACCTTCATGTGGACTTAGAAGCAGGCTTTGCCTTTCTAGAAGGCTTGGATTTATTCCAGACTGGAGATGGTTTCCAGACTGAAACTGCTCCTGAGGATGAAGGATCAGGCTTTTGTTCTTTGTTGAAACGAAAGGAACGAAAACGATTATTAGCCCTGTTTTTACCCTTAGATTTTTTATCCTGTGGTAAAAAAGTTCCTTTCCGACCAGTAACAGTTGAGATAATAGAATCCAACTGAGAACCAAATAATTTGTTACCCTGGAAAGAAATGGAAAGTAGAGTTGATTTAGAAGCCATATCAGCATTCCAAGTTTTAAGCCATAAAGCTCTTCTAGCTAAAATAGCTAGAGACATAAACCTGACATCAACTCTGATAATATAAAAAATGGCATCACAGATAAAATTATTAGCATGCTGAAGAAGAATAATAATATTATGAGAATCATGATCTGTTACTTGTTGCGCTAAAGTCTCCAACCAAAAAGTTGAAGCTGCAGCAACATCAGCCAATGATATAGCAGGTCTAAGAAGATTACCTGAACACAGATAAGCTTTTCTTAGAAAGGATTCAATTTTCCTATCTAAAGGATCCTTAAACGAAGTACCATCTGACGTAGGAATAGTAGTACGTTTAGCAAGGGTAGAAATAGCCCCATCAACTTTAGGGATTTTGTCCCAAAATTCTAATCTGTCAGACGGCACAGGATATAATTGCTTAAAACGTTTAGAAGGAGTAAATGAATTACCCAATTTATCCCATTCTCTGGAAATTACTTCAGAAATAACATTAGGAACAGGAAAAACTTCTGGAATAACCACAGGAGATTTAAATACCTTATCTAAACGTTTAGAATTAGTATCAAGAGGACCAGAATCCTCTATTCTAAAGCAATTAGTACTTCTTTAAGTAAAGAACGAATAAATTCCATTTTAAATAAATATGAAGATTTATCAGCATCAATCTCTGAGACAGAATCCTCTGAACCAGAAGAGTCATCAGAATCAGAATGATGATGTTCATTTAAAAATTCATCTGTAGAGAGAGAAGTTTTAAAAGATTTTTTATGTTTACTAGAAGGAGAAATAACAGACATAGCCTTCTTGATGGATTCAGAAACAAAATCTCTTATGTTATCAGGAACATTCTGCACCTTAGATGTTGAAGGAACTGCAACAGGCAATGGTACATTACTAAAGGAAATATTATCTGCATTAACAAGTTTGTCATGACAATTAGTACAAACAACAGCCGGAGGAATAGCTACCAAAAGTTTACAGCAGATACACTTAGCTTTGGTAGTTCCAGCACTAGACAGCGATTTTCCTGAAGTATCTTCTGACTCAGATGCAACGTGAGACATCTTGCAATATGTAAGAGAAAAAACAACATATAAAGCAAAATTGATCAAATTCCTTAAATGACAGTTTCAGGAATGGGAAAAAATGCCAATAAACAAGCTTCTAGTAACCAGAAGCAAAGAAAAAATGAGACTGAAATAATGTGGAGATAAAAGCGACGCCCATATTTTTTAGCGCCAAATAAGACGCCCACATTATTTGGCGCCTAAATGCTTTTTGGCGCCAAAAATGACGCCACATCCGGAACGCCAACATTTTTGGCGCAAAAGGACGTCAAAAAAATGACGCAACTTCAGGCGACACGTATGACGCCGGAAACAGAAAAGATTTTTTGCGCCAAAAAAGTCCGCGCCAAGAATGACGCAATAAAATGAAGCATTTTCAGCCCCCGCGAGCCTAACAGCCCACAGGGAAAAAGAGTCAAATTTTTAAAGGTAAGAAAAAATGATTGATTCAAATGCATTATCCCAAATATGAAACTGACTGTCTGAAAATAAGGAATGTTGAACATCCTTAGTCAAGGCAAATAAATGTTTGAATACATATATTTAGAACTTTATAAATAAAGTGCCCAACCATAGCTTAGAGTGTCACAGAAAATAAGATTTACTTACCCCAGGACACTCATCTACATGTTTGTAGAAAGCCAAACCAGTACTGAAACGAAAATCAGCAGAGGCAATGGTATATAAATAAGAGTATATCGTCGATCTGAAAAGGGAGGTAAGAGATGAATCTCTACGACCGATAACAGAGAACCTATGAAATAGACCCCGTAGAAGGAGATCACTGCATTCAAATAGGCAATACTCTCCTCACATCCCTCTGACATTCACTGCACGCTGAGAGGAAAACCGGGCTCCAACTTGCTGCAGAGCGCATATCAACATAGAATCTAGCACAAACTTACTTCACCACCTCCATAGGAGGCAAAGTTTGTAAAACTGAATTGTGGGTGTGGTGAGGGGTGTATTTATAGGCATTTTGAGGTTTGGGAAACTTTGCCCCTCCTGGTAGGAATGTATATCCCATACGTCACTAGCTCATGGACTCTTGCTAATTACATGAAAGAAAGTAGATTTGTTAGTGTCAATATCTGATGAAGAAAATTTCTGAAAAAAACATCATCAGAGAAGGATAAATCAGTATGTTGTTGGTCATTTGAAACTTCAATAATTAAAAAAGAAGTGAAAAAGACCTAAAAATTTTATTAGAAGGCACGAAGTCAGACAAAGCCTTTAACATAGAATCAGAAAAATATTTCTTATAAGTCTTCTAAATATTTCTTGTAAGAAAAGAAAATATATAAAGCATAAATACTAATGGAATCCGCATGTAAAAGTATAACATAATATCTTATTACAAACCATAGCTAAAGATAAACATTTATAACATTTAAAATAAATGAACTTAGCTTTGGTAGAACTGAAACTCAGTTAAGCGTTTTTCCAAAAGTGGCTTCTGATTCAGAGTCCAATTGAGACATCTTGCAATATGTAATAGAAAAAACAACATATAAAGCAAAATTGATCAAATTCCTTAAATGACAGTTTCAGGAATGGGAAAAAAATGCCAATGAACAAACTTCTAGCAACCAGAAGCAATAAATAATGAGCAAGGGATAAAACAAGGCACACAGAATTTGGTAAATAATCAAATTTATTAATTCCTATTTAAATCCCAAACCACATGTATGTGGATCACAAAAGTGACAAGGTCAATCACAATCTAAAAGTGAGCATTCTTAACTAAATAAAAGCAAATTTCAAAGACTAAATGCTACTTGAAAGGCCAGGAACCTCTAAGCATACGTATGCTAATTGAATAGGGGTTAGGCCTAACCTACTATCTATTACATAGACAGGTAACAAATAGTGAGCAAAAATCGTAAGCAAAATCAAGCATAAACATAAACATAATGGTAACAAGTTGACTCATAGCAAAGACATTTTCAACAAACAGATCAGAGGAAATGAAAGGCAAGTGTCTTATATAGCGTCTGAAAAGCAGACGTAGATAACTGCTGCTGGAGGTACAAGTTCACTTATTTTACTTAGCTGCTGTATTTGGATCCGTTATTCCGATTCAAAGTAGATGCAGCATTCAGCGCGTGTGAAGTCACTTGCAGCCTGAGGTGTGGTTGTCAGCCTGCTGGCAATAGGTTCGATTGCAAGAGGTGTGTCCCAAACTCTGAGAATCCGTCCACTGGATTGGCCAGTTGCACATGGTGAAAGAAACCAGGCTTCCACTGATGTTATGTAGCTAAGCACATACCAGGATGCACCGTATACTCAGAAAAGTATATTGAAACAGCCACACACAAATCCAAGCGATTTCTCAGCAAAGGGTCTCTTATCCTTAAACACCTTCAGATAGATGTTACACGCTCAGTCCAGCGCAAGATAGGAATCCACATTCTCCAGTAGCTAGCCGCTTTAACAAACACGCTCTTTCTCAGCATGCAGCATCAACATTGGGTCAGTTCCAAGGTAGAAATAAACTTGTACCAAAATGTCTTTACTTTGTTTTCTTTGAAAAATGTACACAAGAAAGACAGGAGTTGGTCGACCTCACTCCTGACTAGTACAGCACATAGGTGCTAAGGTTACACAAAGTGCCAACGCACGTTTCACCCCTGCAGCAAGATTTGTGTCTAAGGGGTTCATCAGGGCATACTATTCCATACCGGATATCCTCTTTATATAGACCCACCTGTGGCTCCACAGGTGATCTACTTGCTAATACACCTGCTAATCTCTTAAAGCTGTATACAGCAGGATGCCCTGTTCAATACTACATGTATTAATAGTTAAAAAGACTAAAAAATGAAAGCTTTGTTATTTCACAAATTTTTAAATGAAAAAGCTAAATTCCTAAGCCTTTCAAAGCAAAGCTAACAACAGCCTTTTGAAATGATCACCTCCAGATAACGGCGCACACTCTATCAGAGAAACATTTATAGAAAACTGGCAAACTCCAGCTTTTCGTTTAAACCTGTTGGGTATCTCGTTCCTAGTTTATAAATCCATTTTGCTTCTTTCTGCAAAAGGATTTTTTCATTATTGCCACCTCTACCATTAGTGATTCCTTTATCAATAATGATAAACTTTAAAGATTCCACGCTTCCTTTATGAAACATTTCAAAATGTCTCGCCACACTGGTGTCATTAGAATGAGCAATATCATCACGATGTTCTTGTACCCGGTCCTTTACAAGCCTCTTCGTTTTTCCTACGTAAAAGACCGGGCACGAGCATCTAAGAAGATATATTGCTCCCTCAGACTTAAAGAAAAACGTTATATTGTAAGTCTTACCATCCTGTACAGAAAATTGTTTCGCGCTGTCCATGTGTACACAGTATACACAGTGTCCACATGGATAGCTGCCTTTTATCCCCATTGTTACCATTATGTTTATGCTTGATTTTGCTTACGATTTTTGCTCACTATTTGTTACCTGTCTATGTAATAGATAGTAGGTTAGGCCTAACCCCTAGTCAATTAGCATACGTATGCTTAGAGGTTCCTGGCCTTTCAAGTAGCATTTAGTCTTTGAAATTTGCTTTTATTTAGTTAAGAATGCTCACTTTTAGATTGTGATTGACTTGTCACTTTTGTGATCCACATACATGTGGTTTGGGATTTAAATAGGAATTAATAAATCTGATTATTTACCAAATTCTGTGTGCCTTGTTTTATCCCTTGCTTTCTTCACAACAGCATTATATGTTGTGATTACATTCTCTCTGTTTGACTTTTGTATAATTCATTATCAAGGGTGGCACCAGCGAATATTTACTTATTTTTGGTTCAGCAATATTACCTACTCTCTCATACTCTTTTCTATTTATTTCAATAAATAATGAGACTTAAATATTGTGGAGACAACAATGACGCTCAAATTTTTTAGCGCCAAAAAAAGCCGCCCACATTATTTGGCCTAAATGCTTTTGGCGCCAAAAATGGCGCCACATCCGGTAACGCCGACATTTTTTGGCGCAAAAAAGTAAAAAAAATGACGCAACTTCCGGCGACACGTATGGCGCCGGAAATGACAAGAAAATTTTTGCGCCAAAAAAGTCTGCGCCAAGAATGACGCAATAAAATGAAGCATTTTCAGCCCCCGCGAGCCTAACAGCCCACAGGAAAAAAAGTCAAATTTTTAAGGTAAGAAAAAATTGAATTATCCATATGCATAATCCCAAATATGAAACTGACTGTCTGAAAATAAGGAACGTTGAACATCATGAATCAAGGCAAATAAATGTTTAAACACATATATTTAGAACTTTATATAAAAGTGCCCAACCATAGCTTAGAGTGTCACAGAAAATAAGACTTACTTACCCCAGGATACTCATCTACATGTAGTAGAAAGCCAAACCAGTACTGAAACGAGAATCAGTAGAGGTAATGGTATATATAAGAGTATATCGTCGATCTGAAAAGGGAGGTAAGAGATGAATCTCTACGACCGATAACAGAGAACCTATGAAATAGACCCCGTAGAAGGAGATCATTGAATTCAAATAGGCAATACTCTCTTCACATCCCTCTGACATTCACTGCATGCTGAGAGGAAAACCGGGCTCCAACCTGCTGCGGAGCGCATATCAACGTAGAATCTAGCACAAACTTACTTCACCACCTCCACAGGAGGCAAAGTTTGTAAAAGTGATTTGTGGGTGTGGTGAGGGGTGTATTTATAGGCATTTTGAGGTTTGGGAAACTTTGCCCCTCCTGGTAGGAATGTATATCCCATACGTCACTAGCTCATGGACTCTTGCTAATTACATGAAAGAAATAAAAAAACAGAATTTATGTTTACCTGATAAATTACTTTCTCCAACGGTGTGTCCGGTCCACGGCGTCATCCTTACTTGTGGGATATTCTCTTCCCCAACAGGAAATGGCAAAGAGCCCAGCAAAGCTGGTCACATGATCCCTCCTAGGCTCCGCCTACCCCAGTCATTCGACCGACGTTAAGGAGGAATATTTGCATAGGAGAAACCATATGTTACCGTGGTGACTGTAGTTAAAGAAAATAAATTATCAGACCTGATTAAAAAAACCAGGGCGGGCCGTGGACCGGACACACCGTTGGAGAAAGTAATTTATCAGGTAAACATAAATTCTGTTTTCTCCAACATAGGTGTGTCCGGTCCACGGCGTCATCCTTACTTGTGGGAACCAATACCAAAGCTTTAGGACACGGATGAAGGGAGGGAGCAAATCAGGTCACCTAAATGGAAGGCACCACGGCTTGCAAAACCTTTCTCCCAAAAATAGCCTCAGAAGAAGCAAAAGTATCAAATTTGTAAAATTTAGAAAAAGTGTGCAGTGAAGACCAAGTCGCTGCCTTACATATCTGATCAACAGAAGCCTCGTTCTTGAAGGCCCATGTGGAAGCCACAGCCCTAGTGGAGTGAGCTGTGATTCTTTCAGGAGGCTGCCGTCCGGCAGTCTCATAAGCCAATCGGATAATGCTTTTAATCCAGAAGGAGAGAGAGGTAGAAGTTGCTTTTTGACCTCTCCGTTTACCAGAATAAACAACAAACAAAGACAAAGTTTGTCTGAAATCCTTAGTAGCTGCTAAGTAAAATTTGAGAGCACGAACTACATCCAAGTTGTGCAACAAACGTTCCTTCTTTGAAACTGGATTAGGACACAAAGAAGGCACAACTATCTCCTGGTTAATGTTTTTGTTAGAAACAACTTTTGGAAGAAAACCAGGTTTAGTACGCAAAACCACCTTATCTGCATGGAACACCAGATAAGGAGAAGAACACTGCAGAGCAGATAATTCTGAAACTCTTCTAGCAGAAGAAATTGCAACCAAAAACAAAACTTTCCAAGATAATAACTTAATATCAACGGAATGTAAGGGTTCAAACGGAACCCCCTGAAGAACTGAAAGAACTAGGTTGAGACTCCAAGGAGGAGTCAAAATTTTGTAAACAGGCTTGATTCTAACCAGAGCCTGAACAAAGGCTAGAACATCTGGCACAGCTGCCAGCTTTTTGTGAAGTAACACAGACAAGGCAGAAATCTGTCCCATCAAGGAACTTGCAGATAATCCTTTTTCCGATCCTTCTCGAAGGAAGGATAGACTCTTAGGAATCTTAACCTTGTCCCAAGGGAATCCTGCAGATTCACACCAACAGATATACCAAATTATGTGGTAATTTTTCTGGTTACAGGCTTTCAGGCCTGAACAAGAGTATTAATAACAGAATCTGAGAATCAAGCGTTCAATCTCCAAGCAGTCAGCTGGAGTGGGTCGAACGGACCTAGAACAAGAAGGTCTCTCAAAGGTAGCTTCCATGGTGGAGCCGATGACATATTCACCAGATCTGCATACCAAGTCCTGCGTGGCCACGCAGGAGCTATCAAAATCACCGACGCCCTCTCCTGATTGATCCTGGCTACCAGCCTGGGGATGAGAGGAAACGGCAGGAACACATAAGCTAGTTTGAAGGTCCAAGGTGCTACTAGTGCATCCACTAGAGCCGCCTTGGGATCCCTGGATCTGTACCCGTAGTAAGGAACTCTGAAGTTCTGACGAGAGGCCATCAGATCCATGTCTGGAATGCCCCACGGTTGAGTGACTTGGGCAAAGATTTCCGGATGGAGTTCCCACTCCCCCGGATGCAATGTCTGACGACTCAGAAAATCCGCTTCCCAATTTTCCACTCCTGGGATGTGGATAGCAGACAGGTGGCAGGAGTGAGACTCCGCCCATAGAATGATTTTGGTCACTTCTTCCATCGCTAGGGAACTCCTTGTTCCCCCCTGATGGTTGATGTATGAACTTGGCCCTCGCTAGCTGAGGCCAAGCTTTGAGAGCATTGAATATCGCTCTCAGTTCCAGAATATTTATCGGTAGAAGAGATTCTACCCGAGACCAAAGACCCTGAGCTTTCAGGGATCCCCAGACCGCGCCCCAGCCCATCAGACTGGCGTCGGTCGTGACAATGACCCACTCTGGTCTGCGGAAGGTCATCCCTTGTGACAGGTTGTCCAGGGACAGCCACCAACGGAATGAGTCTCTGGTCCTCTGATTTACTTGTATCTTCGGAGACAAGTCTGAATAGTCCCCATTCCACTGACTGAGCATGAACAGTTGTAATGGTCTTAGATGAATGCGCACAAAAGGAACTATGTCCATTGCCGCTACCATCAAACCTATCACTTCCATGCACTGCGCTATGGAAGGAAGAGGAACGGAATGAAGTATCCGACAAGAGTCTAGAAGTTTTGTTTTTCTGGCTTCTGTCAGAAAAATCCTCATTTCTAAGGAGTCTATTATAGTTCCCAAGAAGGGAACCCTCGTTGACGGAGATAGAGAACTCTTTTCCACGTTCACTTTCCATCCGTGAGATCTGAGAAAGGCCAGGACAATGTCCGTGTGAGCCTTTACTTGAGGAAGGGACGACGCTCGAATCAGAATGTCGTCCAAGTAAGGTACTACAGCAATGCCCCTTGGTCTTAGCACCGCCAGAAGGGACCCTAGTACCTATGAGAAAATCCTAGGAGCAGTGGCTAATCCGAAAGAAAATGCCACGAACTGGAAATGCTTGTCCAGGAATGCAAACCTTAGGAACCGATGATGTTCCTTGTGGATAGGAATATGTAGATACGCATCCTTGAAATCCACCTTGGTCATGAATTGACCTTCCTGGATGGAAGGAAGAAGTGTTCGAATGGTTTCCATCTTGAACGATGGAACCTTGAGAAACTTGTTCAAGATCTTGAGATCTAAGATTGGTCTGAACGTTCCCTCTTTTTTGGGAACTATGAACAGATTGGAGTAGAACCCCATCCCTTGTTCTCCTAATGGAACAGGATGAATCACTCCCATTTTTAGCAGGTCTTCTACCCAATGTAAGAATGCCTGTCTTCTTATGTGGTCTGAAGACAACTGAGACCTGTGGAACCTCCCCCTTGGAGGAAGCCCCTTGAACTCCAGAGAATAACCTTGGGAGACTATTTCTAGCGCCCAAGGATCCAGAACATCTCTTTCCCAAGCCTGAGCGAAGAGAGAGAGTCTGCCCCCCACCAGATCCGGTCCCGGATCGGGGGCCCGCATTTCATGCTGTCTTGGTAGCAGTGGCAGGTTTCCTGGCCTGCTTTCCTTTGCTCCAGCCTTGCATAGGTCTCCAGGCTGGATTGGCTTGAGAAGTATTACCTTCCTGCTTAGAGGACGTAGCCCTTGGGGCTGATCCGTTTCTGCGAAAGGGACGAAACTTAGGTTTATTTTTGGTCTTGAAAAGACCTATCCTGAGGAAGGGCGTGGCCCTTGCCCCCAGTGATATCAGAGATAATCTCTTTCAAGTCAGGGCCAAAGAGTGTTTTCCCCTTGAAAGGAATGTCAAGCAATTTGTTCTTGGAAGACGCATCCGCTGCCCAAGATTTTAACCAAAGCGCTCTGCGCCACAATAGCAAACCCAGAATTTTTTCGCCGCTAACCTAGCCAATTGCAAGGTGGCGTCTAGGGTGAAAGAATTAGCCAATTTAAGAGCACGAATTCTGTCCATAATCTCCTCATAAGAAGAAGAATTACTAATAATCGCCTTTCCTAGCTCATCAAACTAGAAACACGCGGCTGCAGTGACAGGGACAATGCATGCAATTGGTTGTAGAAGGGAACCTTGCTGAACAAACATCTTTAGCAGACCTTCTAATTTTTTATCCATAGGATCTTGGAAAGCACAACTATCTTCTATGGGTATAGTGGCGCGCTTGTGTAGAGTAGAAACCGCCCCCTCGACCTTGGGGACTGTCTGCCATCAGTCCTTTCTGGGGTCGACTATAGGAAAACAATTTTATAAATATGGGGGGAGGTACTAAAGGTATACCGGGCCTGTCCCATTCTTTACTAACAATGTACGCCACCCGCTTGGATATAGGAAAAGCTTCGGGGGGCCCCTGGGCCTCTAAGAACTTTTCCATTTTACATAGTGGTTCTGGAATGACCAGATAATCACAATCATCCAAATTGGATAACACCTCCTTAAGCAGAGCGCGGAGATGTTCCAACTTAAATTTAAAAGTAATCACATCAGGTTCAGCTTGTTGAGAAATGTTTCCTGAATCTGAAATTTCTCCCTCAGACAAAACCTCCCTGGCCCCCTCAGACTGGTGTAGGGGCCCTTCGGAAACCATATCATCAGCGCTCTCATGCTCTACAGAATTTTCTAAAACAGAGCAGTCGCGCTTTCGCTGATAAGTGGGCATATTGGCTAAAATGTTTTTGATAGAATTATCCATTACAGCCGTTAAATGTTGCATAGTAAGGAGTATTGGCGCACTAGATGTACTAGGGGCCTCCTGTATGGGCAAGCCTGGTGTAGACGAAGGAGGGGATGATGCAGTACCATGCTTACTCCCCTCACTTGAGGAATCATCTTGGGCATCATTTTTACTAAATTTTTTTATGACATAAAAAACATATAGTTAAATGAGAAGGAACCTTGGTTTCCCCACAGTCAGAACACAATCTATCTGGTAGTTCAGACATGTTAAACAGGCATAAACTTGATAACAAAGCACAAAAAACGTTTTAAAATAAAACCGTTACTGTCACTTTAAATTTTAAACTAAACACACTTTATTATTGCAATTGCGAAAAAGTATGAAGGAATTGTTCAAAATTCACCAAAATTTCACCACAGTGTCTTAAAGCCTTAAAAGTATTGCACACCAAATTTGGAAGCTTTAACCCTTAAAATAACGGAACCGGAGCCGTTTTTATATTTAACCCCTTTACAGTCCCTGGAATCTGCTTTGCTGAGACCCAACCAAGCCCAAAGGGGAATACGATACCAAATGATGCCTTCAGAAAGACTTTTCTATGTATCAGAGCTCCACACACATGCAGCTGCATGCCATGCTGTCCTCAAAAACAAGTGCGCCATACCGGCGCGAAAATGAGGCTCTGACTATGATTAGGGAAAGCCCCTAAAGAATAAGGTGTCTAAAACAGTGCCTGCCGATATAATCATATCAAAGTACCCAGAATAAATGATTCCTCAAGGCTAAATATGTGTTAATAATGAATCGATTTAGCCCAGAAAAAGTCTACAGTCTTAATAAGCCCTTGTGAAGCCCTTATTTACTATCTTAATAAACATGGCTTACCGGATCCCATAGGGAAAATGACAGCTTCCAGCATTACATCGTCTTGTTAGAATGTGTCATACCTCAAGCAGTAAGAGACTGCACACTGTTCCCCCAACTGAAGTTAATTGCTCTCAACAGTCCTGTGTGGAACAGCCATGGATTTTAGTTACGGTGCTAAAATCATTTTCCTCATACAAACAGAAATCTTCATCTCTTTTCTGTTTCTGAGTAAATAGTACATACCAGCACTATTTTAAAATAACAAACTCTTGATTGAATAATAAAAACTACAGTTAAACACTAAAAAACTCTAAGCCATCTCCGTGGAGATGTTGCCTGTACAACGGCAAAGAGAATGACTGGGGTAGGCGGAGCCTAGGAGGGATCATGTGACCAGCTTTGCTGGGCTCTTTGCCATTTCCTGTTGGGGAAGAGAATATCCCACAAGTAAGGATGACGCCGTGGACCGGACACACCTATGTTGGAGAAACTCTTGATTGAAGAATCTAAACTAACACCTCACCTTACCTCACTTCTATCACTAACACAGGCAAAGAGAATGACTGGGTTGGGGGGGAAGGGAGGAGCTATTTATGCAGCTCTGCTGTGGAGCTCTTTGCCTCCTCCTGCTGACGTGGATTAGTCATATCTTGTAAAAGAAAAAGCCCCCTCCAGATGGAGAATTAGTTGAGCCGTGGGGCACTGCATGTGGAGTGGGTAATGTAGTAATTTCTAGGGACCCAGATTGCTGAGAAGTAGATGGCTCAGAAGGGCTAATAGTGCTATGAGTGTTAGCAGACTTGTCTCCCTTCTTTTCTTTAGAACAGTGTTAATGAAAACGGAACAAAATTTAGCCTCCTCACAATATAAACAGGAATTATTAAACAGTACAGAAGGAGCGGAACCTTCTTTATGTAGTATCAGAGTCCTCTATAGCTTTGCCCACAGAAGGACACTAAAAAAGAAATGCGTTTATTTAAAAAAAACGGCACCTTATCACTCCCAATGGCTGGGGCACTCACCACCTCCTAGACCCAGACAGCTAACGGTGAAAACGCTCTCCTCGGGAGTGATGTCTGCAGCAGGATCTTAGGAAATTAAAGAGACCACACACGGTCACGTGGTACGTAAAACAAGACTTCCTTTGCTATGAAAAAGGGCGCCAAGCTATTATGAGCTGCGCAACACTTCAAAATCGAAAGTGAAACCGGTTTGTTCCATGTCAAAAACACACAGCTAATGAACCTAAAAAAGCTCTCACATTAAGCAGATATAAATCCCCAAAATGTTAAAATAATCTCCCTGAAGGAGATATTAACCCTTGATCCTATCAAGGTATAAAGGAGCCACACTGTGACCCTGTATAGCATTTTCAAATGTATATATAAACAAAAACTGTCTTACCCTCCAGGATCCATGCTGTGGAACAGGCATAGCCTCTCAAGTGTGACAGTCTTGCAGCAGTGATTCTGACATGAAATTGAGTGTATAGCAGCAAGCAGTAAAACTTGTCAACACTGATTGCTCAGGAGCCGTTAGCGACAGTCTGGATGGGTTTGCAGAAAAACTTTCCCTGCGTCTCCAGACTAACTTTCATCAATACTCTCACTGAGAGGTTTATATGATTACTTAAAACTCCAGTCCTTTCTTGAAGGGAACATACCCATACAGGACTATCAAAATCTTCTGACACTTATCTGCCACCTCCAAAAGTGACCAAAGGCAAAGAATGACTGGAGGATAGGGGAAGTGGGAGGAATATTTAAGCCTTTGGGGTGTCTTTGCCTCCTCCTAGTGGCCAGGTGTTGTATTTCCCAACAGTAAGGAATGAAGTTATGGATTCTCCCTGCCTTATCGAAGGAAAGAGCCAGGAGGAAACTGGTCAGAGAGGCTACCAAGAGGCAGACAGCAACTCTGAAGCAGTTGCAGGAATTTATGACAAAGAGTGGTTATTGTGTGCATGTGATAACAATATCACAAATTCTCCACAAATGTGGCTTGTATGGGAGGGTTGCAAGAAAAAAAGCCTCTCCTCAAGAAAGGCCACATACCATAAAACACCTAGGAGATTCTGAGGCCACACGGAGAAAGGTGTTATGGTCAGATGAGACTAAAATTTAATTATTTGGCCTCAACAACAAATGATATGTCTGGAGGAAATCCAATACAGCTCACCATCCAAATAACACTATACCTACAGTGAAGCATGGAGGTGGAAATATCCTGTTATAAGGGTTTTTTGCTCTACAGCAGGCACTGGAGCACTTGTCAGGATAGAAGGAATAATGGATGGGGCAAAATACCATGAAATTCTTGAGGAAAATCTGCTGCCCTCTGCCAGGAAGTTGTAAATGGAAAGAAGGTTTAACTTCCAACATGACAATGACCCAAAGCACACAATGGTTGAAGGAGAAAAACAAAATTTATGCTTACCTGATAAATTTCTTTCTTTTGCGATGTACCGAGTCCACGGTTTCATCCTTACTTGTGGGATATTATCCTTCCTAACAGGAAGTGGCAAAGAGAGCACCAACAGCAGATCTGTCTATATAGCTCCCCCCTTAACTCCACCCCCCAGTCATTCGACCGAAGGCCAAGGAAGAAAAAGAAGAAAGTATAAGGTGCAGAGGTGACTGAAGTTTTCAATAAAAAATACTATTTGTCTTGAATAGACAGGGCGGGCCGTGGACTCGGTACATCGCAAAAGAAAGAAATTTATCAGGTAAGCATAAATTTTGTTTTCTTTTGCAAGATGTACCGAGTCCATGGTTTCATCCTTACTTGTGGGATACCAATACCAAAGCTTTAGGACACGGATGAAGGGAGGGACAAGACAGGAACCTTAATGGAAGGCACCACTGCTTGCAAAAGCTTTCTCCCAAAAATAGCCTCCGAAGAAGCAAAAGTATCAAATTTGTAAAATTTGGAAAAGGTATGAAGCGAAGACCAAGTCGCAGCCTTACAAATTTGTTCAACAGAAGCAACATTTTTAAAAGCCCATGTGGAAGCTACCGCTCTAGTAGAGTGAGCTGTAATTCTTTCAGTAGGCTGCTGTCCAGCAGTCTCATAAGCCAATCGGATGATGCTTTTCAGCCAAAAGAAAAAAGAGAGGTAGCCGTAGCCTTTTGACCCCTACGCTTTCCAGAATAGACAACAAAGATGTTTGACGAAAATCTTTGGTTGCCTGCAAATAAAACTTCAAAGCACGAACCACGTCCAAGTTGTGCAACAGACGTTCCTTCTTAGAAGAAGGATTAGGACACAGAGAAGGAACAACAATTTCCTGATTGATATTCCTGTTAGTAACAACCTTAGGGAGGAACCCAGGTTTGGTACGCAAAACCACCTTATCAGCATGGAAAACAAGATAAGGCGAGTCACATTGTAATGCAGATAGTTCAGAAACGCTTTGAGCTGAAGAGATAGCAACTAGAAACAGAACTTTCCAAGATAGAAGCTTAATATCTATGGAATGCATGGTTCAAACGGAACCCCTTCAAGAACTTTAAGAACTAAATTTAGGCTCCATGGCGGAGCAACAGGTTTAAACACAGGCTTGATTCTAACTAAAGCCTGACAAAAAGCCCGAACGTCTGGGACATCTGCCAGACGCTTATGCAATAGAATAGACAAAGCAGATATCTGTCCTTTTAAGGAACTAGCTGACAATCCTTTCTCCAATCACTCTTGGAGAAAAGACAAAATCCTAGGAATCCTGATCTTACTCCATGAGTAGCCTTTGGATTCGCACCAAAAAAGATATTTACACCATATCTTATGATAGATTTTCCTGGTGACAGGCTTTCGAGCCTGAATCAAGGTATCTATTACCGACTCAGAGAAACCCCGCTTTGATAAAATCAAGCGTTCAATCTCCAAACAGTCAGTTGCAGAGAAATTAGATTTGGATGCTTGAAAGGACCTTGAATCAAAAGGTCCTGTCTCAGTGGCAGAGTCCATGGTGGCAGAGATGACACGTTCACCAGGTCTGCATACCAAGTCCTGCGTGGCCACGCAGGTGCTATCAAAATCACCGAAGCTCTCTCCTGTTTGATTCTGGCAATCAGACGCGGAAGGAGAGGGAAAGGTGGAAACACATAAGCCAGGTTGAACGACCAGGGTAAGGCTAGAGCATCTATCAGTACTGCCTGAGGATCCCTTGACCTGGATCCGTAACAAAGAAGTTTGGCGTTCTGACGAGACGCCATCAGATCCAATTCTGGTGTGCTCCATAGCTGAACCAGTTGAGCAAACACCTCCGGATGGAGTTCCCACTCCCCGGATGAAAAGTCTGACGACTTAGAAAATCTGCCTCCCAATTCTCTACCCCTGGGATATAGATCGCTGATAGATGGCAAGAGTGAGTCTCTGCCCATCAGATTATTCTGAAAACTTCTATCATTGCTAAGGAACTCCTTGTTCCCCCCTGATGATTGATATAAGCCACAGTCGTGATGTTGTCCGACTGAAATCTGATTAATCTGGCCGACGCCAGCTGAGGCCACGCCTGGAGAGCATTGAATATTGCTCTTAATTCCAGAATATTTATCGGTAGGAGGGCCTCCTCCTGAGTCCACAAATCCTGTGCTTTCAGGGAATTCCAGACTGCACCCCAGCCCAGTAGGCTGGCGTCTGTCGTCACTATAACCCACACTGGCCTGCGGAAACACATTCCCCGGGACAGGTGATCCTGTGACAACCACCAAAGAAGAGAGTCTCTGGTCTCTTGATCCAGATTTATCTGAGGAGATAAATCTGCATAATCCCCATTCCAGTGTCTGAGCATGCATAGTTGCAGTGGTCTGAGATGTAAGCGAGCATATGGAACTACGTCCATTGCCGCTACCATTAGTCCGATTACCTCCATACACTGAGCCACTGACGGTCAAGGAATGGAATGAAGAGCTCGGCAAGTGGACAAAATCTTTGATTTCCTGACCTCCGTCAGAAACATTCATGTCCACTGAGTCTAGAGTCCCTAGAAATGAAACTCTTGTGAGAGGGGAAAGAGAACTCTTTTTTACGTTCACCTTCCACCCATGAGATCTTAGAAAGGCCAACACTAAGTCCGTGTGAGACATGGCTAGTTGGAAAGTCGACGCTTGAATTAGGATGTTGTCTAGATAAGGCGCTACTGCTATGCCCCGCGGCCTTAGGAACGCCAGGAGGGACCCTAGCACCTTTGTGAAGATTCTTGGCGCCGTGGCCAACCCAAAGGTAAAAGCCACAAACTGGTAATGCTTGTCTAGAAAGGCGAACCTGAGGAACTGGTGATGATCTTTGTGGATGGGAATGTGTAGATACGCATCCTTTAAGTCCACGGTGGTCATATATTGACCCTCCTGGATCATTGGTAAAATAGTCCGAATGGTCTCCATCTTGAAGGATGGGACTCTTAGGAATTGGTTTAGGATTTTGAGATCTAGAATTGGTCTGAAGGTTCCCTCTTTTTTGGGAACCACAAACAGATTGGAGGAAAATCCTTGCCCCTGTTCTGCTTTCGGAACTGGGCAGAACACTCCCATGGTAAAAAGGTCTTCTACACAGCGTAAGAATGCCTCTCTTTTTGTCTGGTTTACAGACAACTGAGAAAGATGGAATCTCCCCCTTGGAGGAGAATCTTTAAAATCTAGAAGATACCCCTGGGTTACAATCTCTACGGACCAGGAGTCTGAACGTCTCTTGCCCAGGCCTGAGCAAAGAGAGAGAGTCTGCCCCCTACTAGATCCGGTCCCGGATCGGGGGCTACCCCTTCATGCTGTCTTAGTAGCAGCAGCAGGCTTCTTGGCCTGTTTACCCTTGTTCCAAGCCTTGTTAGGTCTCCAGACTGGCTTGGATTGAGCAAAGTTCCCCTCTTGCTTTGCAGCAGGGGAAGAGGAAGCGGGACCACCCTTGAAGTTTCGAAAGGAACGAAAATTAGTTTGTTTGGTCCTCGCCTTGTTGGACTTATCCTGAGGGAGGGCATGACCCTTCCCTCCAGTGATGTCTGAAATGATTTCTTTCAGTGCAGGCCCACATAGGGTCTTACCTTTGAAAGGGATGGTCAAAAGCTTAGATTTAGATGACACATCAGCCGACCAGGACTTAAGCCATAACGCTCTACGCACTAAAATGGAAAACCCTGAATTCTTTGCCGCTAACTTAGCTAGATGAAAAGCGGTGTCTGTAATGAAAGAATTAGCTAGCTTAAGAGCCCTAATTCTGTCCAGAATATCATCTAGTGGGGTCTCCACCTGAAGAGCCTCTTCCAGAGCCTCAAACCAAAAAGGCAGGAGCAGTGGTTACAGGAACAATGCAGGCTATAGGCTGGAGAAGAAAACCCTGATGAACAAAAATTTTCTTTAGGAGACCCTCTAATTTTTTATCCATAGGATCTGTCCTCAATAGGTATAGTTGTACGCTTAGCCAGAGTAGAAATAGCTCCCTCCACCTTAGGGACCGTCTGCCATGAGTCCCGCAAGGTGTCAGATATGGGAAACATCTTCCTAAAAAGAGGAGGGGGAGCGAACGCAATACCTGGTCTATCCCACTCCTTAGTAACAATGTCCGAAATCCTCTTAGGGACCGGAAAAACATCAATGTAAGCAGGAACCTCTAAATATTTGTCCATTTTACACAATTTCTCTGGAACTACAATAGGGTCACAATCATCCAGAGTCGCTAAAACCTCCCTGAGCAATAAACGGAGGTGTTCTAGCTTAAATTTAAATGCCGTCATATCTGAATCTGTCTGAGGGAACATTTTTCCTGAATCAGAAATCTCTCATCCCTACCTCTGAACATTGTGAGGGAATATCGGATACGGCTACTAAAGCGTTAGAAGGCTCAGCATTCATTCTTAACCCAGAGCTACTGCGCTTCCCTTGCAACCCAGGCAGTTTAGATAAAACCTCTGTGAGGGCAGTATTCATAACTGAGGCCATATCTTGCAAGGTAAAAGAATTAGACGCACTAGAGGTACTTGGTGTCACTTGTGCGGGCGTTACAGGTTGTGACACTTGGGGAGAACTAGATGGCAAAACCTGATTTCCTTCTATCTGAGAATCATCCAGTGCCAAACTCTTATAAGTCAAAATATGCTGTTTGCAATTTATAGACATATCAGTACAAGTGGGACACATTCTAAGAGGGGGTTCCACAATGGCTTCTAAACAAATTGAGCAATGAGTTTCCTCAGTGTCAGACATGTTGAACAGGCTAGTAATGAGACAAGCAAGCTTGGAAAACACCTTATTTAATGAAAAAAAACATAATTTATGCTTACCTGATAAATTTATTTATTTTGTGATGTATCGAGTCCACGGATTCATCCTTACTTGTGGGATATTCTCCTCCCCTACAGGAAGTGGCAGAGAGAGCACCCACAGCAGAGCTGCCTATATAGCTCCCCCCTTAGCTCCACCCCCCAGTCATTCGACCGAAGGCTAGGAAGAAAAAGGAGAAACTATAGGGTGCAGTGGTGAATGAAAGTTTAAAAATAAATATATATATATATATATATATATGCCTGTCTTAATAAACAGGGCGGGCCGTGGACTCGATACATCACAAGAGAAATAAATTTATCAGGTAAGCATAAATTATGTTTTCTCTTGTAAGTTGTATTGAGTCCACGGATTCATCCTTACTTGTGGGATACCAATACCAAAGCTTTAGGACACGGATGAAGGGAGGGACAAGACAGGGACCTTAAACGGAAGGCACCACTGCTTGTAGAACCTTTCTCCCAAAAATAGCCTCCGAAGAAGCAAAAGTATTAAATTTATAAAATTTGGAAAAAGTATGAAACGAAGACCAAGTCGCCGCATTAGAAATCTGTTTAACAGAAGCCTCATTTTTAAAAGACATGTGGAAGCCACAGCTCTAGTAGAATGAGCAGTAATTCTTTCAGGAGACTGTTGGCCAGCAGTCTCATAAGCCAAACGGATGATGCTTTTCAGCCAAAAGGAAAGAGAGGTAGCCGTAGCCTTCTGACCTCTCTGTTTACCAGAATAAACAACAAACAATGAAGATGTTTGACGGAAATCTTTAGTTGCTTGTAAGTAGAACTTTAAAGCACGAACCACATCAAGATTGTGCAACAGACATTCCTTCTTTGAAGAAGGATTAGGACACAGTGAAGGAACAACAATCTCTTGATTGATATTCTTATAAGAAACAACCTTAGGAAGAAACCCAGGTTTGGTACGCAAAACTACCTTATCTGCATGGAAAATAAGATAAGGGGAATCACACTGTAAAGCATATAGCTCAGAAACTCTTCGAGCCGAAGAGATAGCTACTAAAAACAAAACTTTGCAAGATGGAAGCTTAATATCCATGGAATGCATAGGTTCAAATGGAACTCCTTGAAGAACTTTAAGAACTAAATTTAGGCTCCATGGCGGAGCAACAGATTAAATACAGGCTTGATTCTGACCAAAGTCTAAGTACTCGAACGTCTGGGACATCTGCCAGACATTTGTGTAGAAGAATAGACAAAGCAGATATTTGTCCGTATAAGGAACTAGCTGATAATCCCTTCTCCAAACCTTGTTGGAGAAAAGACAATATTATAGGAATCCTAATCTTACTCCACGAGTAATCTTTAGATTCACACCAATAAAGATATTTGCGCCAAATCTTATGATAGATCTTCCTGGTGACAGGCTTTCTAGCCTGAATCAGGGTATCAATGACCGACTCAAAGAAACCAGAATCAGGCGTTCAATCTCCAAGCAGTCAGACGCAGAGAAATTAGATTTGGATGCGTGAACAGACCTTGGATTAGAAGGTACTGCCTCATTGGCAGAGTCCATGGTAGAACCAAGGACATGTCCACTAGGTCTGCATACCAAGTCCTGCGTGGCCACGCAGGTGCTATCAGAATCACTGAAGCTCTCTCCTGCTTTATTCTGGCAACCAGACGTAGAAGGAGAGGAAATACATAGGCCAGATTGAAGGACCAAGGCACTGCTAGAGCATCTATCAGTACCGCCTTGGGATCCCGGGACCTGGACCCGTAACAAGAAAGTTTGGCATTCTGACGGGACGCCATCGGATCCAATTCTGGTGTGCCCCATAGCTGAATCAGCTGGGCAAATACCTCCGGATGGAGTTCCCACTCCCCCAGATGAAAAGGCTAACGACTTAGGAAATCCGCCTCCCAGTTCTCTACTCCTGGGATGTGGATTGCTGAGAGATAGCAAGAGTGATCCTCTGCCCATCGGATTATTTTGGTTACCTCCATCATCGCTAGAGAACTCCTTGTTCCTCCTTGATGATTGATATAAGCTACAGTCGTGATGTTGTCCGACTGAAACCTGATGAATTTGGCCGCAGCAAGCTGAGGCCACACCTGAAGCGCATTGAATATCGCTCTCAGTTCTAGAATATTTATCGGGAGAAGAGATTCCTCCCGAGACCATAAGCCCTGTGCTTTCAGGGAGTTCCAGACTGCATCCAAGCCTAGCAGGCTGGTATCTGTCGTTACAATGAGCCACTCTGGCCTGCGGAAACACATTCCCTGAGACAGGTGGTCCTGAGACAACCACCAGAGAAGAGAATCTCTGGTCTTCTGGTCCAGATGCAGTTGAGGAGACAAATCTGCATAATCCCCATTCCACTGTTTGAGCATGCATAGATGTAGTGGTCTGAGGTGTAGGCGGACAAACGTGTAGGTGGACAAAAGGAACTATGTCCATTGCCGCTACCATGAGTCCGATTACCTGCATACACTGAGCCACTAATGGCCGAGGAATGGAATGAATAGCTCGGCAAGTGGTTAAGAGCTTTGATTTTCTGACCGCCATCAGAAATATTTTCATTTCTACCGAGTCTATCAGAGTCCCTAGGAAGGAAACTCTTATAAGAGGGAAGAGAGAACTCTTTTTTTTTTTTTTTAATCAGTAACTTTTTATTGAAAAGTAAAGTGCAAAAACCATATAACAGCATACTTATCACATGAAATTGTTAGCAGCGGGAATACACACGGTTCATTGTAAGGGGAGTTACATGTAAGGCAAAACGGTGTACCTGAAAAGAAGAACATAGTTAACATTTAACAATTTTGCTAGTGTATATTCATAAGATGTAGTTGTTATGCATTGGTTATCCTGAGGGAATAGTTAGAATTTTATGTTTTAAGAGGTGTACGGCAATAAATGCCATACCTAGTAAGCCTGACAGTTTAGGATAGCTAGGTTGAGGGTATATGTAGGATACATAAGTAGGAATGGTGTTGTTGGGTTCGTTCACCCAAATCTTTTTAGGGAGGGGAGAGGGGTGGGAGTGGAAAGGGAAGACATCAGGGGTAGGGAGGGAATAATGTAGAGAGAGAAGCGCCTCAGTGCAGCCATAGCGAGGTGCCTCTCCCGGGTCAGGGAGGGGTTATGGCAAGAGGTAAGACACCAGTGATCAGGGACGAGGGCAATTATGGAGGTGGTCTCAGGTAAGCCTCCCAAGGTCCCCAGATTAGGCTAAAGGTGTTCGACTGATTCCTCATCCGAAAGACGTAATCTTCCATAGATTTAATGTACTTATTATGTTTTGGGAGGTCTTTTACTCCTACATGTAGGAGGGCTAGACCTGGGGTGTCAGGAGCCGGGAGTTCTAGGGCCGTACAGACCACAGAGATTTTAGACCAAAGCGGTCGGAGTCTGTCACATGACCACTACATATGGAGTGGGGTGCCTATCTCTCCACACTCTCCAGCATAGAGGTGAGTGTCCAGGGTACAGAGTTCGAAGTTTGGTCGGCACTAAGTGCCATCTGGTAATGATCTTAAAGTAGAGTTCATATAGTGTGACGCAATGGAGCGCTGATTTAGTCATCTGTATCGCCCCAGTCCAGTCTGCGGTCGTATAGACATGTCTCAATTCCGCTTCCCAGGAAATCATATTTCTCGTTTTTACGAGAGTGGGAGGCCCCAAAAGGGATCTGTAATGAGCAGTGAGGGGTTTGTATAGTTGCAGATTCGCTCTCCATCTAACCTCCAAGACAGTGAGTGGCCTGATCCTATCGAGCAGGAATCCCCAGGCCTTCATGAGGGACCTGAGTCTCATAAAGTCAAACTCTAGATGTCGGAGGATATCAAACCTGACTATCATGTCTTGGGGAGAAAACTCTTTTTTATGTTCACCGTCCACCCGTGAGATCTCAGAAAAGCCAACACAATGTCCGTGTGAGACTTGGATAGCTGGAAAGTTGATGCCTGAAATAAGATGTCGTCTAGATAAGGCGCCACTGCTATGCCCCGTGGTCGTAGAACCGCCAGAAGGGACCCTAGCACCCTTGTGAAAATTCTGGGAATAGGGATGTGTAGATACGCATCCTTTAAGTCCACGGTGGTCATATATTGACCCTCCTGGATCAGAGGTAGAATAGACAGAATAGTCTCCATCTTGAATGATGGAACTTTGAGGAACTTGTTTAGAATGTTGAGATCCAAGATTGATCTGAAAGTTCCCTCTATTTTGGAAATTACAAACAGGTTTGAGTAAAAACCTAGCCCCTGTTCCTCTTTTGGGACTGGGCGGATCACCCCCATGGTATGTAGGTCTTCTACACAGCGTAAGAACAGCCTCTCTTTGTCTGTTTACGGCAGAGGAAGCTGAAGCGGGACCACTCTTGAAATTCCAAAAGGAACGAAAATTATTTAGTTTAGTCCTCATCCTATTTGATCTATCCTGAGGGAGGGCATGACCTTTCCCTCCAGTGATGTCTGAAATAATCTCTTTCAGTTCAGGCCCGAATAGGGTCTTTCCTTTGAAAGGGATGTACAAAAGTTTAGTTTTAGTTGACACATCAGCAGACCAGGATTTAAGCCATAATGCCCTGCGTGCTAAAATGGCAAAACCTGAATTCTTTGCCGCTAATTTAGCCAATTTAAGGGCCTTAATTCTGTCCAAAATTTCTTCTAATGGAGTCTCCATCTGAAGAGCCTCTTCTAGAGCCTCAAACCAGAAAGCAGCTGCAGTAGTTGCAGGAACAATGCACGCAATAGGTTGAAGAAGAAAACCTTGATGAACAAAAATTTTCTTCAGGAGACCCTCTAATTTTTCATCCACAGGATCTTTGAAAGCACAACTGACTACAATAGGTATAGTTGTACGCTTAAATGTGTGAAAAGGTGATAACTAAGCGCCAACTATATAACGCAACAGACATCCAGCTCTAAAAAATTGGCACCTAGTTGCCAAAGGTGGATTCAATTTTAAGATTGGATATCAGAGCGCCAAACAACGTAGGCAGGGTCTATGAGCAGATAGTCAAATACCAAAGGTAACAATAGGTTGAAATAACATAATTTATGCTTACCTGATAAATTTATTTCTCTTGTGGTGTATCCAGTCCACGGATCATCCATTACTTGTGGGATATTCTCCTTCCCAACAGGAAGCTGCAAGAGGATCACCCACAGCAGAGCTGTCTATATAGCTCCTCCCCTAACTGCCACTTACCAGTCATTCGACCGAAGACAAGCAAGAGAAAGGAGAAACTATAGGGTGCAGTGGTGACTGTTTAAAAATAAAAAACACCTGCCTTAAAATGACAGGGCGGGCCGTGGACTGGATACACCACAAGAGAAATAAATTTATCAGGTAAGCATAAATTATGTTTTCTCTTGTAAGGTGTATCCAGTCCACGGATCATCCATTACTTGTGGGATAACAATACCAAAGCTATAGGACACGGATGAAGGGAGGGACAAGGCAGGCGCTTATAGGGTGCAGTGGTGACTGTAGTTTAAAAATAAAAAACACCTGCCTTAAAATGACAGGGCGGGCCGTGGACTGGATACACCACAAGAGAAATAAATTTATCAGGTAAGCATAAATTATGTTTTCTCTTGTAAGGTGTATCCAGTCCACGGATCATCCATTACTTGTGGGATAACAATACCAAAGCTATAGGACACGGATGAAGGGAGGGACAAGGCAGGCGCTTAAACGGAAGGCACCACTGCCTGCAAGACCTTTCTCCCAAAAATAGCCTCCGAAGAAGCAAAAGTATCAACTTTATAGAACTTTGAAAAAGTATGAAGCGAAGACCAAGTCGCCGCCTTACAAATCTGTTCAACAGAAGCCTCATTTTTAAAAGCCCATGTGGAAGCTACCGCTCTAGTAGAATGAGCTGTAATCCTTTCAGGAGGCTGCTGGCCAGCAGTCTCATAAGCTAAGCGTATTATACTCCTTAGCCAAAAAGAAAGAGAGGTTGCCAAAGCCTTTTGGCCTCTCCTCTGTCCAGAGTAGACAACAAACAATGCAGATGTTTGACGAAAATCTTTAGTAGCTTGTAAATAAAACTTTAAAGCATGAACCACGTCAAGATTGTGTAAAAGACGTTCCTTCTTTGAAGAAGGATTAGGACACAGTGACGGTACAACAATATCCTGATTGATATTTTTATTAGATACCACCTTAGGTAAAAAAAACAGGTTTGGTACCCTTGAAGAACCTTAAGAACTAAATTTAAACTCCAAGGCGGAGCAACAGGTTTAAACACAGGCTTGATTCTGACAAAACGCCTGCACGTCTGGAACCTCAGCCAGACGTTTGTGCAAAAGAATAGACAGAGCAGAAATCTGTCCTTTTAAGGAACTAGCTGACAAACCCTTCTCCAATCCTTCTTGGAGAAAAGATAATATCCTAGGAATCCTGACCTTACTCCATGAGTAACCCTTGGATTCACACCAATGAAGATATTTACACCATATCTTATGATAGATTTTCCTAGTGACAGGCTTTCGCGCCTGTATTAAGGTATCTATGACCGACTCGGAGAAACCACGCTTTGATAAAATCAAGCATTCAATCTCCAAGCAGTCAGCCACAGAGACATTAGATTTGGATGGTTGAAAGGACCCTGAAGTAGACGGTCCTGTCTCAGAGGCAGAGTCCATGGCGGAAAGGATGACATGTCCACCAGATCTGCATACCAAGTCCTGCGTGGCCACGCAGGTGCTATCAAAATTACCGATGCTCTGTCCTGTTTGATCTTGGCAATCAGACGAGGGAGCAGAGGAAACGGTGGAAACACATAAGCCAGGTTGAAGGACCAAGGCGCTTAGAGCATCTATCAGCGCTGCCTTGGGATCCCTGGACCTGGATCCGTAATAAGGAAGCTTGGCGTTCTGGCGAGACACCATGAGATCCAGTTCTGGTTTGCCCCAACGTTGAATCAACTGTGCAAACACCTCCGGATGGAGCTCCCACTCCCCCGGATGAAAAGTCTGACGACTTAGAAAATCTGCCTCCAAGTTCTCTACTCCTGGGATATGGATAGCTGATAGATGGCAAGAGTGAATCTCTGCCCATTGAATTATCTTTTAAACCTCCAACATCGCTAGGGAACTCCTTGTTCCCCCTTGATGGTTGATGTAAGCTACAGTCGTGATGTTGTCTGACTGAAATCTGATGAACCTCACTGCCACTAGCTGAGGCCAAGCCTGAAGAGCATTGAATATCGCTCTTAGTTCCAGAATGTTTATTGGAAGGAGTGCCTCTTCCTGAGTCCACGACCCCTGAGCCTTCAGAGAGTTCCAGACTGCACCCCAGCCCATAAGGCTGGCATCTGTTGTTACTATTGTCCAATCTGGCCTGCGGAAGGTCATACCTTTGGACAGATGGACCCGAGATAGCCACCAGAGAAGAGAATCCCTGGTCTCTTGATCCAGATTTAGTAGAGGGGACAAATCTGTGTAATCCCCATTCCACTGACTGAGCATGCAGAATTGCAGCAGTCTGAGATGTAGGCGGGCAAACGGAACTATGTCCATTGCCGCTACCATTAAGCCGATTACTTCCATACACTGAGCCACCGAAGGGCGAGCAGTATAATAAAGAACACGGCAGGAATTTAGAAGTTTTGACAACCTGTCCTCTGTCAGGTAAATCCTCATTTCTACAGAATCTATCAGAGTTCCCAGGAAGGAAACTCTTGTGAGAGGGGATAGAGAACTCATCTTTTCGTTCACTTTCCACCCATGAGACCTCAGGAATGCCAGAACAATGTCCGTATGAGACTTGGCAATTTGGAAATTCGACGCCTGTATCAGAATGTCGTCTAAGTAAGGGGCTACTGCTATGCCCTGCGGCCTTAGGACCGCCAGAAGTGACCCCAGAACCTTCGTAAAGATTCTTGGTGCCATAGCTAACCCAAAAGGGAAGAGCCACAAACTGGTAATGCCTGTCTAGGAAGGCGAACCTGAGAAACCGATGATGATCTCTGTGTATCGGAATGTGAAGATAAGCATCCTTTAAGTCCACGGTAGTCATGTATTGACCCTCCTGGATCATAGGTAGGATGGTTCGAATAGTCTCCATCTTGAAAGATGGGACCCTGAGAAATTTGTTTAGGATCTTGAGATCTAAGATTGGTCTAAAGGTTCCCTCTTTCTTGGGAACCACAAAGAGATTTGAATAGAAGCCTTGCCCCTGTTCCTCCTTTGGAACTGGGTGGATCACTCCCATAACTAGGAGGTCTTGAACACAACGTAAGAATGCCTTTCTCTTTATCTGGTCTGCAGATAATTGTGAGAGGTGAAATCTTCCTTTTGGGGAAGAAGCTTTGAAGTCCAGAAGATATCCCTGGGACACAATTTCCAACGCCCAGGGATCCTGGACATCTCTTGCCCAAGCCTGGGCGAAGAGAGAAAGTCTGCCCCCTACTAGATCCGTTACCGGATCGGGGGCTGATCTTTCATGCTGTCTTAGAGGCAGCAGCAGGCTTCTTGGCCTGCTTACCTTTGTTCCAGGCCTGGTTAAGTCTCCAGACCGGCTTGGACTGGGCAAAATTTCCCTCTTGTTTTGCATTAGAGGGAGTTGATGCCGCGCTCGTCTTAAAGTTTCGAAAGGCACAAAAATTAGTTTGTTTGGTCCTTAATTTATTAGACCTATCCTGAGGAAGGGCATCCAGTAATATCAGAAATGATCTCCTTCAGTCCAGGCCCGAATAGGGTCTGTCCCTTGAAGGGAATGTTGAGAAGCTTAGACTTTGAAGTAACGTCAGCTGACCAGGATTTAAGCCATAGCGCCCTACGCGCCTGTATAGCAAAACCTGAGTTCTTAGCCGTTAGTTTGGTTAAATGAACAACGGCGTCAGAAACAAATGAATTGGCTAGCTTAAGCGCTTTAAGCTTGTCAAGTATATCATCCAATGGTGTTTCTACCTGTAAGGCCTTTTCCAGAGACTCAAACCAGAAGGCCGCAGCAGCAGTGACCGGGGCAATGCATGCAAGAGGCTGGAGAATAAAACCTTATTGAATAAACATTTTCTTAAGGTAACCCTCTAACTTTTTATCCATTGGATCTAGGAAAGCACAACTGTCCTCGACGGGAATAGTTGTACGCTTAGCTAGGGTAGAAACTGCTCTCTCCACCTTAGGGACCGCTTTCCATAAGTCCCGTGTAGCGGCATCTATTGGAAACATTTTCTTAAAAATAGGAGGGGGAGAGAACGGTACACTTGGTCTATCCCATTCCTTAGTAATAATTTCTGAAGGAAAAACATCAGTGTAAACAGGCACTGCATAGTATTTATCCAATCTACACAATTTCTCTGGCACTATAATGGTGTCACAGTCATCCAGAGTAGCTAAAACCTCCCTGAGCAACACGCGGAGGTGTTCAAGCTTAAATTTGAATGTAGACATATCAGAATCAGGTTGAAGCATCTTCCCTGAGTCAGAAAAATCACCCACAGAAAGAAGCTCTCCTGCCTCAGCTTCTGCATATTGTGAGGGGATATCAGACATAGCTACTAAAGCGTCAGAGAGCTCTGTATTTTTTCTAGTCCCAGAGCTGTCTCGCTTTCCTTGTAACCCTGGTAGTTTGGACAATACCGCTGTAAGGGTATGATCCATAACTGCCGCCATGTCTTGTAAAGTAAACGCCATGGGCGCATTAGATGTACTTGGCGCCACTTGAGCGGGAGTCAAAGGTTCTGACACGTGGGGCGAGTTAGTCGGCATAACTTCCCCCTTGTCAATTTCCTCTGGTGATAAATCTTTTAAAGACAGAATATGATCTTTATAACTTAAAGTAAAATCAGTACATTTGGTACACAATCTAAGAGGGGGTTCCACAATGGCTTCTAAACATAATGAACAAGGAGTTCCCTCTATGTTAGACATATTTAAACAGACTAGCAATGAGACCAGCAAGCTTGAAAAACACTTTGATAAATGTAAACAAGCAAAAAATAAAAACGGTACTGTGCCTTTAAGAGAAACAAATTTTGTCAGAAATTGAAAAACAGTGATAAAAAGCAGTAAATCTTACGAAATTTTTACAGTGTATATAATAGACTAACAGAGCATTGCACCCACTTGCAAATGGATGATTAACCCCTTAGTTTCAAAACCAGATAAAAAAACGATAAACGTTTTTTAACAGTCACAACAAACTGCCACAGCTCTGTTGTGGCCCTACCTGCCCATACAACGACTTTTGAAGGCACAAAAACCCTTTGTAGAGGTCCTAAGTGTTCAGGGGACTCCTTCAGGGAAGCTGGAAGTCTCAAGCTGCAAAAACTACTGCACGATTTAGGCCTGAAATTAGGCCCCTCCCAACCTGTACTCACAGTGAGAGGGCCATAAAAAAACTATCCCTAGGCAAAATCTAGCCAGCCATGTGGAAAAACTGGGCCCCAATAAAGTTTTATAAACAATATGTAGAAAAAAACGTTTAAACACTTCCAGCAAACGTTATCTTATTTTCAGTAATGTGAGAAAGTAATAAGAATATTACCTTTTACAGCAAGCATGATACTAGTCGTTAATAAATCACTGTAATCAGGCTTACCTTAAATAAATCCGGTATTAACAGCATTTTCTAGCTTATTCATTTCTATAGAAAAATTTAAACTGCACATACCTCATAGCAGGAGACCCTGCACGCCATTCCCCCAGCTGAAGTTACCTCATCTCTTCAGTTATGTGTGAGAACAGCAATGGATCTTAGTTACAACCTGCTAAGATCATCAAAAACCACAGACAGACTCTTCTTCAACTTTCTGCCTGAGGCTAAAATAGTACAAGTGAGTAGGAGAGTGACGTCGCTACAGCCTGAAGAGGGTGTGTGCGCTGTTATCCAATTACAGCCCCAGAATATTGGCACAAAGAAAAGCACTGTTGGCGTGGTGCCAGCTAAAATGAGAATCAAGCCAAATCCAATAGTAGAAAGTAGAAGGAAGCAGCACTCTTACTCCATTGTCCATAAAATCCAAAGGTTTATTACAAATCGTTTAAAACAAGTAGACAAGCACAGCACAGTACAAGCTACACAAGTGGAGGGGGATTTGCTCCCCCTCCACTTGTGTAGCTTGTACTTGTACTGTGCTGTGCTTGTCTACTTGTTTTAAACGATTTGTAATAAACCTTTGGATTTTATGGACAATGGAGTAAGAGTGCTGCTTCCTTCTACTTTCTAAAATAGTACAACTCCGGTACCATTTGAAAATAATAAACTTTTGATTGAAGATAAACTACATAAATTTACCACATCTCTCTAGCTACTTCCTATCTTGTCGAGAGCTGCAAGAGAATGACTGGTAAGTGGCAGTTAGGGGAGGAGCTAAATAAACAGCTCTGCTGTGGGTGATCCTCTTTCAGCTTCCTGTTGGGAAGGAGAATATCCCACAAGTAATGGATGATCCGTGAACTGGATACACCTTACAAGAGAAAATATGATTTAATACATAAGATAAAAAAGTTGGTACATTTAAAATTATACAATTAGTCATGGATCCATGTTACACTTTAAAATATATATTGAAACACTTGGAACAATTTAAAAATGCTTGTAGAACAATTAATAACAACAACAAAAACTAACAAATAATGTCTATCGCATAAAAATGCTAGGAGCGCTTATGCACACTCTATTTATAAAAACAATGGGTTACAATGCACAGGTGGATAGATTCCAGGTTGCTTGAAACCGGTGGGTGTGAAATGTAAATGGCTCAGAATTGGGGTTTTGCCTATGTGTTTATCCAAAATTATGTAAATCCTAACAGGTGGACAAAAAATGTTACAGGAATGTCTAGAACCTGAATTCAAAATATAAGACCTGAGGTTGTGCCTATGTGTTTATCCAAAAAGGGTGTAAATCCTAACAAGTGAAAAAATGTGAGAAAAATATTGCAGGGGTGTGTGAACCTTATTTTCAAAATAAACAATGAATTCAAAATAAAACGATATACAAGTGAATTTTTGACAAATCAACTAATGCATACATAAAGCATAAATAGAACCAAATAAAAACAACAGCACAACTTTAACGTGTGTTCAAATGTGTTTCTGCTTGCAAACTGTGATGTGATGTGAACAAATATCTATTATAAACACTGAATAGTGGCAAAACTTTGTGATTGGATTGAAATTGAACACAGGCTCTAAATTGATACCCTAAAATTCGAATCTAAAGGGCTCAGAGTTACTGAGCTAGATATAAGGGACTTGCTCAAAGAGCCTCGAGATGTTAATTAAAAGAGACCATATAACAACAGTGGTTTAAAAAACGGATGATATAACATAAAAAGCTTAAAAGTCCAAATAAATGTTCAAATTGGATAATAAGAATCTTGCTATAGTCTATCTCAATATGGATCCCAACTGCTGATTATGTAGAAATCTTCTTGGGCGGTAGTTAACAAATAATTCCAACTTGCAATGTTGTCCCTTACTTGCCAAAAAAGGAAAGGCAAACAATAGTGCAGATGGCTTCTTAATGTGATCACAATTAAAATACTCCTTACCAGTCAACCGGTTTCGGTCTTCACTGACCTTTGAGTCTTGAGGAAATAAATTAATTTATCAGGTAAGCATAAATTGTGTTTTCTTTCCTAAGCTATGGTCCACAGAATCATCAATTACTAGTGGGAATCAATACCCAAGCAAGAGGACACAGATGATAAGGGAGGGACAAGACAGGTAGACCTAAACAGAAGGCACCACCGCTTGAAGAACCCTTCTCCCAAAAGAAGCCTCAGCTGAGTCAAAAGTATCAAAAAGTATGCAAAGAGGACCAAGTTGCAGCCTTGCAAATCTGTTCCACAGAAGCTCGTGGAATGAGCAGTGATTCTCTCAGGATGTTGCTGTCCAGCAGTCTCATAGGCCAAACTAATAATACTCCTTAGCCAAAGAGAAAGAGAAGTAGCCGTAGCTTTCTAACCCTTGCGCTTCCCAGAAAAACAAAGCAGAAGACTGATGAAAGTCCTCAGTCGCCTGAAGATAGAACTTCAATACACGCACAACATCTAGGTTGTGCAACAAACGCTCTTCAGGAGGAGGAGGATTAGGACACAAATAAGCAACCACAATCTCCTGATTAATATTCTTGTTTGAAAAAACCTTAGGTAGGAAACCTAATTTATTACGTAAAACAGAATGTATGCTTACCTGATAAATTACTTTCTCTTACGGTGTATCCAGTCCACGGATTCATCCTTACTTGTGGGATATTCTCAATCCCTACAGGAAGAGGCAAAGAGAGCACACAGCAAAGCTGTCCATATAGCTCCCCTCAGGCTCCGCCCCCCCCAGTCATTCGACCGACGGAGAAAAAGGAGAACCATAGGGTGCAGTGGTGACTGTAGTTATTTTAAATTAAATTTGAACCTGACTTAATTGTCAGGGCGTGCCGTGGACTGGATACACTGTAAGAGAAAGTAATTTATCAGGTAAGCATAAATTCTGTTTTCTCTTACTTGGTGTATCCAGTCCACGGATTCATCCTTACTTGTGGGATACCAATACCAAAGCTTTAGGACACGGATGAAGGGAGGGAACAAGTCAGGTAACCTAAACGGAACCTAAACGGAAGGCACCACTGCTTGCAAAACCTTTCTCCCAAAAATAGCCTCCGAAGAAGCAAAAGTATCGAATTTGTAAAATTTGGCGAATGTATGCAGTGAAGACCAAGTCGCTGCCTTACAAATCTGTTCAACAGAAGCCTCATTCTTGAAAGCCCATGTGTAAGCCACAGCTCTGGTGGAATGAGCTGTAATTCGTTCAGGAGGCTGCTGTCCAGCAGTCTCATAAGCCAATCGGATGATGCTTTTCAGCCAAAAGGAAAGAGAGGTAGCAGTCGCTTTCTGACCTCTCCTCTTACCAGAATAGACAACAAACAAGGATGATGTTTGCCTGAAATCTTTAGTTGCTTTTAAATAGAATTTTAAAGCATGAACCACGTCAAGATTGTGTAAAAGTCGTTCCTTCCTAGAAACTGGATTAGGACACAGAGAAGGAACAATGATTTCCTGGTTAATATTCTTATTAGAAACCACTTTTGGAAGAAAACCAGGTTTGGTACGCAAAACAACCTTATCTGCATGGAACACCAGATAGGGTGAATCACACTGTAAAGCAGACAATTCAGAAACTCTTAGAGCAGAAGAAATGGCTACTAAAAACAAAACTTTCCAAGATAATAACTTAATATCTATGGAATGCTAAGGTTCAAACGGAACCCCTTGAAGAACTGAAAGAACTAAATTAAGACTCCATGGAGGAGCCACAGGTCTGTAGACAGGATTGATTCTAACTAGAGCCTGTGCAAACGCCTGAACGTCGGGTACAGCTGCCAGACGCTTGTGTAACAGGATAGACAGAGCAGATATCTGTCCCTTTAAGGAACTAGCTGACAGACCTTTCTCCAATCCTTCTTGGAGAAAAGCCAATATCCTTGGAATCCTAACCTTACTCCACGAGTAACCCTTGGATTCACACCAACAAAGATATTTCCGCCATATCATATGGTAAATTTTCCTAGTGACAGGCTTTCTGGCCTGTATCAGAGTGTCTATAACTGATTCAGAGAAACCACGCTTAGCTAGAATTAAGCGTTCAATCTCCAAGCAGTCAGTTGCAGAGAAACTAGATTTGGATGCTTGAAAGGACCTTGAATTAGAAGATCCTGCCTCGATGGCAGTTTCCATGGTGGGACCGATCACATATCCACTAGGTCTGCATACCAAGTCCTGCGTGGCCACGCAGGCGCTATCAGAATTACCGAAGCCTTCTCCTGTTTGATTCTGGCTACTAGCCGAGGGAGAAGAGGAAACGGTGGAAAGACATAAGCTAGACTGAATGACCAAGGCGCTGTTAAAGCATCTATCAATGCCGCCTTGGGATCCCTGGATCTGGATCCGTAAAGGGGAAGTTTGGTGTTCTGACGGGACGCCATCAGATCCAATTCTGGAATGCCCCATAGCTGGGTCAGCTGAACAAAAATCTCCGGGTGGAGTTCCCACTCCCCCGGATGAAAAGTCTGACGACTTAGAAAATCCGCCTCCCAGTTGTCTACCCCTGGGATGTGAATTGCAGATAGATGGCAGGAGTGATCCTCCGCCCATTTGATGATCTTGGATACTTCCTTCATCGCTAGGGAACTCTTTGTTCCTCCCTGATGATTGATGTACGCTACAGTCGTGATGTTGTCCGACTGAAATCTGATGAATTTGGCCTCCGCTAGTTGAGGCCACGCCTGGAGCGTATTGAATATCGCTCTCAGCTCCAAAATGTTTATCGGGAGAAGAGATTCTTCCCGAGACCAAAGACCCTGAGCCTTCAGGGAGTTCCAGACCGCACCCCAGCCTAACAGACTGGCATCGGTCGTGACAATGATCCACTCCAGTCTGCAGAAACTCATTCCCTGAGACAGGTGATCTTGAGACAACCACCAGAGAAGAGTCTCTGGTTTTCTGGCCCATTTGTATTTGAGGAGACAAATCTGCGTAATCCCCATTCCACTGTTTGAGCATGCACAGTTGCAGTGGTCTGAGATGAATTCGGGCAAAAGGGACTACGTTCATTGCCGCAACCATTAAACCAATTACCTCCATGCACTGAGCCACAGAAGGCCGAGGAATGGAATGAAGAGCTCGGCAAGTATTCAACAGTTTTGACTTCCTGACCTCTGTCAGAAAGATTTTCATTTCTACCGAGTCTATTAGTGTTCCCAGGAAGGGAACCCTTGTGAGCGGGGACAGAGAACTTTTTTCTACGTTCACCTTCCACCCGTGAGACCTTAGAAAGGCCAGAACAATGTCCGTATAAGCCTTGGCTCTGTGGAAAGACGACGCCTGTATTAATATGTCGTCTAGGTAAGGTGCTACTGCAATGCCCCGAGGTCTTAGAACCGCTAGAAGGGACCCTAGCACCTTTGTGAAAATTCTGGGAGCAGTGGCCAATCCGAAGGGAAGAGCCACGAACTGGTAATGCTTGTCCAGAAAGGCGAACCTCATAAACTGATGGTGATCTTTGTGGATAGGAATATGCAGGTACGCATCCTTTAAGTCCACGGTAGTCATATATTGACCCTCCTGGATCATTGGTAAAATTCTGAATGGTTTCCATTTTGAATGATGGAACTCTGAGGAATTTGTTTAGGACTTCTACGCAATGTAAGAATGCCTGTCTCTTTATCTGGTCTAAAGATAAGCGAGACATGTGGAACCTTCCCCTTGGAGGAAGGTCCTTGAATTCTAGAAGATACCCCTGAGAGACAATTTCTAGTGCCCAGGGGTCCGGAACATCTCTTGCCCAGGCCTGAGCAAAGAGAGAAAGTCTGCCCCTACTAGATCCGGTCCCGGATCGGGGGCTACCCCTTCATGCTGTCTTGGTAGCAGCAGCAGGCTTTTTGGCCTGTTTACCCTTGTTCCAGCCTTTCAATGGTTTCCATGCTGGTTTGGGCTGGGATGCGTTACCCTCTTGCCTAGTGGCTGTAGAGGTAGAAGCCGGTCCGTTCCTGAAATTGCGAAAGGAACGAAAATTAGACTTATTTTTAGCTTTGAAAGGTCTATCCAGTGGAAGGGCATGGCCCTTTCCCCCAGTGATATCTGAAATAATTTCATTCAACTCTGGCCCGAATAGGGTCTTACCCTTGAAAGGAATATTAAGCAATTTTGTTTTGGACAACACATCCGCCGACCACGATTTTAGCCAAAGCGCCCTACGCGCCACTATTGCGAAACCAGAATTTTTCGCCGCTCATTTAGCTAACTGAAAAGCGGCATCTGTAATGAAAGAATTAGCCAACATCAGGGCGTGAATTCTATCCATGACTTCATCATAAGAAGTCTCCTTCTGGAGCGAGTTTTCTAATTCCTCAAACCAAAAAGCAGCTGCAGTGGTTACAGGAATAATGCAAGAAATTGGTTGAAGAAGAAAACCTTGTTGAACAAAAATTTTCTTAAGTAAACCTTCTAATTTTTTATCCATAGGATCTTTGAAAGCGCAACTGTCTTCTATTGGTATAGTTGTGCGCTTAGCTAGAGTTGAAACTGCCCCCTCTACCTTAGGGACCTTCTGCCACGCGTCCCTTCTGGGGTCAACAATGGGGAACATTTTCTTAAATATAGGAGGGGGAACAAAAGGTACATCTGGCTTCTCCCACTCCTTATTCACTATATCCGCCATCCTCTTAGGTATCGGAAACGCATCAGTGTGTACTGGGACCTCTAAGAATTTATCCATTTTACACAATTTTTCTGGGACCATCAAAGGGTCACAATCATCAAGAGTAGCTAGGACCTCCTTAAGTAGAGCGCGGAGGTGTTCAAGCTTAAATTTAAATGAAACTTTTCCTGTTTCAGAAATTTCTCCCTCAGACAGGCCTTCCCTCACCGCCAAGTCAGATTGATGTGAGGGCACTACAGATAATTATCCTCTGCGTCTGCTTGCTCATTTTCTGTATTTAAAACTGAGCAATCACGCTTCCTAGGAAAAGCTGGCAGTTTGGATAAAAATGCTGCAAGAGAATTATCCATTACTGCTGCTAACTGTTGCATAGTAATAGCAATTGGCGCGCTAGATGTACTGGGCATCGATTGCGCGGGCATAGCTTGTGTTGACACAGAAGGAGAGGATAGTGAGCTATCCTCACTACCTTCAGCTAAAGAATCATCTTGGGCTATATCTTTAAGCGTGATTGTACGGTCCTTAAGCTGTTTGGACGCTATGGCACACTTCACACATAAATTTAATGGGGGAACCACCTTGGCCTTTGAACATACAGAACATAGGTTATCTGAAGGGTCAGACATGTTTGACAGACTTAAACAGATCTTCAATGCAATAAAAATTATTTTTGACAAAAACGTTACTGTGTCTTTAAATAATAAAAGTGCACACTTTATTACTAAAACATCAAAAAACCCCGATTTTAATGAAATTTTCACCACAGTGTCTTAATGCTTTGAAATGATGGCACACAAATTTTCAGACCAATTAACCCCTTAATGCCCAAACCGGAGCTAATAACAGCAATTAACCTGTTAAAAACACTACAGTACTACAGTACACTTCCACTGTGGCCTTTACAATCCTTAGGGATTATTTTAGTAGGAAATAAGCCTCTCTGGAGTCTTTCCTGATGCCTCTGGACTCCCCACGTGAAGCTGCATGAACTGCCTAAGCAAAACAACTGTGCAATTGAGGCCTGAAAATGAGGCCTCCTCCCTCTTCATTCCAGAGTGGAGGGGCCTTTCTGACTAGAATAGGTGTCCAAATAAGTGCCAGGCGCAAAATAAAACCCCAAAAGTGTTTTAAAGTCTGAAAAAACACCTTATTTATAGTGAAAACATGCTAAAAAGCAATCGATTTAGCCCACAATAGTGTCAACCAGCATAGAGCCCTTAATATAAGCCATAATTTTATACAGAGTCTAAGAAAAATGGCTTACCTATCCCAGAGGGGATTGCTGACAGTCTTCTAGCATTACTAGGTCTTGTTAGAAAAATGACTGATCATACCTGAAGCAGTTAAGCCTGCAAACTGTTCCCCCCAACTGAAGTTCTCTGGTTTCAACAGTCCTGCGTGGGAACAGCAATGGATTTTAGTTACTGGTGCTAAAATCATATTCCTCTCGGCAGAAATCTTCATCACTTTCTGCTGCAGAGTAAATGGTACAAGCCGGCACTATTTTAAAATAACAAACTCTTGATAGAAGAATAAAAAACTACAACTAAACACCACATACTCTTTACCACCCCCGTGGAGATGCTACTAGTTAGAGCGGCAAAGAGAATGACTGGGGGGGTGGAGCCTGAGGGGAGCTATATGGACAGCTTTGCTGTGTGCTCTCTTTGCCACTTCCTGTAGGGATTGAGAATATCCCACAAGGATGAATCCGTGGACTGGATACACCAAGTAAGAGAAAACCACCTTATCAGAATGAAAAATGAGATAAGGAGAATCAAACTGCAGAGCCGAGAGTTTTGAAACTCTCCGAGCAGAAGAAATAGCAACAAGAAACAAAACCTTCCAAGATAACATCTTGATATCTAAGGAATGCATAGGATCAAACAGAGCCAGCTGTAAAACTCTAAGAACAAGGTTAAAACTCCAGGGAGGAGTAAGGGGCTTAAACACAGGCCAAATCCTAACCAAGACCTGACAAAAAGATTGCACGTCTGGCGCATCCGCCAAACGCTTATGCAACAAAAGACAACGCAGAAATCTGATCTTTCAGAGTACTAGCTGACAAACGCTTCTCCAGACCCTCCTGGAGAAAAGACAAAATCCTAGGAATCCTGACTCTACTCCAAGAGTAGCCTTTGGATTCACACCAATACAGATATTTACACCATATCTTATAGTAAATCTTTGTCAAAGGCTTACGAACCTGAATCATGGTCTCAATGACCAACTCTGAAAACCCAGACTTAGATAAAATCAAGTGTTCAATCTCCAAGCAGTCCGATTTGGATGAAGAAAAGGACCCTGAAGTAAAAGGTCCTTTCTCAGAGGGAGTCTCCACGGAGGTAGGGACGTCATTTCCACAAAATCTGCATACTAAATCCTGCGAGGTCACGTCGGCCCTATGAGAATCACCGATGCCCTCTCCTGCTTGATCCGAGCAATGACTGTTGGCAGGAGAGCGAACGGAGGAAATATGTATGCTAGACTGAAATTCCAAGGGACCGCCAGAGCATCTATCAAGAAAGCCTGTGGATCCCTTGACCTCGAGCCGCACCTCGGAAGCTTGGCATTCTGCCGAGAAGCCATGAGATCCAGTTCTGGCTGCCCCCAATTGAGGATTAAACTGGAAAAACATAATTTATGTAAGAACTTACCTAATAAATTCATTTCTTTCATATTGGCAAGAGTCCATGAGCTAGTGACGTATGGGATATACAATCCTACCAGGAGGGGCAGTTTCCCAAACCTCAAAATGCCTATAAAAAAACCTCCCACCACACCCACAATTTAGTTTAACAAATAGCCAAGAAGTTAGGTGATAAAATAAGGAGTAAAAAAGCATACAAAAAGAGGAACTGGAAATATAATTGTGCTTTTATACAACAAATCATAACCACCATAAAAAGGGTGGGCCTCGTGAACTCTTGCCAATATGAAAGAAATTAATTTATCAGGTAAGTTCTTACATAAATTATGTTTTCTTTCATGTAATTGGCAAGGGTCATATGAGCTAGTGACATATGGGATAGAAATACCCAAGATGTGGAAGTACTCAGAAGAGTCACTAGAGAGGGAGGGATAAAATAATAACAGCTATTTCTGCTGAGAAAATTAAATCCAAACAAAAAATATAAGTCTTTCTTAAAAAACTTAAATCATAAGCAGAAGAATCAAACTGAGACAGCTGCCTGAAGAATTTTTCTACCAAAGACTGTTTCTGAAGAAGCAAATACATCAAAATGGTAAAATTTAGTAAATGTATGCAAAGAAGACCAAGTTGCTGCTTTGCAAATCTTATCAACTGAAGCTTCATTCTTAAAAGCCCAAGAAGTGGCGACTGATATAGTAGAATTAGCTGTAATTCTCTGAGGCGGAGACTGTCCCGCCTCCAAAAAGCCTTGTGAATCAAAAGCTTTAACCAAGATGCCAAAGAAATGGCAGAAGCTTTATGACTTTCCTGGAACCAGAAAAAACAATAAATAGACAGTCATTCTGAAATCCTTAGTAGCTTCGATATAGTATTTCAAAGCTCTTACAACATCTAAAGAATTTAAAGATCTTTCAAGAGCATTCTTAGGATTAGGACACAAGGAAGGAACGACAATTTCCCTACTAATGTTGTTAGAATTCACAACCTTAGGAAGAAATTTAAATGAAGTCCGCAAAACAGTTTTATCCTGATGGAAAATCAGAAAAGGAGACTCGCAAGAGAGAGCAGACAATTCAGAAACTCTTCTAGCAGAAGAGATAGCCAAAAGGAACACTTTCCAAGAAAGTAGTTTAATATCCAAAGAATGCATAGGCTCAAAAACAGGAGCCTGAAAAGCCTTCAAAACCAAATTAAGACTCCAAGGAGGAGAGATTGATTTAATAACAGGCTTGATACGAACCAAAGCCTGAACAAACCAGTGAATATCAGGAAGTTTAGCAATCTTTCTATGAAATAAAACAGAAAAAGAAGATATTTGTCCCTTCAAAGTACTTGCAGACAAACCTTTATCCAAACCATCCTGAAGAAACTGTAAAATTCTATGAATTCTAAAAGAATGTCAAGAGAATTTATGAGAAAAACACCATGAAATATAGGCTTTCCAAACCCGATAATAAATCTTCCTTGAAACAGACTTAGGAGCCTGTAGCATAGTATAAATCACTGAGTCAGAGAAACCTCTATGACTTAGCACTAAGCGTTCAATTTCCATATCTTCAAATTGAGCAATTTGAGATCCTGATGGAAAAACGGCCCTTGAGACAGAAGGTCTGGCCTTAAAGGAAGTGGCCAAGGTTGGCAACGGGACATCCTGACAAGATCAGCATACCAAAACCTGTGAGGCCAAGCTGGTGCAATCAGAAACACATGCAATTGTTCCATTATGATCTTGGAGAGCACGCTTGGAATAACTAGAGGCGGAACAATGTAAGCAGGTTGGTAAAACCAAGGAACTGCTCCCTGGACCTGGAAAGCCATCAGATCTATTTCGGGAAGACCCCACATCTGTACAATCTGACAAAATACATCTGGATGGAGAGACCACTCCCCTGGATGTAAAAACTGACGGCTGAGATAATCCGCTTCCCAACTGTCTACACCTGGGATATGTATTGCAGAAATCCAAGATACTTCTTTCATCGCTAAAGGACTGCGAGTCCCACCCTGATGATTGACAATTGCCACAGTTGTGATATTGTCTGTCTGAAAACAAATGAATGATTCTCTCTTTAATAGAAGCTAAGCCTGAAGAGCCCTGAAAATAGCACAGAGTTCTAAAATATTGATTGATAACCTCGCCTCTTGAGGATTCCAAACTCCTTGTGCTGTCAGAGACCCCCAAATAGCTCCCCAACCTGTGACACTTGCATCTGTTGAAATCATAGTCCAGGAAGGACGAACAAAAGAGGCCCCTTGAATAATCCGATGATGGTCTAACCACCAAGTCAGAGAGAGTTGAGTGTTGGGATTTAAGAATATCAATTGTGATATCCGAGTATAATCCCTGCACCATTGATTAAGCATGCAAAGGTCTCATATGAAAACGAGCAAAGGGGATCACGTCCGATGCTGCAGTCATGAGACCTAAAACTTCCATGCATATAGACACTGAAGGGAATGATCGAGACTGAAGGTTTAGACAGGTTGAAACCAACTTCAAACGTCTCTAGTCTGTTAAAGCCAGAGTCATGGACACTGAATCTATCTGGAAACCTAAAAAGGTGACCGTTGTCTGAGGAATCAAGAAACTCTTTGGTAAATTGATCCTCCAACCATGTCTTTGAAGAAACAACACAAGTTCATTCGTGTGAGATTCTTCTAAATGAAAAGATTGAGCCAGTACCAAGATATCGTCCAAATAAGTAAATACTGCAATACCCTGCTCTCTGATCACATATAGAAGAGCACTGAGAACCTTCGAAAAGATTCTTGGAGCTGTTGCTAGGCCAAATGGAAGAGCAACAAATTGGTAATGCTTCTCTAGAAAAGAGAATCTCAGTAACCGATAGTGGTCTGGATGAATCGGAATGTGAAGATATGCATCCTGTAAGTCTACTGAGGACATATAATGACCTTGCTGAAGTAAAGGCAGAATAGTCCTTATAGTCACCATTTTGAAAGTTGGGATGCTTACAAATCGATTAAAAAACTTCAGATCCAGAACTTGTCTGAATGATTTTTTCTTCTTTGGGATAATGAATAGATTTGAATAAAAACCCAGACCCTGTTCCAGAATTGGAACTGGTACAATTACCCCTGAAAGTTCCAGATCTGAAACACACTTCAGAAAGGCCTGAGCTTTCACAGGATTTGTTGGAACGTGAGAGAAAAAATCTTCTCACAGGAGGTCTTATTCTGAAACCTATTCGATACCCCTGAGACACAATATTCTGAATCCAATAATTCTGAACAGAACCTGCCCAAACGTCTTGAAATAATTTCAATCTGCCCCCCCAGCAGTAGAACTGGATTAAGGTCCGCACCTTCATGCAATCTTGAGGGCTGGCTTTGATTTCTTCTTATAAGGCTTGGATTTATTCCAAATTGAAGATGGCTTCCAATTGGAGCCAGAGTCCTTAGGTGAAGGAGTGGTTTTCTGTTATCTATTCTGACGAAAGGAATCAAACCGATAAGAAGCTTTAGATTTACCCTTAGATTTTTTTATCTTGAGGCAAATAAACTCCCTTACCCCCAATAATAGTGGAAATAATAGAATCCAACTGGGAACCAAATAAATTATTACCCTGGAATGATAGAGATAGCAACCTAGGATTTAGATACCATGTCAGCATTCCAGGATTTGAGCCATAAAGCTCTTCTAGCTAAAATAGCCAAAGACATATATTTAACATCAATCTTAATGATATAAAAAAAAGCATCACAGATAAAATGATTAGTATGTTGAAGCAAACGAACATTGCTATGCAAATCAGAATCTTTTTCCCATTGTGCTAAGCTATCCAACCAAAAAGTTGATGCAGCCACAACATCAGCCATAGAAATGGCAGGTCTGAGAATATAGCCAGAATGTAAATAAGCTTTCCCTAGATAAGATTAAATTTTCCTATCTAAAGGATCCTTAAAAGAAGTACTATCTTCCATAGGAATAGTAGTACGCTTAGCAAGAGTAGAAATAGCCCCATCAACCTTAGGGACTTTTTCACAAAACTCTAATTTAGCCACTGGCAAAGGATACAACTTTTAAACCTTGAAGAAGGAAAAAAAGAAGTACCAAGCTTAGACCATTCCTTAGCAATCACGTCAGAAATAGCACCAGGAACAGGGAAAACCTCAGGAGTAGTCACAGGAGGTTTATAGACAGAATTTAAACGTTTACTGGATTTATTATTAAGAGGACCAGACTCCTCAATATCCAAAGTTATCAACACTTCCTTTAACAAAGAACGAATATACTCAATGTTAAAAAACATAATTTATGCTTACCTGATAAATTCCTTTCTTCTGTTGTGCGATCAGTCCACGGGTCATCATTACTTCTGGGATATAACTCCTCCCCAACAGGAAATGCAAGAGGATTCACCCAGCAGAGCTGATATAGCTCCTCCCCTCTACGTCAGTCCCAGTCATTCGACCAAGAATCAACGAGAAAGGAGTAACCAAGGGTGAAGTGGTGACTGGAGTATAATTTAAAAAATATTTACCTGCCTTAAAAAAACAGGGCGGGCCGTGGACTGATCGCACAACAGAAGAAAGGAATTTATCAGGTAAGCATAAATTATGTTTTCTTCTGTTATGTGCGATCAGTCCACGGGTCATCATTACTTCTGGGATACCAATACCAAAGCAAAAGTACACGGATGACGGGAGGGATAGGCAGGCTCATTATATAGAAGGAACCACTGCCTGAAGAACCTTTCTCCCAAAAATAGCCTCCGAAGAAGCAAAAGTGTCAAATTTGTAAAATTTGGAAAAAGTATGAAGCGAAGACCAAGTTGCAGCCTTGCAAATCTGTTCAACAGAGGCCTCATTCTTAAAGGCCCAAGTGGAAGCCACAGCTCTAGTGGAGTGAGCTGTAATTCTTTCAGGAGGCTGCTGTCCAGCAGTCTCATAGGCTAAACGTATTATGCTACGAAGCCAGAAAGAGAGAGAGGTAGCAGAAGCTTTTTGACCTCTCCTCTGTCCAGAATAAACGACAAACAAGGAAGAAGTTTGGCGAAAATTTTTAGTTGCCTGCAAGTAGAACTTGAGGGCACGAACTACATCCAGATTGTGTAGAAGACGTTCCTTCTTTGAAGAAGGATTTGGACATAAGGATGGAACAACAATCTCTTGATTGATATTCCTGTTAGTAACTACCTTAGGTAAGAACCCAGGTTTAGTACGCAGAACTACCTTGTCTGAGTGAAAGATCAGATAAGGAGAATCACAATGTAGGGCTGATAACTCAGAGACTCTTCGAGCCGAGGAAATAGCCATTAAAAATAGAACTTTCCACGATAACAATTTTATATCAATGGAATGAAGGGGTTCAAATGGAACACCTTGTAAAACGTTAAGAACTAAGTTTAAACTCCATGGCGGAGCAACGGCTTTAAACACAGGCTTGATCCTAGCTAAAGCTTGACAAAAAGCCTGGACGTCTGGATTTTCTGACAGACGCCTGTGCAACAAGATGGACAGAGCTGAAATCTGTCCCTTTAATGAACTAGCCGATAAACCCTTTTCTAGACCTTCTTGTAGAAAGGACAATATCCTAGGGATCCTAACCTTACTCCAGGAGTAACGTTTGGATTCGCACCAGTATAGGTATTTGCGCCATATTTTATGGTAAATCCTTCTGGTAACAGGCTTCCTAGCCTGGATCAGGGTATCAATAACCGACTCAGAAAAACCACGCTTTGATAAAATCAAGCGTTCAATTTCCAAGCAGTCAGTTTCAGAGAAGTTAGATTTTGATGTTTGAATGGACCCTGTATCAGAAGGTCCTGTCTCAGAGGTAGAGACCAAGGCGGACAGGATGACATGTCCACTAGATCTGCATACCAAGTCCTGCGTGGCCATGCAGGCGCTATTAGAATCACAGATGCTCTCTCTTGTTTGATTTTCGCAATCAATCGAGGAAGCAGCGGGAAGGGTGGAAACACATAAGCCATCCCGAATTTCCAAGGTGCTGTCAAAGCATCTATCAGAACCGCTTCCGGATCCCTGGATCTGGACCCGTAGTGAGGAAGTTTGGCGTTCTGGCGAGACGCCATGAGATCTATCTCTGGTTTGCCCCAACGTCGAAGTATTTGGGCAAAAATCTCCGGATGAAGTTCCCACTCTCCCGGATGAAAAGTCTGGCGACTCAAGAAATCCGCCTCCCAGTTCTCCACTCCCGGGATGTGGATTGCTGACAGGTGGCAAGAGTGAGACTCTGCCCAGCGAATTATCTTTGATACTTCCATCATTGCTAGGGAGCTTCTTGTCCCTCCCTGATGGTTGATGTAAGCTACAGTCGTGATATTGTCCGACTGAAACCTGATGAACCCCTGAGTTGTTAATTGGGGCCAAGCTAGAAGGGCATTGAGAACTGCCCTCAATTCCAGAATGTTTATTGGAAGGAGACTCTCCTCCTGATTCCATAATCCCTGAGTCTTCAGAGAATTCCAGACAGCGCCCCAACCTAGTAGGCTGGCGTCTGTTGTTACGATTGTCCAGTCTGGCCTGCTGAATGGCATCCCCCTGGACAGGTGTGGCCGATAAAGCCACCATAGAAGAGAATTTCTGGTCTCTTGATTCAGATTCAGGGTAGGGGACAAATCTGAGTAATCCCCATTCCACTGACTTAGCATGCACAATTGCAGCGGTCTGAGGTGTAGGCGTGCAAAAGGTACTATGTCCATTGCCGCTACCATTAAGCCGATCACCTCCATGCATTGAGCCACTGACGGGTGTTGAATGGAATGAAGGACACGGCATGCATCCTGAAGCCTTGTTAACCTGTCTTCTGTCAGGTAAATCTTCATTTCTACAGAATCTATAAGAGTCCCCAAGAATGGAACTCTTGTGAGAGGAAAAAGAGAACTTTTCTTTTCGTTCACTTTCCATCCATGCGACCTTAGAAATGCCAGAACTAACTCTGTATGAGACTTGGCAGTTTGAAAGCTTGAAGCTTGTATTAGAATGTCGTCTAGGTACGGAGCTACCGAAATCCCTCGCGGTCTTAGTACCGCCAGAAGGGCGCCCAGAACCTTTGTGAAGATTCTTGGGGCCGTAGCCAATCCGAATGGAAGAGCTACAAACTGGTAGTGCCTGTCTAGGAAGGCAAACCGTAGATACCGTTGATGATCTTTGTGAATCGGTATGTGAAGGTAAGCATCTTTTAAATCCACTGTGGTCATGTACTGACCCTTTTGGATCATAGGTAAGATTGTCCGAATAGTTTCCATTTTGAACGATGGAACTCTTAGGAATTTGTTTAGAATCTTTAAATCTAAGATTGGCCTGAAAGTTCCCTCTTTTTTGGGAACCACAAACAGGTTTGAGTAGAACCCTTGTCCTTGTTCCGACCGCGGAACTGGATGGATCACTCCCATTAATAACAGATCTTGTACACAGCGTAGAAACGCTTCTTTCTTTATCTGGTTTGTTGACAACCTTGACAGATGAAATCTCCCTTTTGGGGGAGATAATTTGAAGTCTAGAAGGTATCCCTGAGATATGATCTCCAGCGCCCAGGGATCCTGAACATCTCTTGCCCAGGCCTGAGCGAAGAGAGAAAGTCTGCCCCCCACTAGATCCGGTCCCGGATCGGGGGCTCTCGGTTCATGCTGTCTTTGGGGCAGCAGCAGGTTTCCTGGTCTGTTTGCCCTTATTCCAGGACTGGTTAGGTTTCCAGCCTTGTCTGTAACGAGCAACAGCTCCTTCCTGTTTTGGTGCAGTGGAGGTTGACGCTGCTCCAGGTTTGAAATTCCGAAAGGAACGAAAATTAGACTGTCTAGCCTTAGCTTTGGCTTTGTCTTGAGGTAGGGCGTGGCCCTTACCTCCTGTAATGTCAGCGATAATTTCTTTCAACCCGGGCCCAAATAAAGACTGCCCCTTGAAAGGTATATTAAGTAATTTAGACTTAGAAGTAACATCAGCTGACCAGGATTTTAGCCACAGTGCTCTACGTGCCTGTATGGCGAATCCAGAGTTCTTAGCCGTAAGTTTAGTTAAATGTACTACGGCCTCCGAAATGAATGAATTGGCTAGTTTAAGGACTCTAAGCCTGTCCATAATGTCGTCTAGCGTAGACGAACTAAGGTTCTCTTCCAGAGACTCAATCCAAAATGCTGCCGCAGCCGTAATCGGCGCGATACATGCAAGGGGTTGCAATATAAAACCTTGTTGAACAAACATTTTCTTAAGGTAACCCTCTAATTTTTTATCCATTGGATCTGAAAAAGCACAGCTATCCTCCACCGGGATAGTGGTACGCTTAGCTAAAGTAGAAACTGCTCCCTCCACCTTAGGGACCGTTTGCCATAAGTCCCGAGTAGTGGCGTCTATTGGAAACATCTTTCTAAATATTGGAGGGGGTGAGAACGGCACACCGGGTCTATCCCACTCCTTAGTAACAATTTCAGTTAATCTCTTAGGTATAGGAAAAACGTCAGTACTCGCCGGTACCGCAAAGTATTTATCCAACCTACACATTTTCTCTGGTATTGCAACGGTGTTACAATCATTGAGAGCTGCTAAGACCTCCCCTAGTAATGCACGGAGGTTCTCCAATTTAAATTTAAAATTTGAAATATCTGAATCCAATCTGTTTGGATCAGAACCGTCACCCACAGAATGAAGCTCTCCGTCCTCATGCTCTGCAAGCTGTGACGCAGTATCAGACATGGCCCTAGTATTGTCAGCGCACTCTGTTCTCACCCCAGAGTGATCACGCTTGCCTCTTAGTTCTGGTAATTTAGACAAAACTTCAGTCATAACAGTAGCCATATCATGTAATGTTATCTGTAATGGCCGCCCAGATGTATTAGGCGCCATAATATCACTCACCTCCCGGGCGGGAGATGCAGGTACTGCCGCGTGAGGCGAGTTAGTCGGCATAACTCTTCCCTCGCAGTTTGGTGAAATTTGTTCACATTGTACAAATTGACTTTTATTTAAAGTAGCATCAATACAGTTAGTACATAAATTTCTATTGGGCTCCACCTTGGCATTGGAACAAATGACACAGATATTCTCTGAGTCAGACATGTTTAACACACTAGCAATAACTTGCAACCTGGTTATAATCTTTTTTAGCAAAAACGTACTGTGCCTCAAAGAGGTACTTTAACGATTAAATGACAGTTGAGATAATGAACTGAAACAGTTATAGCATCAAGTTTAAAATAACACAACTTTTAGCAAAGGTTTGTTCCCATTAGTAAATAACTAAATTTGACATAAAAAATTATAGAGTAACGTTTTTATTCACAGTCAATAAAAATTCTCACAGCTCTGCTGAGAGAATGTACCTCCCTTCAAAGAAGTTTGAAGACCCCTGAGATCTGTCAGTGAACCGGATCATGCAGGAAATATAATAGTAGCTGACTGGAATTTTTTGATGCGTAGCAAAAGAGCGCCAAAACGGCCCCTCCCTCTCACACACAGTAGTGAGGAGAAACGAAACTGTCACAATTTAAAGCAGACAACTGCCAAGTGGAAAATAATGCCCAAACATTTATTTACTCAGTACCTCAGCAATGTAAACGATTCTACATTCCAGCAAAAACGTTTAACATGACAATATTTATTAAAAGGATTAGTGACCTTTAACAGAGTAGTTCCGGTGAAAAACCATTCCCAGAATACTGAAGTGTATACATACATGTCATTATAACGGTATAGCAGGATTTTTTCATCAATTCCATTCAGAAAATAAAAACTGCTACATACCTCAATGCAGATTCATCTGCCCGCTGTCCCCTGATCTGAAGCCTTTACCTCCCTCAGATGGCCGAGAACAGCAATATGATCTTAACTACTCCGGTTAAAATCATAGTAATAAACTCTGGTAGATTCTTCTTCAAACTCTGCCAGAGAAGTAATAACACGCTCCGGTGCTATTGTAAAATAACAAACTTTTGATTGAAGTCATAAAAACTAAGTATAATCACCATAGTCCTCTCACACATCCTATCTAGTCGTTGGGTGCAAGAGAATGACTGGGACTGACGTAGAGGGGAGGAGCTATATCAGCTCTGCTGGGTGAATCCTCTTGCATTTCCTGTTGGGGAGGAGTTATATCCCAGAAGTAATGATGACCCGTGGACTGATCGCACATAACAGAAGAAAGATAAGATGATTTATCAGTGTCAATGTCTGAAGTAGGATCTTCCGAGTCAGAGGTGGATATATCAGTATGTTGTCTGTCATCACAAATATCCTCAGTAGTATGAGAAGTTTTAAAATACCTTTTACGTTTATTTGAAGGCGGAACAGCAGACATAGCCTTCTGTATCGCATCAGCAATATCATTTTTCATATCAACAGGGATATCATGTACTTTAGATGTTGAGGGAACAACAGATACTGTACTAGCACTAATAGAAACCTTTTCTGCATGCAAAAGCTTATCATGACAACTGTTACATACTACAGCTGGAGATATAATCTCCACTAGCTTACAACAGATACACATTAGCTTTGGTAGAACTGTGTTCATGCAGCATCTGAGACATCTTGTAAAATGTAAAAGAAAAAAGAAAATTTAAACAAAAATATCTTATTTCCACATAGTAGTTTCAGGAATGGGAAAAAATGCAAATGCTAAAATTGGCAAAAAAGCAAATAGCATAGCCCTCTGAGCATAAAGAAGGCAAGGAGCATATAGGAAGTAAGGTAAAATAAAACTAAATTGTTTGGCGCCAAGTAGGACGCACAACGCAAAAGGAAGTTGAGATTTTTTTTGGCGCAAACACCCAGAAATGATGCAACTTGCTTTATAAATACAATTTTGCGCCAAACAACCTGGCGTCTACTAAGACACAGGAAATGACGAACTTGCGTCATTATAGACGCACATTTGTGCCAAAAATTTATTGTGCCAAGAATGACGCAATAAATAACAGCATTTTGTGCCCTCGCAAGCCTAATTTGCCCGCAAGTTTTAAAGAAAAAAGTCAAATTGGGAAAAAACAGAATTTATGTTTACCTGATAAATTTCTTTCTCCAACGGTGTGTCCGGTCCACGGCGTCATCCTTACTTGTGGGATATTCTCTTCCCCAACAGGAAATGGCAAAGAGCCCAGCAAAGCTGGTCACATGATCCCTCCTAGGCTCCGCCTACCCCAGTCATTCGACCGACGTTAAGGAGGAATATTTGCATAGGAGAAACCATATGGTACCGTGGTGACTGTAGTTAAAGAAAATAAATTATCAGACCTGATTAAAAAACCAGGGCGGGCCGTGGACCGGACACACCGTTGGAGAAAGAAATTTATCAGGTAAACATAAATTCTGTTTTCTCCAACATAGGTGTGTCCGGTCCACGGCGTCATCCTTACTTGTGGGAACCAATACCAAAGCTTTAGGACACGGATGAAGGGAGGGAGCAAATCAGGTCACCTAAATGGAAGGCACCACGGCTTGCAAAACCTTTCTCCCAAAAATAGCCTCAGAAGAAGCAAAAGTATCAAACTTGTAAAATTTGGTAAAAGTGTGCAGTGAAGACCAAGTCGCTGCCCTACATATCTGATCAACAGAAGCCTCGTTCTTGAAGGCCCATGTGGAAGCCACAGCCCTAGTGGAATGAGCTGTGATTCTTTCGGGAGGCTGCCGTCCGGCAGTCTCGTAAGCCAATCTGATGATGCTTTTAATCCAAAAAGAGAGAGAGGTAGAAGTTGCTTTTTGACCTCTCCTTTTACCTGAATAAACAACAAACAAGGAAGATGTTTGTCTAAAATCCTTTGTAGCATCTAAATAGAATTTTAGAGCGCGAACAACATCCAAATTGTGCAACAAACGTTCCTTCTTTGAAACTGGTTTCGGACACAGAGAAGGTACGATAATCTCCTGGTTAATGTTTTTGTTAGAGACAACTTTTGGAAGAAAACCAGGTTTAGTACGTAAAACCACCTTATCTGCATGGAACACCAGATAAGGAGGAGAACACTGCAGAGCAGATAATTCTGAAACTCTTCTAGCAGAAGAAATTGCAACTAAAAACAAAACTTTCCAAGATAATAACTTAATATCAACGGAATGTAAGGGTTCAAACGGAACCCCCTGAAGAACTGAAAGAACTAAATTGAGACTCCAAGGAGGAGTCAAAGGTTTGTAAACAGGCTTGATTCTAACCAGAGCCTGAACAAAGGCTTGAACATCTGGCACAGCTGCCAGCTTTTTGTGAAGTAACACCGACAAGGCAGAAATCTGTCCCTTCAGGGAACTTGCAGATAATCCTTTTTCCAATCCTTCTTGAAGGAAGGATAGAATCCTAGGAATCTTAACCTTGTCCCAAGGGAATCCTTTAGATTCACACCAACAGATATATTTTTTCCAAATTTTGTGGTAAATCTTTCTAGTTACAGGCTTTCTGGCCTGAACAAGAGTATCGATAACAGAGTCTGAGAATCCTCGCTTCGATAAAATCAAGCGTTCAATCTCCAAGCAGTCAGCTGGAGTGAAACCAGATTCGGATGTTCGAACGGACCCTGAACAAGAAGGTCTCGTCTCAAAGGTAGCTTCCAAGGTGGAGCCGATGACATATTCACCAGATCTGCATACCAAGTCCTGCGTGGCCACGCAGGAGCTATCAAGATCACCGACGCCCTCTCCTGATAGATCCTGGCTACCAGCCTGGGGATGAGAGGAAATGGCGGGAACACATAAGCTAGTTTGAAGGTCCAAGGTGCTACTAGTGCATCCACTAGAGCCGCCTTGGGATCCCTGGATCTGGCCCCGTAGCAAGGAACTTTGAAGTTCTGACGAGAGGCCATCAGATCCATGTCTGGAATGCCCCACAGGTGAGTGACTTGGGCAAAGATTTCCGGATGGAGTTCCCACTCCCCCGGATGCAATGTCTGACGACTCAGAAAATCCGCTTCCCAATTTTCCACTCCTGGGATGTGGATAGCAGACAGGTGGCAGGAGTGAGACTCCGCCCATAGAATGATTTTGGTCACTTCTTCCATCGCTAGGGAACTCCTTGTTCCCCCCTGATGGTTGATGTACGCAACAGTTGTCATGTTGTCTGATTGAAACCGTATGAACTTGGTCCTCGCTAGCTGAGGCCAAGCCTTGAGAGCATTGAATATCGCTCTCAGTTCCAGAATATTTATCGGTAGAAGAGATTCTTCCCGAGACCAAAGACCCTGAGCTTTCAGGGATCCCCAGACCGCGCCCCAGCCCATCAGACTGGCGTCGGTCGTGACAATGACCCACTCTGGTCTGCGGAATGTCATCCCTTGTGACAGGTTGTCCAGGGACAGCCACCAACGGAGTGAGTCTCTGGTCCTCTGATTTACTTGTATCTTCGGAGACAAGTCTGTATAGTCCCCATTCCACTGACTGAGCATGCACAGTTGTAATGGTCTTAGATGAATGCGCGCAAAAGGAACTATGTCCATTGCCGCTACCATCAACCCGATCACTTCCATGCACTGAGCTATGGAAGGAAGAGGAACGGAATGAAGTATCCGACAAGAGTCTTCAGAAAGTCTTTTCTAAGTATCAGAGCTCCTCTCACATGCGACTGCATGCCATGCCTCTCAAAAACAAGTGCGCCACACCGGCGCGAAAATGAGGCTCTGCTTAAGCTTTGCCTGCCGATATTATTATATCAAAATACCCAGATAAAATGATTCCTCAAGGCTAAATATGTGTTAATAATGAATCGATTTAGCCCAGAAACAGTCTACAGTCTTAATAAGCCCTTGTGAAGCCCTTATTTATGATCGTAATAAACATGGCTTACCGGATCCCATAGGGAAAATGACAGCTTCCAGCATTACATCGTCTTGTTAGAATGTGTCATACCTCAAGCAGCAAGAGACTGCACACTGTTCCCCCAACTGAAGTTAATTGCTCTCAACAGTCCTGTGTGGAACAGCCATGGATTTTAGTTACGGTTGCTAAAATCATTTTCCTCATACAAACAGAAATCTTCATCTCTTTTCGGTTTCTGAGTAAATAGTACATACCAGCACTATTTCAAAATAACAAACTCTTGATTGAATAATAAAAACTACAGTTAAACACTAAAAAACTCTAAGCCATCTCCGTGGAGATGTTGCCTGTACAACGGCAAAGAGAATGACTGGGGTAGGCGGAGCCTAGGAGGGATCATGTGACCAGCTTTGCTGGGCTCTTTGCCATTTCCTGTTGGGGAAGAGAATATCCCACAAGTAAGGATGACGCCGTGGACCGGACACACCTATGTTGGAGAAAAAAGACTATACCCCAGGTAAGACAAACTTCCTAAAGCATGATTCCCATAATGAAACCGCCAGACTGTAAAAAGGAAATACACAGACCTGACTCATGGAAAATATAAGTATATACATATATTTAGAACTTTATATAAATACATAAAGTGCCAACCATAGCTGAGAGTGTCTTAAATAATGATACATACTTACCGAAAGACACCCATCCACATATAGCAGATAGCCAAACCAGTACTGAAAGCTATCAGCAGAGGTAATGGTAGAGTATATTGTCGATCTGAAAAGGGAGGTAGGAGATGAATCCCAAAGACCGATAACAGAGAACCCTTTAACAGATTTTCTGTGAGAAAAACCATATAAAATCAATAGGCGATACTCTCTTCACATCCCTCTGACAAACACTGTACTCAGAGGAATTGGGCTTCAGAATGCTTAGAAGCGCTTATCATAGAAGAAATCATAGAAATCAAGCAAAAACTTACTTCACCACCTCCATAGGAGGCAAAGTTTGTAAAGCTGAATTGTGGGTGTGGTGGGAGGTGTATCTATAGGCATTTTGAGGTTTGGGAAACTTTGTCCCTCCTAGTAGGATTGTATATCCCATACGTCACTAGCTCATGGACTCTTGCCAATTACATGAAAGAAATACTTCCGGATGGAGATCCCACTCCCCCCGGATAAAAGGTCTGTCGGCTCAGAAAATCCACTTTCCAATTGTCCACTCCTGGGATGCGGATAGCAGAAAGACAACAGTTGTGAGACTCTGCCCAATGGATTATCCGGGCAACCTCTGTCATGGCCAAGGAACTCTATGTTAAGTTGTCCGACAGGAACCTGATAAACCGGACTAAGGCTAACTGAGGCCAGGCCAGTAGAGCATTGAAAATGCTCCTCACACTAACAGTGCCTGCAAAAACTGCCATAAAAACATAATTTATGCTTACCTGATAAATTTATTTCTCTTGTGGTGTATCCAGTCCACGGATCATCCATTACTTGTGGGATATTCTCCTTCCCAACAGGACGTTGCAAGAGGATCACCCACAGCAGAGCTGCTATATAGCTCCTCCCCTAACTGCCATATCCAGTCATTCGACCGAAACTAGCCGAGAAAGGAGAAACCATAGGGTGCAGTGGTGACTGTAGTTTAAAATTTAGACAGGGCGGGCCATGGACTGGATACACCACAAGAGAAATAAATTTATCAGGTAAGCATAAATTATGTTTTCTCTTGTAAGGTGTATCCAGTCCACGGATCATCCATTACTTGTGGGATACCAATACCAAAGCTAAAGTACACTGATGAAGGGAGGGACAAGGCAGGTACTTTAACGGAAGGGACCACTGCCTGTAAAACCTTTCTCCCAAAAATAGCCTCCGAAGAAGCAAAACTATCAAATTTGTAGAATTTAGAAAAAGTATGAAGCGAAGACCAAGTCGCTGCCTTGCAAATCTGTTCAACAGAAGCCTCATTTTTAAAGGCCCATGTGGAAGCCACAGCTCTAGTAGAATGAGCTGTAATCCTTTCAGGAGGCTGCTGGCCAGCAGTCTCATAGGCTAAGCGGATTATGCTTCTTAGCCAAAAAGAAAGAGAGGTTGCCAAAGCCTTTTGACCTCTCCTCTGTCCAGAGTAGACAACAAACAAAGCAGATGTTTGACGAAAATCTTTAGTAGCTTGTAAGTAAAACTTTAAAGCACGAACCATGTCCAGATTGTGTAATAGACGTTCCTTCTTTGAAGAAGGATTAGGACACAAAGACGGAACAACAATCTCTTGATTGATATTCTTATTAGATACCACCTTAGGTAAAAACCCAGGTTTGGTACGCAGAACTACCTTATCTGCATGGAAGATCAGATAAGGAGAATCGCATTGTAAGGCAGATAACTCGGAAACTCTACGAGCCGAGGAAATAGCTACCAAAAAAAGAACTTTCCAAGATAAAAGTTTGATATCTATGGAATGAAGAGGTTCAAACGGAACCCCCTGAAGAACTTTAAGAACCAAATTTAAGCTCCAAGGTGGAGCAACAGGTTTAAAAACAGGCTTGATTTTAAATAAAGCCTGACAAAATGCCTGAACGTCTGGAACATCCGCCAGACGCTTGTGCAAAAGAAAAGACAGCGCAGAAATCTGTCCCTTTAAGAAACTAGCTGACAATCCTTTTTCCAATCCTTCTTGGAGAAAAGATAATATCCTGGGAATCCTGACCTTACTCCATGAGTAGCCCTTGGATTCACACCAATAAAGATATTTACGCCATATCTTATGATAGATTTTCCTGTTGACAGGCTTTCGTGCCTGAATTAAGGTATCAATGACTGACTCAGAGAAACCACGCTTTGATAAAATCAAGCGTTCAATCTCCAGGCAGTCAGCCTCAGACAAATTAGATTTGAATGGTTGAAAGGACCTTGAAGTAGAAGGTCCTGTCTAAGCGGCAGAGTCCATGGTGGAAAGGATGACATGTCCACCAGATCTGCATACCAAGTCCTGCGTGGCCACGCAGGCGCTATCAAGATCACCGATGCTCTCTCCTGTTTGATTTTGGCAATCAGACGAGGGAGCAGAGGAAACGGTAGAAACACATAAGCCAGGTTGAAGGACCAAGGCGCTGCTAGAGCATCTATCAGCGTTGCCTTGGGGTCCCTGGACCTGGATCCGTAACAAGGAAGCTTGGCATTCTGGTGAGACGCCATGAGATCCAGTTCTGGTTTGCCCCAACGATGAATTAATTGTGCAAATACCTCCGGATGGAGCTCCCACTCCCCCGGATGAAAAGTCTGTCGACTTAGAAAATCTGCCTCCCAGTTCTCTACACCTGGGATATGGATAGCTGATAGGTGGCAAGAGTGAATCTCTGCCCAGCGAATTATCTTTGAGACTTCTAACATCGCTAGGGAACTCATTGTTCCCCCTTGATGGTTGATGTAAGCCACAGTCGTGATCTTGTCCGACTGAAATCTGATGAACCTCATTGTTGCTAGCTGAGGCCAAGCCTGAAGAGCATTGAATATCGCTCTTAGTTCCAGAATGTTTATTGGAAGGAGTGTCTCCTCCTGAGTCCACGATCCCTGAGCCTTCAGGGAGTTCCAGACTGCCCCCAGCCTAGAAGGCTGGCATCTGTCGTTACAATTGTCCAATCTGGCCTGCGAAAGGTCATTCCCTTGGACAGATGGACCCGAGATAGCCACCAGAGAAGAGAATCCCTGGTCTCTTTATCCAGATTTAGTAGAGGGGACAAATCTGTGTAATCCCCATTCCACTGACTGAGCATGCAGAGTTGCAGCGGTCTGGATGTAGGCGTGCAAACGACACTATGTCCATTGCCACTACCATTAAGCCGATTACTTCCATGCACTGAGCCACCAAAGGGCGAGGAATGGAATAAAGAACACGGCAGGAATTTAGAAGTTTTGATAACCTGGACTGCGTCAGGTAAATTTTCATTTCTACAGAATCTATCAGAGTCCCTAGGAAGGAAACTCTTGTGAGGGGGGATAGAGAACTCTTTTCCTCGTTCACCTTCCACCCATGCGACCTCAGAAATGCCAACACTATGTCCGTATGAGACTTGGCAATTTGGAAGTTTGACGCCTGAATCAGGATGTCGTCTAAATAAGGGGCCACTGCTATGCTCCGCGGCCTTAGGACCGCCAGAAGCGACCCCAGAACCTTCGTAAAAATTCTTGGGACTGTAGCTAACCCAAAGGGAAGAGCTACAAACTGGTAATGCCTGTCCAGGAAGGCAAACCTGAGAAACCGATGATGATCTTTGTGTATCGGAATGTGAAGATAAGCATCCTTTAAATCCACTGTAGTCATGTATTGACCCTCCTGGATCATAGGTAGGATGGTACGAATAGTCTCCATCTTGAATGATGGAATTCTGAGGAATTTGTATAAGATCTTTAGATCCAAAATTGGTCTGAAGATTCCCTCTTTTTTGGGAACCACAAACAGATTTGAGTAAAATCCCTGTCCCTGTTCCTCCTTTGGAACTGGATGGATCACTCCCATAACTAGGAGGTCTTGTACACAGTGTAAGAATGCCTCTCTCTTTATCTGGTTTGCAGATAATTGTGAAAGGTGAAATCTCCCTTTTGGGGGGGAAGCCTTGAAGTCCAGAAGATATCCCTGGGATATAATTTCCAACGCCCAGGGATCCTGGACATCTTACGCCTGGGCGAAGAGCGAAAGTCTGCCCCCTACTAGATCCGTTAGCGGATAGGGGGCCGTTCCTTCATCTGTCTTAGAGGCAGCAGCAGGCTTTTTGGCCTGCTTACCCTTGTTCCAGGTCTGGTTAGGTCTCCAGACCGTCTTGGACTGAGCAAAAGTTCCCTCTTGTTTTGCATTAGAGGAAGTTGATGCCGCACTTGCCTTGAAGTTTCGAAAGGCATGAAAATTAGACTGTTTGGACCTTGATTTGGACCTATCCTGAGGAAGGGCATGACCTTTTCCTCCAGTGATATCAGCAATAATCTCCTTCAAACCAGGCCCGAATAGGGTCTGCCCCTTGAAGGGAATGTTAAGCAGCTTAGCCTTTGAAGTAACGTCAGCTGACCATGATTTAAGCCATAGCGCTCTGCGCGCCTGGATAGCAAAACCAGAATTCTTAGCCGTTAGTTTAGTCAAATGAACAATGGCATCAGAAACAAAAGAATTGGCTAGCTTAAGTGCTCTAAGCTTGTCAAGTATGTCATCCAATGGAGTCGCCACCTGTAAAGTCTCTTCCAGAGACTCAAACCATAACGCCGCAGCAGCAGTGACAGGAGCAATGCATGCAAGGGGCTGTAGGATAAAACCTTGTTGAATAAACATTTTCTTAAGGTAACCCTCTAACTTTTTATCCATTGGATCTAAGAAAGCACAACTGTCCTCGACAGGGATAGTAGTACGCTTTGCTAGAGTAGAAACTGCTCCCTCCACCTTAGGAACTGTCTGCCATAAGTCCCGTGTGGTGGCGTCTATTGGAAACATTTTTCTAAAAAAAGGAGGGGGAGAGAACGGCACACCTGGTCTATCCCATTCCTTAGTAATAATTTCTGTAAACCTTTTAGGTATTGGAAAAAACATAATTTATGTAAGAACTTACCTGATAAATTCATTTCTTTCATATTAGCAAGAGTCCATGAGCTAGTGACGTATGGGATATACATTCCTACCAGGAGGGGCAAAGTTTCCCAAACCTCAAAATGCCTATAAATACACCCCTCACCACACCCACAATTCAGTTTAACGAATAGCCAAGAAGTGGGGTGATAAGAAAAAAAGTGCGAAAGCATATAAAATAAGGAATTGGAATAATTGTGCTTTATACAAAAAAATCATAACCACCACAAAAAAGGGCGGGCCTCATGGACTCTTGCTAATATGAAAGAAATGAATTTATCAGGTAAGTTCTTACATAAATTATGTTTTCTTTCATGTAATTAGCAAGAGTCCATGAGCTAGTGACGTATGGGATAATGATTACCCAAGATGTGGATCTTTCCACGCAAGAGTCACTAGAGAGGGAGGGATAAAATAAAGACAGCCAATTCCTGCTGAAAATAATCCACACCCAAAATAAAGTTTAATGAAAAACAGAAACAGAAGATTCAAACTGAAACCGCTGCCTGAAGTATTTTTCTACCAAAAACTGCTTCAGAAGAAGAAAATACATCAAAATGGTAGAATTTAGTAAAAGTATGCAAAGAGGACCAAGTTGCTGCTTTGCAAATCTGATCAATCGAAGCTTCATTCCTAAACGCCCAGGAAGTAGAAACTGACCTAGTAGAATGAGCTGTAATCCTTTGAGGCAGAGTTTTACCCGACTCGACATAGGCATGATGAATTAAAGATTTTAACCAAGATGCCAAAGAAATGGCAGAAGCTTTCTGGCCTTTTCTAGAACCGGAAAAGATAACAAATAGACTAGAAGTCTTTCGGAAAGACTTAGTAGCTTCAACATAATATTTCAAAGCTCTAACAACATCCAAAGAATGCAACGATTTCTCCTTAGAATTCTTAGGATTAGGACATAATGAAGGAACCACAATTTCCCTACTAATGTTGTTGGAATTCACAACTTTAGGAAAAAATTCAAAAGAAGTTCGCAACACAGCCTTATCCTGATGAAAAATCAGAAAAGGAGACTCACAAGAAAGAGCAGATAATTCAGAGACTCTTCTGGCAGAAGAGATCGCCAAAAGGAACAAAACTTTCCAAGAAAGTAATTTAATGTCCAATGAATGCATAGGTTCAAACGGAGGAGCTTGAAGAGCCCTCAGAACCAAATTCAAACTCCAAGGAGGAGAAATTGATTTAATGACAGGTTTTATACGAACCAAAGCTTGTACAAAACAATGAATATCAGGAAGATTAGCAATCTTTCTGTGAAAAAGAACAGAAAGAGCAGAGATTTGTCCTTTCAAAGAACTTGCAGATAAACCTTTATCTAAACCATCCTGAAGAAACTGTAAAATTCTCGGAATTCTAAAAGAATGCCAAGAAAAATGATGAGAAAGACACCAAGAAATATAAGACTTCCAGACTCTATAATATATCTCTCTGGATACAGATTTACGAGCCTGTAACATAGTAGTAATCACAGAGTCAGAGAAACCTCTCTGACCAAGAATCAAGCATTCAATCTCCATACCTTTAAATTTAAGGATTTGAGATCCTGATGGAAAAAAGGACCTTGCGACAGAAGGTCTGGTCTTAGCGGAAGAGTCCATGGATGGCAAGAGGCCATCCGGACAAGATCCGCATACCAAAACCTGTGAGGCCATGCCGGAGCTACCAGCAGAACAAACGAGCATTCCTTCAGAATCTTGGAGATTACTCTTGGAAGAAGAACTAGAGGCGGAAAGATATAGGCAGGATGATACTTCCAAGGAAGTGATAATGCATCCACTGCTTCCGCCTGAGGATCCCGGGATCTGGACAGATACCTGGGAAGTTTCTTGTTTAGATGAGACGCCATCAGATCTATTTCTGGAAGCTCCCACATTTGAACAATCTAAAGAAATACCTCTGGGTGAAGAGACCATTCGCCCGGATGCAACGTTTGGCGACTGAGATAATCCGCTTCCCAATTGTCTATACCTGGGATATGAACCGCAGAGATTAGACAGGAGCTGGATTCCGCCCAAACCAAAATTCGAGATACTTCTTTCATAGCCAGAGGACTGTGAGTCCCTCCTTGATGATTGATGTATGCCACAGTTGTGACATTGTCTGTCTGAAAACAAATGAACGATTCTCTCTTCAGAAGAGGCCAAGACTGAAGAGCTCTGAAAATTGCACGGAGTTCCAAAATATTGATCGGTAATCTCACCTCCTGAGATTCCCAAACTCCTTGTGCCGTCAGAGATCCCCACACAGCTCCCCAACCTGTGAGACTTGCATCTGTTGAAATTACAGTCCAGGTCGGAAGCACAAAAGAAGCCCCCTGAATTAAACGATGGTGATCTGTCCACTACGTTAGAGAGTGTCGTACAATCGGTTTTAAAGATATTAATTGAGATATCTTTGTGTAATCCCTGCACCATTGATTCAGCATACAGAGCTGAAGAGGTCGCATGTGAAAACGAGCAAAGGGGATCGCGTCCGATGCAGCAGTCATAAGACCTAGAATTTCCATGCATAAGGCTACCGAAGGGAATGATTGTGACTGAAGGTTTCGACAAGCTGAAATCAATTTTAGACGTCTCTTGTCTGTCAAAGACAGAGTCATGGACACTGAATCTATCTGGAAACCCAGAAAAGTTACCCTTGTCTGAGGAATCAATGAACTTTTTGGTGAATTGATCCTCCAACCATGATCTTGCAGAAACAACACAAGTCGATTCGTATGAGATTCTGCTAAATGTAAAGACTGAGCAAGTACCAAGATATCGTCCAAATAAGGAAATACCACAATACCCTGTTCTCTGATTACAGACAGAAGGGCACCGAGAATCTTTGTAAAAATTATTGGAGCTGTAGCTAGGCCAAACGGCAGAGCCACAAACTGGTAATGCTTGTCCAGAAAAGATTATCTCAGGAACTGATAATGATCTGGATGAATCGGAATATGCAGATATGCATCCTGTAAATCTATCGTGGACATATAATGCCCTTGCTGAACAAAAGGCAAGATAGTCCTTACAGTTACCATTTTGAACGTTGGTATCCTTACATAACGATTCAATATTTTTAGATCCAGAACTGGTCTGAAGGAATTCTCCTTCTTTGGTACAATGAAGAGATTTGAATAAAATCCCATCCCCTGTTCCAGAACTGGAACCGGCATAATTACTCCAGCCAACTCTAGATCTGAAACACAATTCAGAAATGCTTGAGCTTTCACTGGATTTACTGGGACACGGGAAAGAAAAAATCTCTTTGCAGGAGGTCTCATCTTGAAACCAATTCTGTACCCTTCTGAAACAATGTTCTGAATCCAAAGATTGTGAACAGAATTGATCCAAATTTCTTTGAAAAAACGTAACCTGCCCCCTACCAGCTGAGCTGGAATGAGGGCCGCACCTTCATGTGGACTTAGAAGCTGGCTTTGCTTTTCTAGAAGGCTTGGATTTATTCCAGACTGGAGATGGTTTCCAAACTGAAACTGCTCCTGAGGATGAAGGATCAGGCTTTTGTTCTTTGTTGAAACGAAAGGACCGAAAACGATTATTAGCCCTGTTTTTACCCTTAGATTTTTTATCCTGTGGTAAAAAAGTTCCTTTCCCACCAGTAACAGTTGAGATAATAGAATCCAACTGAGAACCAAATAATTTGTTACCCTGGAAAGAAATGGAAAGTAGAGTTGATTTAGAAGCCATATCAGCATTCCAAGTTTTAAGCCATAACGCTCTTCTAGCTAAAATAGCAAGAGACATAAACCTGACAACTCTGATAATATCAAAAATGGCATCACAGATAAAATTATTAGCATGTTGAAGAAGAATAATAATATTATGAGAATCATGATCTGTTACTTGTTGCGCTAAAGTTTCCAACCAAAAAGTTGAAGCTGCAGCAACATCAGTCAATGATATAGCAGGTCTAAGAAGATTACCTGAACACTGATAAGCTTTTCTTAGAAAGGATTCAATTTTCCTATCTAAAGGATCCTTAAACGAAGTACCATCTGACGTAGGAATAGTAGTACGTTTAGCAAGGGTAGAAATAGCCCCATCAACTCTAGGGATTTTGTCCCAAAATTCTAATTTGTCAGACGGCACAGGATATAATTGCTTAAAACGTTAAGAAGGAGTAAATGAATTACCCAATTTATCCCATTCTCTGGAAATTACTTCAGAAATAGCATTAGGAACAGGAAAAACTTCTGGAATAACCACAGGAGATTTAAAGACCTTATCTAAACGTTTAGAATTAGTATCAAGAGGACCAGAATCCTCAATTTCTAAAGCAATTAGTACTTCTTTAAGTAAAGAACGAATAAATTCCATTTTAAATAAATATGAAGATTTATCAGCATCAATCTCTGAGACAGAATCCTCTGAACCAGAAGAGTCATCAGAATCAGAATGATGATGTTCATTTAAAAATTCATCTGTATAAAGAGAAGTTTTAAAAGATTTTTTATGTTTACTAGAAGGAGGAATAACAGACATAGCCTTCTTGATGGATTCAGAAACAAAATCTCTTATGTTATCAGGAACATTCTGAACCTTAGATGTTGATGGAACTGCAACAGGTAAAGGTACATTACTAAAGGAAATATTATCTGCATTAACAAGTTTGTCATGACAATTAATACAAACAACAGCTGGAGGAATAGCTACCAAAAGTTTACAGCAGATACACTTAGCTTTGGTAGTTCCAGCACTAGACAGCGATTTTCCTGAAGTATCTTCTGACTCGGATGCAACGTGAGACATCTTGCAATATGTAAGAGAAAAAACAACATATAAAGCAAAATAGATCAAATTCCTTAAATGACAGTTTCAGGAATGGGAAAAAAATGCCAATTTACAAGCTTCTAGCAACCAGAAGCAAAGAAAAAATGAACTTAAATAATGTGGAGACAAAAGCGACGGCCATATTTTTTAGCGCCAAATAAGACGCCCACATTATTTGGCGCCAAAAATGACGCCACATCCGGCGACACGTATGACGCCGGAAACAGAAAAGATTTTTTGTGCCCAAAAAATCCGCGCCAAGAATGACGCAATAAAATGAAGCATTTTCAGCCCCCGCGAGCCTAACAGCCCACAGGGAAAAAGTCAAATTTTTAAGGTAAGAAAAAATAATTGATTCAAGTGCATTAACCCAAATATGAAACTGACTGTCTGAAAATAAGGAATGTTGAACATCCTGAGACAATGCAAATAAATGTTTGAATACATATATTTAGAACTTTATTAAAAAAGTGCCCAACCATAGCTTAGAGTGTCACAGAAAATAAGACTTACTTACCCCAGGACACTCATCTACATGTTTGTAGAAAGCCAAACCAGTACTGAAACGAAAATCAGCAGAGGTAATGGTATATAAATAAGAGTATATCGTCGATCTGAAAAGGGAGGTAAGAGATGAATCTCTACGACCGATAACAGAGAACCTATGAAATAGACCCCGTAGAAGGAGATCACTGCATTCAAAATAGGCAATACTCTCCTCACATCCCTCTGACATTCACTGCACGCTGAGAGGAAAACCGGGCTCCAACCTGCTGCGGAGCGCATATCAACGTAGAATCTAGCACAAACTTACTTCACCACCTCCATAGGAGGCAAAGTTTGTAAAACTGAATTGTGGGTGTGGTGAGGGGTGTATTTATAGGCATTTTGAGGTTTGGGAAACTTTGCCCCTCCTGGTAGGAATGTATATCCCATACGTCACTAGCTCATGGACTCTTGCTAATTACATGAAAGAAACATCAGTGCACACCGGCACTGCATAGTATTTATCCAGTCTACACAATTTCTCTGGCACTGCAATTGTATCACAGTCATTCAGAGCAGCTAAAACCTCCCTGAGTAACACGCGGAGGTGTTCAAGCTTAAGAGACATCAGAATCAGGTTGCATCATCTTCCCTGAGTCAGAAACATCACCCACAGAAAGAAGCTCACCTTCTTCAGCTTCTGCATATTGTGAGGCAGTATCAGACATAGCTCTTAAAGCGTCAGTATGCTCTGTATTTCGTCTAACTCCAGAGCTATCTCGCTTTCCTCTAAATTCAGGTAGTCTGGCTAATACCGCTGACAGTGTATTATCCATGACTGCCACCATGTCTTGTAAAGTAAACGCTATGGGCGCCCTAGATGTACTTGGCGCCATTTGAGCGTGAGTCCCTTGAGCGGGAGTCAAAGGATCTGACACGTGGTGAGAGTTAGTCGGCATAACTTCCCCCTCGTCAGATTCCTCTGGTGATAAATTTTTTAAAGACAGAATATGATCTTTATTGCTTAAAGTGAAATCAGTACATTTGGTACACATTCTAAGAGGGGGTTCCACCATGGCTTTTAAACATAATGAACAAGGAGTTTCCTCTATGTCAGACATGTTTGTACAGACTAGCAATGAGACTAGCAAGCTTGGAAAACACTTTAAATCAAGTTAACAAGCAAATATAAGAAACGGTACTGTGCCTTTAAGAGAAACAAATTTTGTCAGAATTTGAAAAACAGTGAAAAAAGGCAGTAAATCAACCAAAATTTTTACAGTGTGTATAATAAGCTAACAGAGCATTGCACCCACTTGCAAATGGATGATTAACCCCTTAGTTCAAAAAACGGATCAAAAAAATGATATAGACGTTTTTTAACAGTCACACCAAACTGCCACAGCCTTGCTGTGGGCCTACCTTCCCCAACAAACGATTTTGGAAAGCCTAAGAGCCCTTTAGAGATGTCCTATAGCATTCAGGGGACTCCTGGAGGAAGCTGGATGTCTCAGTCTGTAAAAGTTACTGCGCAAAAAAGCGCTAAATTAGGCTCCTCCCACTCATAGTAACACAGTGGAAAGCCTCAGGAAACTGTTTCTAGGCAAATTTAAGCCAGCCATGTGGAAAAAACTAGGCCCCAATAAAGTTTTATCACCAAAGTATATATAAAAACTTTTAAACATGCCAGCAAACGTTTTATATTGTAAATATAAAAGAGTATTACCTCAGAAAGTAAGCATGATACCAGTCGCTATTAAATCACTGTATTCAGGCTTACCTTACATAATTTTGGTATCAGCAGCATTTTCTAGCATTCACATTGTCTAGAAAAAATCTTAACTGCACATACCTCATAGCAGGATAACCTGCACGCCATTCCCCCGCTGAAGTTTCCTCTCTCTTCAGTCATGTGTGAGAACAGCAATGGATCTTAGTTACAACCTGCTAAGATCATAGAAATCACAGGCAGATTCTTCTATTTTTCTGCCTGAGACAAAATAGTACAACTCCGGTACCATTTAAAAATAACAAACTTTTGATTGAAGCAAGATTACAGCTACATTTCACCACTTTCCTCTTACTACCTCCATGCTTCTTGAGAGTTGCAAGAGAATGACTGGATATGGCAGTAAGGGGAGGAGCTATATAGCAGCTCTGCTGTGGGTGATCCTCTTGCAACTTCCTGTTGGGAAGGAGAATATCCCACAAGTAATGGATGATCCGTGGACTGGATACACCTTACAAGAGAAAACCTGCATCCTGACACGAATAATTAAAAAAAAAACGTCCCCCTGCAGCGTTTCAGCTGAATATGTGCCAAATTTTCCCTGCTACATAGAAAAATAAAACTGGCACTTATCGCAATATTTATCTTTCCGGCAGAAAAGTTTGAGAGGATGCCATCCCTCACATGGACCTGTGGAAATACAGAAAGACTGAGAAAACTTACTCAGGCTATCTAAATAGGACAGCTAAATGTTTTGGGAAAACGCAGTAAGGATTGTACCCCACAAGTTCACAATTGCTTAAAAGCCACCATTGCCCTACTGAAGAGACTGACATGGGCTAAGGCTAGACCCTTTAGAAAGATCAGAGCAAACCTACTCTGCTTTAAAATAAAAAAATCTTGATTGTAGATCAGACACCAAAACGTCACCTCCTCCTTGCACCACAGGCAAAGAGAATGACTGGGGATTATGGGTAAGGGAAGTGACATATATAGCAGATTTGATGTAGTGCTCTTTGCCTCCTTCTGCTGGCCAGGAGTGATATTCCCACTAGTAAATGATGATTCCATGGACTCACCATATCTTAGGAAATAAAAGGTGAATATCCTTGCATGGCTTAGTCAGAGCCCAGACTTAAACCCCATTGAATATCTGTGGAATGACTTAAAGACTGCAGTCCACAAACGGTCACCATCAAATGTAACGGAACTGGAGCAGTTCTGAAAAAAAAAAAGAGTGGGCAAATATTGCAGTGTCTAGATGTGCAAAGTTAGTTTGCTGTAATTAAAGCAAAAGGTGGTTCAACAAAATACCGACACACAAGGAGGTGATCCTTTTTCCAACTCAGTGATTGGTTTTGAATTGTCTTTATTTTTACCTGACATGTTGGTGTTATATCTTTCACTTGGATGTTATACGTTGCACTGAGTAATTACAACTGGATAAACAAAAACTGTCTGTCTTTATTTCAGGCTGCAAAGCAACAAAATGTGATTATTTTCAAGGGTGGTGATTCTTTTCAATACCCACGGTATATCTAAAAACTGGCTTGTCACAAAATGTCTTGCTCTAAAGACCCTTATGTGCAAGGCATACACATTCTGTAATGCATCTCTTGTTAGACATAAGCCGCATGACTCATTAACTCCAACAAAAGGTAAAAAGTTTATCATTTCTTTAGATTTGTTTTGCAGGTATCTACCTAACAATTGAGTTAACATTTTGCTGTGTTTTGGTCCTGCAGCAAAGTAGTATTTTTTTCCTTTAAATAAGCCCTTACCTTCAAAATTTAAAAAGACTAGATAAAAATTTTTTTTTTAGGCCAAGAACACAGACTCATGCAAACAGAAGAATAAGCTTTATTTAATAATGAAAAACTAACAATATGGCATTGAACAGCATTACGTTAAATTCTGCAGAAATGTTAGTGCTTTTAGAAAACGTCCCTTCAGCTCTTAAATAAGCTGGATAATGCTTGATCACCGTCCGTGGTCTGATTCCGAATTCCTTTTACCTTTTTTGCCACCCTGTTGATAAACCAATAATAAAAACAATGTTAAAACTGTTGTAAAATAAATTAAAATGTCAATTTTTTTATTTTTAAAGTTCTTGGCTATCTGTACTGTATTTCTGCACTTCCTCCTAGATAGCTGCATTTAAGATTTAAGACTGTTAAATGCTTTTCCATATTTAAGTAAGCATTTAAGTTTGTTTTTTAGTGCATTAAAGATATAACAAATATGTTTTCACCCATTGGCAGCCAAGGGATTAAATGTAATCAAACCTTATTTACAGAAGTAACATACAGTAACATTTTTTCTACTAGTGTTGTTTAAGTCTTTGTAGGTTGAAGATATTTCAGTATAAGTTTTAATACATCAGCATAAAAGTCAATGGGCCAGATTACAAATGGTGCGCAGCTTGATATTACAAGTGTAGAGTTGTGACAACTAATCAATATAATTGATTATTAAAATAGTTGTTAACGAATCTCATTATAGATTAGTTGGTCTGCTATTAGTTGGTTTGTACACAGCACCAGCTGCTTCACTCAAATGAACGCCTGCACATGGTATTGTGTCTTATGGTTATGCCCTTAGCCTAAAGACGTACACAGACGTTTACTTTTCACTGCACCGCAACACCATTTGACCACCTCTTCTCTGCTCCAGGCAAAGTAGCTTGCAAAAAGAGAGCCAGCCTCAGCCAGGAGCATGTGGATATGTTAACATTTTTGCATTTCAATGCAAAGTTTCTGAAAGAGTGAACAACAGAATGTTAAAAACAGTAAAAGTCTACATCTTTCTAGTTCTACCTCTTTTCAGTTTGTGGTTTTGTTTAATTATAAAAATATGCTCTGTTGCTTACAAACTGGACAAACCATTGTGTTAATGTAAAGTTTAAGTCTGAACTTTTATATTTGTAACACTCCGTATGTGTATTTTATTTTTAATACAGAAAAAAAAATTGATTACTTTTTTATCCGATTAGTAGAAAAAATAATTGGCCGATTAATCGATAAGGAAAAACTTAAATTATGCTTACCTGATAATTTTCTTTTCTTCAGATGGAAATAGTCCACAGCAGCATTCATTACTTTTGGGAAATCAGAACCTGACCACCAGGAGGAGGCAAAGACACTTTCGTCATCCCCCAGTCATTCTTCCGAGGAACAAGGAACAGTAGAAGAAATATCAGGGTAAAAAGGTGCCAGAAGAACAAAAATAACAGACGCCCCACAGAAAAAATACGGGCGGGGAGATGGACTCTTTCCACCTGAAGAAAATTATCAGGTAAGCATAATTTAAGTTTTTCTTCATAAATGGAAAGAGTCCACAGCTGCATTAATTACTTTTGGGAAAACAATACCCAAGCTATAGAGGACACTGAAGCCGAGAACAACTTGGGGGGGGGGGGGGGGAGGGAGGAAAAGGCCCAATGACACTGACCCGCAGGAACTAGACTCGACTGAGTCAACAGCCTCCAAGAGACACTGTTGCCCAGCAAAACCCCTTACTAAAAAAAGGGAACAAACTACTGTATTCTTCCACAAAAAAGAAAAGGCACGGAAAAGAAAAAATTGTACTTGTAAAGCACGGCTAATACCACTTAAGGAACTCAAGGTGCTGCTCTGTTTGTTACAGTGCAGAGTAGCCACAGTGCATTAGTATGTTGAGCTAGCTTCCAGCTAGCATAAGGAACTCCAGAAAAATAATACATAAAAAGGGCACAAACACAGAGCAAAAAACCCAGAGAAACCGGGTCAGGCTAAGAGACCCAACCAGTCTCATAGAAACAAGGGGAGGCAGTGCCCAGACAACAGAAACAAAAACCACAGGATAATGCCGGGAGTCTGAAACAGAGAGGATCTTCCCTAACACAACCGCACACTAAAAAGCAACTGAAGACAAAGGTCCCCCAAGTAGCAAAAAGGTAGCTCAGAATACCGAAATATTCAAAAAACAAAACCTTGTGCAGCAAGCTCAGATAGGTCTGACAAACATTCACCTGAAGCAAAAACACAGCACGCTGCAGTCATCTAAAAATGACTCTGAAACTTAAATAATTGCAGGGCAAGCAGAAATTAGCTGAAGATAGGATCCTTCAGATTGCTAAATATCCACTAACCAGCAGATAACGTTGCAGGTTATCCAAGAGCCACCAGACCTTCCCACAAATATTGAACATGGAGAAAGGAGAAACCTCAAGGCTTACCTACCTCGAATGCTCAGAGGACAAATTTAGCAGAGCAACAGATCTCAGATCCTGCTCCAACACTGGACCAGCCCAAGCGACAGACATGTCTGATAGACACGAGCGACAGAAATGCCCCAACCACAAGCCCCCAGGGAATGTAAAGAAAAAAGGGGGGGGACTCACCCACCCCAACAGAGCTCGGGTGCCAACCCAATCCGCTCCTCCAAAATAACGCATTTCAAAGGAGAACCCCCTGGGGCCTGGAACAGAGAAAAGAGCAATAGATCTGTAGGAAGACCTGTCACAGCTCTCTTAAGACAGTCTCTACGCAGAGAGATCAAATTCCAGCAGGTGGAACAAAGCCCACAGAGCAGCAGATGCTGCCCCTTACAGAAATAAGCCACCTGATCCAACCTCCTACACACAGGGCAGGACAAAGACCCTCCAGAGAGAGGAAAACACAGCTCCTAGGGAAGACAAACTATCCCCTCAAAAGGGAAGGGCACAGCTAAGAACAGCGTACATGTCCACAAGACATGAAGCCTAAGTATGATCAAAACACGGACCGAATGAAAAATCATCCAGACACCACTGTTGACCCAACAGAGAAAAAACTCCCCATAGAGGAGTAAAGTCAGGTTTTAAAGTTTATAACCAGTACCCAAAAGTGGATGTGAACTCTAGCCTTCCTGTTTGCAAGCCCAACGAGCTAGCCCCTATGTCGCAACATAGGGTCCCTGAAAAAAACTGGGTCGTCCCGAACCAGTCCACAGAATCATAAGTCTCCAGACATCCAAGGAGGATCCAAGACAAGAACCCTGGACCCAGAATCGTCCTAGAACGAACAACACCCTTAGGGAACACAAGACACCCCATCTGAAGCAATCAGACCTCACAGGGGAAGAGAACCGGGAAACCCGAAAAACAAGTACAGAACTCACTCATAATTCCTAGCCCAAAGGGAAGAGAACACCCTTAGCTGGAGGTCAACGCCCCCCCCCCCCCAGCAAGGTACTAGGCCGCGACAAAGTCACTCGATTTCTCTAGAGCCCAAAAGGTCCCAAGGGCAACACTAAGGGAAAAGAGAACAAGAACAGAGTCACCCGCAAGAGAGTAGAAATAAAGGCAAGTCTCCATAATCCTTTCAGATTAACATTCCAGAGGACCACACCCAAGGGCGAAGAATGCAAGCATCCTGAACCCAGGCAGAACATCCCCTAAGCAAAAAAGCTTGGAAAAAAAGACAACACCTATCGCCCCTGATATGGAGACGACTAACTCTCGAAGGAAGACAGAGCCTTACGGACTTCCCTTCCTAATTAAGCGGCCAAAGTCGCCAGAAAAAAAGTCTCAACCAAAAGGAAGAGAACCTCTAAAAGGAACAAGTCCTAAAAGGACACTTACAAAGAGACCATGAAAGGCAAAACCGTAAGAACGGCGGTATGAAGGACCTAAATCCTCCAAGCCTCCAACCCAAAATGGGAAGGAACACTTTAGTTCCCGGAAAAAACGTAAACGACTGAGCATGTTGCCGCGGATCTCAACGGAGTCCCGGCCCACTAGATTGAAAGGCGAATGAGGACTGAACCAATCTCCCATGCCCCTAAGCAACCACGGACCATCAAGTCCTCTCAGGATGCTAGTTGAAGCTTGTAAAATAAAAGAAAACAACACAAATCATATTGTGATCACTAGGTGCCCTCACCGGATCAACCTGACATAAAAAGGTGTCTGAACTAGGCCTCAAAGACAGAAGGATTTGTACCCAATCAGGACCAGCCTGAAACCAAGGGTCCCAGCACTGTCAAGGCCACATAGAGTCTCCCCCGATGATGGAGGGATAAAGAACAGTCAGACAGACTTTTGTAAACAGTGCAACCACAAAATCGCGAGTATCAATTCCAGAGAAGAAAGTTCCCAAAGGAAACATCACAACACAACAGGAGCTTTAGACCAAATAAAAATCATCCTCACCGGATGAAAATAAAGGATAAGGGAACCCGTAGGTTATCGCCAAGGAAGAACGGAGAGACCCGAAGGACCAGCCCAGCAGGGCTCCGAGACTTCCAAGCTCAGAACTGGAAAAGGATACACAAATAACAAAGACTATAAGAATATTAATTTATCCCCTTATGTCTATGTATGCAAGCCAGTTAAAGAGTAAGAATGAGAATCCCCAGACCTATTAAGAGTGGGATCCTCCAGCAACGCCAAAAACGTGTCTTAGTAGAACACGAAGGCGCGCCAGTCAATAACGAAAGGCGCAACATACCTCCCGCCGGAACAAAAGGAAACACCGGCCCGAAGGTTGACCCCCTGAGGCCTCAGGGGCAGTCGCTCCCCCGGAAGGCTGAACTGGACCAGGCGATCCCAAGCCTGACGGGCACTGGTTAACGAAACACAGACAATATCGTAAGCTCATTCCGGGGAGGTGCAGATCCGCCAGCGCCAAATATATGGCCATGCAGAACCGTGTTGTAACCTCTGGTGTGAGCAGGCCACACTCCCTAGAAAGTATAAGTAGCGTTTGGGTTACCTGCATGCGCAGTAAGAGTTTGTGGTAGGGAACTCGTCTCATAAGAAATAGAATCCCCAGAGGCAGATGGCTCAGTGGGCACCCGATTCCCTGATCCCGAGGAACAGAGCACTCTAAAACGGCATTCGTAACATAATTGATGGGCATGTATCACCCGGGCCAATTCATATTCTTCGCAAGAAGTAGAGTCTGAATCAGAGACATCCGTCTCCAAGAATCCTCCATAACTGGGACACCAGACACCAGCGGACCAGGATTTCTCCGTTGCCACACGGTCAGGAAGCGGAAATGCAGTCACAAGGTAAACCGTGCAGTCCATGCAAAAGCGCACCCGATCGAAAAAGGCCTAGTCACTAGAATATATAAAAAATAGCCATGAGCCAAAGCAACACTACACAGTAGCAGACAGAATCACATAAAAACATGATTATAACCCCCCCTGTTCAATAATCCACCTCAGGAGATATTAACCCTTGATTCCTAGATACAAAAAGGGGCCTCACTGAGACCCTATGCTAAAGATTTCTCCCTGAAAGGTTGTAGCCCCTCTCGGATAAACAGTTGAAATTACAATTCATTCATGATGGAAGTAAAATGAAACTATCTTGCCAGAATCTACGCCATGGAACAGAAACAAGGCCCTTCAAGTGCGACAGATAGTAGCGTCTCATCTACCATGGACTTGAGAGAAAAAAGCAGGCAGCGATTGCTTGTGGAGCTATTAATACGAGTCGGGATGGTTTCACAGAAAGACTCTCCCTGCATCTCCAGACTCTAACTTTCACCCATGCTCTCACTGAGAAGCTGACAAGACTACTTAAAACTCCAGTCCCATGCCGAAGAGTACTACCCTCCATAAGTAACTCTCGAAAACATCTGACACTTCTCTGCAAACCTCCAGGGACGAAAGGCAAAGACTGACTGGGGGATGAGGGAAGTGGGAGGAGTATTTAAGCCTTTGGCTGGGGTGTCTTTGCCTCCTCATGGTGGCCAGGTTCTGAATTCCCAAAAGTAATGAATGCAGCTGTGGACTCTTTCCATTTATGAAGAAAATATTCATTAGTTGCAGCCCTATACAAGTCCATGGTAAATCAGATTTACCAGAGGTGGTTTAGTGCAGCAGATATCGCTCTAGTGCACCCATTACATTCAATGGACATTGCAACTAAGCTAAATAATGGTGATATTACAAGTTGAAAGTTATGGGTTATGCGCTTTAGTGACAGCCCAAATAGCGCTAGAATTAGTGTGACTTGAGACCTGACGTAAAGTGTAAGGGTTAAAAAAAAATTCACAAAACAAATAAAACATTAAAATAAAGTAACACACACACACATATATATATATATATATATATATATATATATATATATATATATATATATATATATATATATATATATATATATATATATATATATAACATAATTTATGTAAGAACTTACCTGATAAATTAATTTCTTTCATATTGGCAAGAGTCCATGAGCTAGTGACGTATGGGGTATACATTCCTACCAGGTGGGGCAAAGTTTCCCAAACCTCAAAATGCCTATAAATACACCCCCCACCACACCCACAATTCAGTTTAACGAATAGCCAAGAAGTGGGGTGATAAGAAAGGAGCGAAAGCATCAACAAGGAATTGGAACAATTGTGCTTTATACAAAAAAATAACCACCACAAAAAGGGTGGGCCTCGTGGACTCTTGCCAATATGAAAGAAATGAATTTATCAGGTAAGTTCTTACATAAATTATGTTTTCTTTCATGTAATTGGCAAGAGTCCATGAGCTAGTGACATATGGGATAGCAAATACCCAAGATGTGGAACTCCACGTAAGAGTCACTAGAGAGGGAGGGATAAAAATAAAGACAGCCAATTCCGCTGAAAAAAGAATCCACAACCCAAATCAAAAGTTTTAATCTTTATAATGAAAAAAACTGAAATTATAAGCAGAAGAATCAAACTGAACAGCTGCCTGAAGAACTTTTCTACCAAAAACTGCTTCTGAAGAAGAGAAAACATCAAAATGGTAGAATTTAGTAAAAGTATGCAAAGAAGACCAAGTTGCTGCTTTGCAAATCTGATCAACAGAAGCTTCATTCCTAAAAGCCCAGGAAGTAGAAACTGACCTAGTAGAATGAGCCGTAATCCTCTGAGGCGGGGATTTACCTGACTCCAAATAAGCATGGCGAATCAAAAGCTTTAACCAAGACGCCAAAGAAATGGCAGAAGCCTTCTGACCTTTCCTAGAACCAGAAAAGATAACAAATAGACTAGAAGTCTTTCTGAAATCTTTAGTAACTTCAACATAATATTTCAAAGCTCTTACCACGTCCAAAGAATGTAAAGATCTTTCCAAAGAATTCTTAGGATTAGGACACAACGAAGGGACAACAATTTCTCTACTAATGTTGTTGGAATTCACAAAATTTAAATGAAGTCCGCAAAACCGCCTTATCCTGATGAGAAATCAGAAAAGGAGACAAGATGGAGCAGATAATTAGGAAACTCTTCTAGCAGAAGAGATGGCCAAAAGAAACAATACTTTCCAAGAAAGTAATTTAATGTCCAGAGAATGCATAGGCTCAAATGGAGGAGCCTGTAAAGCCCTCAAAACCAAATTAAGACGCCAAGGAGGAGAAATTGGCTTAATGACAGGCTTGATACGAACCAAAGCCTGTACAAAACAAGGTCAGGAAGATTAGCAATTTTTCTGTGAAACAGAACAGAAAGAGCAGAGATTTGTCCTTTCAAGGAACTTGCAGACAAACCCTTATCCAAATCATCCTGAAGAAACTGTAAAATTCTAGGAATTCTAAAAGAATGCCAAAAGAATTTATGAGAAGAACACCATGAAATTTAAGTCTTCCAAACTCGGTAATAAATCTTTCTAGACACAGATTTGCGAGCCTGCAACATAGTATTAATCACTGAGTCAGAGAAACCTCTATGACTAAGCACTAAGCGTTCAATCTCCATACCTTCAAATTTAACGATTTGAGATCCTGATGGAAAAATGGACCTTGAGATAGAAGGTCTGGCCTTATCGGAAGTGTCAAAGGTTGGCAACTGGACATCCGAACAAGATCTGCATACCAAAACCTGTGTGGCCATGCTGGAGTCACCAGCAGTACAAATGAACACTCCATTATGATTTTGGAAATCACTCTTGGAAGAAGAAATAGAGGCGGAAAGATATAAGCAGGTTGATAATTCCAAGGAAGTGACAACACATCCACTGCTTCCGCCTGAGGATCCCTGGACCTGGACAGATACCTGGGAAGTTTCCTGTTTAGATGAGAAGCCATCAAATCTATTTCTGGAAGCCCCCACATCTGAACAATCTGAAGAAACACATCTGGGTGAAGAGACCATTCTCCCGGATGTAAAGTCTGGCGACTGAGATAATCCGCTTCCCAATTGTCTATACCTGGGATATGGACCGCAGAGATTCGACAGGAGCTGTATTCCGCCCATGCAAGTATCCTAGATACTTCTTTCATAGCTTGAGGACTGTGAGTCCCACCTTGATGATTGACATACGCCACGGTTGTGACATTGTCTGTCTGAAAACAAATAAACTGTTCTCTCTTCAGAAGAGGCCAAAACTGAAGAGCTCTGAGAATCGCACAGAGTTCCAAAATATTGATTGATAATTTCGCCTCTTGAGATTTCCAAACCCCCTGCGCAGTCAGAGATCCCAGACAGCTCCCCAACCTGAAAGACTTGCATCTGTTGAAATCACAGTCCAGGTTGGACGAACAAAAGAGGCCCCCTGAACCAAACGATGGTGATCTAACCACCAAGTCAGAGATAGTCGAATATTGGGATTTAAGGATATTAATTGTGATATCTTTGTATAATCCCTGCACCATTGGTTCAGCATACAAAGCTGAAGAGGTCTCATGTGAAAACGAGCAAAGGGGATCACGTGCGATGCTGCAGTCATGAGACCTAAAACCTCCATGCACATAGCTACTGAAGGGAATGACTGAGACTAAAGGTTCCGACAAGCTGAAACCAATTTCAGACGTCTTTTGTCTGTTAGAGACAAAGTCATGGACACTGAATCTATTTGGAATCCTAAAAAGGTTACCCTTGTCTGAGGAATCAAGGAACTTTTTGGTAAATTGATCCTCCAACCATGTCTTTGAAGAAACAACACTAGTTGATTCGTGTGAGATTCTGCAGAATGTACAGACTGAGCAAGTATTAAGATATCGTCCAAATAAGGAAACACCACAATACCCCGCTCTCTGATTACAGAGAGTAGGGCACCGAGAGAACCTTTGAAAAGATCCTTGGAGCTGTTGCTAAGCCAAAAGGAGGAGCAACAAATTGGTAATGCTTGTCTAGAAAAGAGAATCTCAGGAACTGATAGTGATCTGGATGAATCGGAATATGAAGATAAGCATCCTGTAAGTCTATTGTGGACATATAATGCCCTTGCTGAACAAAAGGCAGAATAGTCCATATAGTCATCATTTTGAATGTTGGTATTCTTAAATAACGATTCAAAATTTTAGATCCAGAACTGGTCTGAAAGAATTCTTTCTTTGGAACAATGAACAGATTTGAATAAAACCCCAGACCCCGTTCCAGATATGGAACTGGCACAATTACCCCGGATAACTCCAGGTCTGAAACACACTTCAGGAAAGCCTGAGCCTTTACTGGGTTCACTGGAATGCGTGAGAGAAAGAACCTTCTCACAGGCGGTCTTACCTTGAAACCTATTCTGTACCCTTGAGAAACAATGTTCTGATTACAATGATTTTGGATTGAATTTATCCAAACATCTTTGAAAAATCGTAGTCTGCCCCCTACCAGCTGCGCTGGAATGAGGGCCACACCTTCATGCGGACTTGGGGGCTAATTTTGATTTTCTAAAAGGCTTGGATTTATTCCAGACTGGAGAAGGCTTCCAATTGGAAACCGATCCTTAAGGGGAAGGGTCAGGTTTCTGTTCCTTATTCTGACGAAAGGAACGAAAACGGTTAGCAGCCCTAAATTTACCCTTAGATTTTTTATCCTGAGGCAAAAAGGCTCCCTTACCCCCAGTGACAGTTGAAATTATAGAATCCAACTGAGAACCAAATAATTTATTACCTTGGAAAGAAAGAGATAGCAACGTTGACTTAGAAGTCATATCTGCATTCCAAGATTTAAGCCATAAAGCTCTTCTAGCTAAAATAGCTAAAGACATATACCTGACATCAATTCTAATGATATAAAAAATGGCATCACAAATGAAATTATTAGCATGTTGAATTAGCTTAACAATGCTATACACATTATGATCTGGTACTTGTTGCGCTAAAGTTTCCAACCAAAAAGTTGAAGCCGCAGCAACATCAGCCAAAGAAATAGCAGGCCTAAGAAGATGACCTGAACATAAATAAGCCTTCCTTAGATAAGATTCAAGCTTCCTATCTAAAGGATCTTTAAAAGAAGTACTATCTGCCGTAGGAATAGTAGTACGCTTAGCAAGAGTAGAGATCGCCCCATCAACTTTGGGGATCTTTTCCCAAAACTCCAATCTATCAGTCGGCAAAGGGTACAGTTTCTTAAACCTTGAAGAAAGAGTAAATGAAGTACCCAGACTATTCCATTCCCTAGAAATTACATCTGAAATAGCGTCAGGAACTGGAAAAACCTCTGGAATAACTACATGAGGTTTAAAAAACGAATTTATTAAACGTTTACTGGTTTTAATATCAAGAGGACTAGTCTCCTCCACATCTAATGCAATCAACACCTCTTTTAATAAAGAACGAATATACTCCATTTTAAATAAATATGAAGTTTTGTAATTGTCAATATCTGAGGCAGAATCTTCTGAACCAGATAGATCCTCATCAGAGATAGATAAATCAGAATGTTGGCTGTCATATAAAAATTCATCTAATTTATGAGAAGTTTTAAAAGACCTTTTAAGTTTATTAGAAGGTGGTGTAACAGACAGGGCCTTCTGAATAGAATTAGAAACAAATTCTCTCACATTAACAGGAATATCCTGAACATTAGATGTTGAAGGAACAACAACAGGTAATGGACTACTACTAATGGAAATATTGCCTGCTTTTGAAAGTTTATCATGACAACTAACACAAACTACAGCCGGAGGAACAGTTACCACAAGTTTACAACAAATGCACTTAGCTTTGGTAGAACTGACATCAGGCAGCAGCATTCCAGAAGTAGTTTCTGAGACAGGGTCAGATTGAGACATCTTGCAATATGTAATAGAAAAAACAACATATAAAGCAAAATTATCAATTTCATTATATGACAGTTTCAGAAATGGGAAAAAATGCAAACAGAATAAGACTCTGGAAACCAGAAGCAAAAAAGAAATAATGACTTAAATAATGTCAAAAATCTGGCGCCAAAAATGACGCCCACAATTGACAAAATATTTTTTGGCGCCAAAAACGTCTGGAACACACACAAGCGTCATAGATGACACAACTATGTGAAAACTCTCGGCGCCAACTAAGACGCCGGAAATGACAGCATTAAGTCAACAAACGTAATTCTCGTGCCAAAAATGACGCAATAAATTATAGCATTTTGCGCTCCCGCGAGCCTAACAGCCCTCAATTTAGAAAGTCAATTTGAAAAATTTTCAGGTAAGAAAATATTTATTCATATGCATTTCCCAAAATGAAACTGACAGTCTGTAAGGAGGAAATATACTGATTAACCTGAATCATGGCAAATATAAGTATAAAACATATATTTAGAACTTTACATATAAAAGTGCCAAACCATAGCTGAGAGTGTCATAAATCAAAGAAAACATACTTACCAAAAGACACTCATCTACATAAAGTAGATAGCCAAACCAGTACTGAAACGAGAATCAGTAGAGGTAATGGTATATAAGAGTATATCGTCAATCTGAAAAGGGAGGTATGAGATAAATCTCTACGACCGATAACAGAGAACCTATGAAATAGATCCCCGTTAGGATGACCATTGCATTCAATAGGTAAAACTCCCTTCACATCCCTCTGTCGTTCACTGCACTCTGAGAGGAACCGGGCTTCAACATGCTGAGAAGCGCATATCAACGTAGAAATCTAGCACAAACTCACTTCACCACCTCCATAGGAGGCAAAGTTTGTAAAACTGAATTGTGGGTGTGGTGGGGGGTGTATTTATAGGCATTTTGAGGTTTGGGAAACTTTGCCCCTCCTGGTAGGAATGTATATCCCATACGTCACTAGCTCATGGACTCTTGCCAATTACATGAAAAAAAATAAAAATAAAAAAAAATATATATATATATATATATTTATATACACACACACATACATACACTTTTTAAATAAAAATGATAACATTTATATGGTTAAAAAGATAAGGTATATGACAAGACAAGGCGTTTGACTGAAAATGGCTCAAGTGTGTGTGTTTTTATATATATATATATATATATATATATATATATATATATAAAAACACACACACACACACATATATATATATATATATATATATATACACACACACGTACACTTAAGTCCTTCCCAGTCAAATACCTTGAAATATGCAATATTTTTAAAAATATGTTTTGTGTTTTTGAAAACATAATTTATGTAAGAACTTACCTGATAAATTAATTTCTTTCATATTGGCAAGAGTCCAAAAGCTAGTGACGTATGGGATATAGAATCCTACCAGGAGGGGCAGTTTCCCAAATCTCAAAATGCCTATAAATACACCCCTCACCACACCCATAATTCAGTTTAACGAATAGCAAAGCAGCGGGGTGATAGAAAAAGGAGTAAAATCATAAAAAAAGGAACTGGAAATACAATTATGCTTTATACAAAAAAAAACATAACCACCATTAAAAGGGTGGGTCTTATGGACTCTTGCCAATATGAAAGAAATGAATTTATCAGGTAAGTTCTTACAAAAATTATGTTTTCTTTCATGTAATTGGCAAGAGTCCATGAGCTAGTGACGTATGGGATAGTAATACCCAAGATGTGGAACTCCACAGAAGAGTCACTAGAGAGGGAGGGATAAAATAAAAACAGCCATTTTCCGCTGAAAAATTAAATCCACGACCAAAAAAAAAGTTTTTCTTATAATTGAAAAGAAAAAAACTTAAAACATAAGCAGAGGAATTAAACTGAAACAGCTGCCTGAAGAACTTTTCTACCAAAAAATGCTTCCGAAGAGGCAAATACATCAAAACGGTAGAATTTAGTAAATGTATGCAAAGAAGACCAAGTCGCTGCTTTGCAAATCTGATCAACTGAAGCTTCATTCTTAAAAGACCACAAAGTTGATATTGATCTAGTAGAATGAGCTGTGATTCTCTGAGGTGGGCCTGACCCGACTCCACATAAGCGTTATGAATCAAAAGCTTTAACCAAGATGCCAAGGAAATGGCAGAAGCTTTCTGACCTCCCTAGAACCAGAAAAAACAACAAATAGACTAGAAGTCTTCCTAGCTTCAACATAATATTTCAAAGCTCTTACAACATCCATAGAATGTAAGGATCTCTCCAAAGAATTATTAGGATTAGGACACAACGAAGGGACAACAATTTCCCTATTAATGTTGTTAGAATTCACAACTTTAGGTAAAAATTTAAATGAAGTCCGCAAAACTGCCTTATATTGATGAAAAAACATAATTTATGTAAGAACTTACCTGATAAATTCATTTCTTTCATATTGGCAAGAGTCCATGAGCTAGTGACATATGGGATATACAATCCTACCAGGAGGGGCAAAGTTTCCCAAACCTCAAAATGCCTATAAATACACCCCCAATTCAGTTTAACGAATAGCCAAGCAGTGGGGTGATAAAGAAAGGAGTAGAAAGCATCAACAAAGGAAATTTGGAAATAATTGTGCTTTATACAAAAAACCATAACCACCATAAAAAGGGTGGGCCTCATGGACTCTTGCAAATATGAAAGAAATGAATTTATCAGGTAAGTTCTTACATAAATTATGTTTTCTTTCATGTAATTGGCAAGAGTCCATGAGCTAGTGAGTGACATATGGGATAGTAATACCCAAGATGTGGAACTCCACAGAAGAGTCACTAGAGAGGGAGGGATAAAATAATATCAGCCATTTTCCGCAGAAAAATTAAATCCACAACCAAAAAAATACGTTTTTCTTATAATTGAAAAGAAAAAAACTTAAAACACAAGCAGAGGAATTAAACTGAAACAGCTGCCTGAAGAACTTTTCTACCAAAAACTGCTTCCGAAGAAGCAAATACATCAAAACGGTAGAATTTAGTACATGTATGCAAAGAGGACCAAGTTGCCGCTTTGCAAATCTGATCAACTGAAGCTTCATTCTTAAAAGCCCACGAAGTGGAAATTGATCTAGTAGAATGAGCTGTAATTCTCTGAGGCGGGGCCTGACCCTACTACAAATAATCTTGATGAATCAAAAGTTTCAACCAAGAAGCCAAGGAACTAGCAGAAGCCTTCTGACCTTTCCTAGGACCAGAAAATAAAACAAATAGACTGGAAGTCTTCCTGAAATCTTTAGTAGCTTCCACATAATATTTCAAAGCTCTTACCACATCCAAAGAATGTAAGGATCTCTCCAAAGAATTCTTAGGATTAGGACATAAGGAAGGGACAACAATTTCTCTACTAATGTTGTTAGAATTCACAACCATAGGTAAAAATTGAAAAGAAGTCTGCAAAACTGCCTTATCCTGATGAAAAATCAGAAAAGGAGACTCACAAGAAAGAGCAGATAGCTCAGAAACTCTTCTAGCAGAAGAGATAGCCAAAAGGAACAACACTTTCCAAGAAAGTAGTTTAATGTCCAAAGAATGCATAGGCTCAAACGGAGGAGCTTGTAACGCCTTCAGAACAAAATTAAGACTCCAAGGAGGAGAAATTGATTTAATGACAGGCTTAATACGAACTAAAGCCTGTACAAAACAGTGAATATCAGGAAGTATAGCAATCTTTCTGTGAAATAAAACAGAAAGAGCAGAGATTTGTCCTTTCAAAGAACTTGCAGACAAACCCTTATCCAAACCATCCTGAAGGAACTGTAAAATTCTAGGAATTCTAAAAGAATGCCAGGAGAATTTATGAGAAGAACACCATGAAATGTAAGTCTTCCAAACTCTATAATAAATCTTTCTAGAGACAGATTTACGAGCTTGTAACATAGTATTAATCACTGACTCAGAGAAACCTCTATGACTCAGAACTAAGCGTTCAATTTCAAATTTAATGATTTGAGATCCTGATGGAAAACGGACCTTGGACATCCGCACCAGATCCGCATACCAAAACCTGTGTGGCCATGCCGCCTCTTGAGATTTCCAAACCCCTTGTGCTGTCAGAGATCCCCAAACAGCTCCCCAACCTGAAAGACTCGCATCTGTTGAGATCACAGTCCAGGTTGGCCGAACAAAAGAGGCCCCTTGAACCAAATGATGGTGATCTATCCACCATGTCAGAGAGTGTCGTACATTGGGATTCAAGGATATTAATTGTGATATCTTTGTATAATCCCTGCACCATTAATTCAGCATGCAAAGCTGTAGAGGTCTCATGTGAAAACGAGCAAAGGGGATCGCGACCAATGCTGCAGTCATGAGACCTAAAACTTCCATGCACATAGCCACTGAAGGGAATGACCGAGACTGAAGGTGCCGGCATGCTGTGACCAATTTTAAACGTCTCTTGTCTGTTAGAGACAGAGTCATGGACACTGAATGTATCTGGAAACCTAAAAAGGTGACCCTTGTCTGAGGAATCAAGAAACTTTTTGATCCTCCAACCATGTTTCCGAAGAAACAACACTAGTTGATTCGTGTGAGATTCTGCAGTATGTAAAGACTGAGCTAGTACCAAGATATCGTCCAAATAAGGAAACACCGCAATACCCTGTTCTCTGATTACAGATAGTAGGGCACCCAGAACCTTTGAAAAGATTCTTGGAGCTGTTGCTAGGCCAAATGGAAGAGCAACAAATTGGTAATGCTTGTCTAGAAAAGAGAATCTCAGAAACTGATAGTGTTCTGGATGAATCGGAATATGAAGGTATGCATCCTGCAAGTCTATTGTGGACATATAATGTCCTTGCTGAACAAAAGGCAGAATAGTCCTTATAGTCACCATCTTGAAATTTGGTACTCTTTACATAACGATTCAAAATATTCAGATCCACTGAAGGGAATGACCGAGACTGAAGGTGCCGGCATGCTGTGACCAATTTTAAACGTCTCTTGTCTGTTAGAGACAGAGTCATGGACACTGAATCTATCTGGAAACCTAAAAAGGTGACCCTTGTCTGAGGAATCAAGAAACTTTTTGATCCTCCAACCATGTTTCCGAAGAAACAACACTAGTTGATTCGTGTGAGATTCTGCAGTATGTAAAGACTGAGCTAGTACCAAGATATCGTCCAAATAAGGAAACACCGCAATACCCTGTTCTCTGATTACAGATAGTAGGGCACCCAGAACCTTTGAAAAGATTCTTGGAGCTGTTGCTAGGCCAAATGGAAGAGCAACAAATTGGTAATGCTTGTCTAGAAAAGAGAATCTCAGAAACTGATAGTGTTCTGGATGAATCGGAATATGAAGGTATGCATCCTGCAAGTCTATTGTGGACATATAATGTCCTTGCTGAACAAAAGGCAGAATAGTCCTTATAGTCACCATCTTGAAAGTTGGTACTCTTACATAACGATTCAAAATATTCAGATCCAGAACTGGTCTGAATAAATTTTCTTTCTTTGGTACAATGAATAGGTTTGAATAAAACCCCAAACCTTGTTCCTGAGGAGGAACTGGCATGATTACCCCTGAAGACTCCAGGTCTGAAACACACTAATGACGCCGCCGTGTGAAAGGTCTCTGCGTCACGTATGACGCCGGAAATGACGAAGTTGCGTCATAAACGTCTTTTTCCGCGCTAAAATAATTTTGCGCCAAGAATGACGCAATAAAGTTTAGCATTTGACGCACCCGCGGGCCTAATACCCGCAATAGCAGAAAGTAGTCAACTGAAAAAAAGACTAAAACCCCAGGTAAGAAAAAAATTTCTTAAAATGTTTAAATTCCCCAAATATGAAACTGACAGTCTGCTGAAGGAAATACATGAACCTGACTCATGGCAAATATAAGTACAATACCTATATTTAGAACTTTATATAAATGCATAAAGTGCCAAACCATAGCTGAGGTGTCTTAAGTAATAAAAAACATACTTACCAAAAGACACCTATAGCAGATAGCCAAACCAGTACTAAAACAGTTATTAATAGAGGTAATGGTAAATTAAGAGTATATCGTCGATCTGAAAAGGGAGGTAGGAGATGAATCTCTACGACCGATAACAGAGAACCTATGAAATAGACCCCCGTTAGAGAAATCATCATATTCAAATAAGTGATACTCCCTTCACGTCCCTCTGACATTCGCTGTACTCTGAGAGGAATCGGGCTTCAACAATGCTGAGAAGCGCATATCAACGTAGAAATCTTAGCACAAACTTACGTCACCACCTCCATAGGAGGCAAAGTTTGTAAAACTGAATTGTGGGTGTGGTGAGGGGTGTATTTATAGGCATTTTGAGGTTTGGGAAACTTTGCCCCTCCTGGTAGGATTGTATATCCCATATGTCACTAGCTCATGGACTCTTGCCAATTACATGAAAGAAATCAGAAAAGGTGACTCACAAGAAAGAGCAGATAATTCAGAAATTCTTCTAGCAGAAGAGATAGCCAAAAGGAACAACACTTTCCAAGAAAGTAGTTTATTATCCAAAGAATGCATAGGCTTAAAATGAGGAGAGCCTGTAAAGATCTCAGGACCAAATTAAGACTCCAAGGAGGAGAGACTGATTTAATGACAGGCTTGATACGGACCAAAACCTGTACAAAACAGTGAATATCAGGAAGTTTAGCAATCGTTCTGTGAAATAAAACAGAAAGAGCAGAGATTTGTCCCTTCAAGGAACTTGCAGACAAACCTTTATCCAAACCATCCTGAAGAAACTGTAAAATTCTATGAATTCTAAAAGAATGCCAGGAGAATTTATGAAAAGAACACCATGAAATATGTCTTCCGAACTCAATAATAAATCTTCCTAGAAACAGATTTACGAGCCTGTAACATAGTATCAATCACTGAGTCAGAGAAACCTCTATGACTAAGCACTAAGCGTTCAATTTCCATACCTTCAAATTTAATGATTTGAGATCCTAATGGAAAAACGGTCCTTGAGAGAGAAGATCTGGTCTTAAAGGAAGTGGCCATGGATGACAACTGGACATCAGGACAAGGTCCGCATACAAGAACCTGTGAGGCCATGCTGGTGCTACCAGAAACACAAATGAATGTTCCATGATTGTCTTGGAGATCACTTTTAGAAGAAGAACTAGAGGCTGGAAGATATAAGCAGGTTGGTAAAACCAAGGAACGGTTAACACATCCACCAACTCCGCCTGAGAATCCCTGGACCGGTACCTGTGAAGTTTCTTGTTCAGATGGGAAGCCATTAGATCTATCTCTGGAAGACCCCACATCTGAACAATCTGGAAAAACACATCTGGATGGAGTGACCACTCCTCCGGATATAAAGTCTGACGGCTGAGATAATCCGCTTCCCAATTGTCTACACCTTGGATATGTACCGCAGAAATTAGACAAGAGCTAGATTCAGCCCAAGCAAGTATCCAAGATACTTCTTTCATAGCCAGGGGACTGCGAGTCCCACCCTGATGATTGACATATGCCACAGTTGTGACATTGTCTGTCTGAAAACAAAATGAATGGTTCTCTCTTCAATAGAGCCAAACCTGAAGAGCTCTGAAAATAGCACGGGGTTCTAAAATATTGATTGGTAACTTCGCCTCTTGAGATTTCCAAACCCCTTGTGCTGTCAGAGATCCCCAGACAGCTCCCCAACCTGAAAGACTTGCATCTGTTGTGATAACAGTCCAGGTTGGACGAACAAAGGAGGCCCTTTGAACTATAAAATGGTGGTCTAACCACTAAGTCTGAGAGGGTCGAACAGTGGGATTTAAGGATATTAATTGTGATATCTCTGTATAATCCCTGCACCATTGATTCAGCATACAAAGTTGGAGAGGTCTCATATGAAAACGAGCAAAGGGGATCGCGTCCGATGCTGCAGTCATGTGACCTAAAACTTCAATGCACAAAGCCACTGAAGGGAATGACTGAGACTGAAGGTTCCGACAAGCTGAAACCAATTTTATTTGTCTCTTGTCGGTTAGAGACAGAGTCATGGACACTGAATCTAGCTAGAAACCTAAAAAGGTGACCCTTGTCTGAGGAATCAAGGAACTTTTTGGTAAATTCATCCTCCAACCATGTCTTTGAAGAAACAACACTAGTTGATTTGTGTAAGATTCTGCAGAATGTAAAAACTGAGCAAGTACCAAGATATAGTCCAAATAAGGAAACACCGCAATACCCTGCTCTCTGATTACAGAGAGTAGGGCACCGAGAACCTTTGAAAAAATTCTTGGAGCTGTCGCTAGGCCAAATGGAAGACCGACAAATTGGTAATGCTTGTCTAGAAAAGAGAATCTCAGAAACCTATAGTGATATGGATTAATCGGAATGTGAAGATATGCATCCTGTAAGTCTATCGTGGACATATAATGACCTTGCTGAACAAAAGGCAGAATAGTCCTTATAGTCACCATTTTGAAAGTTGGCACTTTTACAAAACGGTTCAAAATTTTCAAATCCAGAACTGGCCTGAATGAATTTTCTTTCTTTGGGACAATAGATTTGAATAAAACCCCAGACCCTGTTCCTGAAACGGAACTGGTATAATTACCCCTGAAAACTCTAGATCTGAAACACACTTCAGAAAAGTCAGAGCCTTCACTGGATTTGCTGGAACGCGTGAGGAAAAATATCTTCTCACAGGAGGTCTCATTCTGAATCCCATTCGATACCCTTGAGAGACAATGCTCTGAATCCAATGATTTTGGACAGAAATCTGCCCAAATGTTCTGGAAAATTTTTAATCTGCCCCACACCAGCTGAACTGGAATAAGGGCCGCACCATCATGCAGACTTGGGGGCTGGCTTTGGTTTCTTAAAAGGCTTGGATTTATTCCAACATGAAGAAGGCTTCCAATTGGAACCAAATTCCTTGGGGGAAGGATTTGGTTTCTGTTCCTTATTCTGTCGAAAGGAACGAAAACGATTAGAAGCTTTAGATTTATCTTTAGATTTTTTATCCTGAGGTAAAAAACTCCCTTAGCAAGCAAACAATGCTAGAAAAAACAGAATGTTTCCAGTTGCGCTAAGCTTTCCAATCAGAAGGTTGATGCAGCTGCAACATAAGCTATAGAAATTGCAGGCCTGAGAATATAGCCAGAAAAGAAAACATAATTTATGCTTACCTGATAAATTTATTTCTCTTGTAGTGTGTTCAGTCCACGGGTCATCCATTACTTATGGGATATATTCTCCTTCCCAACAGGAAGTTGCAAGAGGATCACCCAAGCAGAGCTGCTATATAGCTCCTCCCCTCAAATGTCATATCCAGTCATTCGACCGAAACAAGACGAGAAAGGAGAAACTATAGGGTGCAGTGGTGACTGGAGTTATAATTTAAAATTTAGAACCTGCCTCAAAAAGACAGGGCGGGCCGTGGACTGAACACACTACAAGAGAAATAAATTTATCAGGTAAGCATAAATTATGTTTTCTCTTGTTAAGTGTGTTCAGTCCACGCGTCATCCATTACTTATGGGATACCAATACCAAAGCTAAAGTACACGGATGATAGGAGGGACAAGGCAGGAACATTAAACAGAAGGAACCACTGCCTGTAGAACCTTTCTCCCAAAAACAGCCTCTGAAGAAGCAAAAGTGTCAAATTTGTAAAATTTGGAAAAAGTATGAAGTGAAGACCAAGTTGCAGCCTTGCAAATCTGTTCAACAGAGGCCTCATTCTTAAAGGCCCAGGTGGAAGCCACAGCTCTGGTGGAATGAGCTGTAATTCTTTCAGGAGGCTGCTGTCCAGCAGTCTCATAGGCTAAGCATATTATGCTACGAAGCCAAAAAGAGAGAGAGGTAAACGACAAACAGAGAAGAAGTTTGTCGAAAATCTTTAGTTGCCTGTAAGTAGAACTTCAGGGCACGGACCACGTCTAGATTATGCAAAACACGTTCCTTCTTTGAAGAAGGATTAGGACATAACGATGGAATATCAATCTCTTGATTGATATTCCTGTTAGAAACAACCTTAGGTAAAAACCCAGGTTTAGTACGCAGGACTACCTTGTCTGAATGAAAGATCAGATAAGGAGAATCACAATGTAAGGCAGATAACTCAGAGACTCTTCGAGCCGAGGAAATAGCCATCAAAAACAGAACTTTCCAAGATAAAAGCTTAATATCAATGGAATGAAGGGGTTCAAACGGAACACCCTGAAGAACTTTAAGAACCAAGTTTAAGCTCCACGGAGGAGCAACAGTTTTAAACACAGGCTTAATCCTAGCCAAAGCCTGACAAAAAGCCTGGACGTCTGGATTCTCTGCCAGACGCTTGTGTAAAAGAATAGACAGAGCAGAAATCTGTCCCTTTAGCGAACTAGCGGATAAGCCCTTTTCTAAACCCTCTTGTAGAAAAGACAATATCCTAGGAATCCTAACCTTACTCCATGAGTAACTCTTGGATTCACACCAATATAAATATTTACGCCATATCTTGTGGTAAATTTTTCTGGTAACAGGTTTCCGAGCCTGTATTAATGTATCAATAACCGAATCCGAAAACCCACGCTTTGATAGAATCAAGCGTTCAATTTCCAAACAGTCAGCCTCAGAGAAATTAGGTTTGGATGGTTGAAAGGACCCTGGATTAGAAGGTCCTGTCTCAGGGGTAGAGACCATGGTGGACAGGACGACATGTCCACTAGGTCTGCATACCAGGTCCTGCGTGGCCACGCAGGCGCTATCAGAATCACCGATGCTCTCTCCTGTTTGATCCTGGCAATCAGTCGAGGTAGCAACGGAAAAGGTGGACACACATAAGCTATGTTGAAAACCCAAGGGGCTGCTAGTGCATCTACCAGCACCGCACCCGGGTCCCTGGACCTGGATCCATAACAAGGAAGCTTGGCGTTCTGGCGAGATGCCATGAGATCCAGATCCGGTTTGCCCCAACGACGAATCAGTTGAGCAAATACCTCCGGGTGAAGTTCCCACTCCCCCGGATGAAAGGTCTGTCGACTTAGAAAATCCGCCTCCCAGTTCTCCACCCCTGGGATGTAGATCGCTGACAGGTGGCAAGAGTGAGAGTCTGCCCAGCGAATTATCTTCGAGACTTCTAACATCGCTAGGGAACTCCTGGTTCCCCCTTGATGATTGATGTAAGCCACAGTCGTGATGTTGTCCGACTGAAATCTGATGAACCTCAGTGTTGCTAACTGAGGCCAAGTTAGAAGAGCATTGAATATTGCTCTTAATTCTAGAATGTTTATCGGGAGGAGTCTCTCCTCCTGAGTCCACGATCCCTGAGCCTTCAGGGAGTTCCAGACTGCTCCCCAGCCTAGTAGGCTGGCATCTGTTGTTACAATCGTCCAATCTGGTCTGCGAAAAGTAATTCCTTTGGACAGATGAACCCGTGACAACCACCAGAGAAGAGAATCTCTGGTCTCCTGGTCCAGATTTAGCAAAGGGGACAGATCTGAGTAATCCCCGTTCCATTGACTTAGCATGCATAGTTGCAGCGGTCTGAGATGTAGGCGCGCAAATGGCACTATGTCCATTGCCGCGACCATTAAGCCGATTACTTCCATGCACTGAGCAACTGATGGGCTTGGAATGGAGTGAAGGACACGGCAAGCATTGAGAATCTTTGATAACCTGGACTCCGTCAGGTAAATCTTCATCTCTACAGAATCTATAAGAGTCCCTAGAAAACAGAATTTATGTTTACCTGATAAATTACTTTCTCCAACGGTGTGTCCGGTCCACGGCGTCATCCTTACTTGTGGGATATTCTCTTCCCCAACAGGAAATGGCAAAGAGCCCAGCAAAGCTGGTCACATGATCCCTCCTAGGCTCCGCCTACCCCAGTCATTCGACCGACGTTAAGGAGGAATATTTGCATAGGAGAAACCATATGTTACCGTGGTGACTGTAGTTAAAGAAAATAAATTATCAGACCTGATTAAAAAAACCAGGGCGGGCCGTGGACCGGACACACCGTTGGAGAAAGTAATTTATCAGGTAAACATAAATTCTGTTTTCTCCAACATAGGTGTGTCCGGTCCACGGCGTCATCCTTACTTGTGGGAACCAATACCAAAGCTTTAGGACACGGATGAAGGGAGGGAGCAAATCAGGTCACCTAAATGGAAGGCACCACGGCTTGCAAAACCTTTCTCCCAAAAATAGCCTCAGAAGAAGCAAAAGTATCAAATTTGTAAAATTTAGTAAAAGTGTGCAGTGAAGACCAAGTCGCTGCCTAACATATCTGATCAACAGAAGCCTCGTTCTTGAAGGCCCATGTGGAAGCCACAGCCCTAGTGGAGTGAGCTGTGATTCTTTCAGGAGGCTGCCGTCCGGCAGTCTCATAAGCCAATCGGATAATGCTTTTAATCCAGAAGGAGAGAGAGGTAGAATTTGCTTTTTAACCTCTCCGTTTACCAGAATAAACAACAAACAAAGACGAAGTTTGTCTGAAATCCTTAGTAGCTGCTAAGTAAAATTTGAGAGCACGAACTACATCCAAGTTGTGCAACAAACGTTCCATCTTTGAAACTGGATTAGGACACAAAGAAGGCACAACTATCTCCTGGTTAATGTTTTTGTTAGAAACAACTTTTGGAAGAAAACCAGGTTTAGTACGCAAAACCACCTTATCTGCATGGAACCCCAGATAAGGAGAAGAACACTGCAGAGCAGATAATTCTGAAACTCTTCTAGCAGAAGAAATTGCAACCAAAAACAAAACTTTCCAAGATAATAACTTAATATCAACGGAATGTAAGGGTTCAAACGGAACCCCCTGAAGAACTGAAAGAACTAGGTTGAGACTCCAAGGAGGAGTCAAAGGTTTGTAAACAGGCTTGATTCTAACCAGAGCCTGAACAAAGGCTAGAACATCTGGCACAGCTGCCAGCTTTTTGTGAAGTAACACAGACAAGGCAGAAATCTGTCCCATCAAGGAGCTTGCAGATAATCCTTTTTCCAATCCTTCTCGAAGGAAGGATAGACTCTTAGGAATCTTAACCTTGTCCCAAGGGAATCCTGTAGATTCACACCAACAGATATATTTTTCCCAAAATATGTGGTAAATTTTTCTGGTTACAGGCTTTCAGGCCTGAACAAGAGTATCAATAACAGAATCTGAGAACCCTCGCTTTGATAAGATCAAGCGTTCAATCTCCAAGCAGTCAGCTGGAGTGGGTCGAACGGACCTAGAACAAGAAGGTCTCGTCTCAAAGGTAGCTTCCATGGTGGAGCCGATGACATATTCACCAGATCTGCATACCAAGTCCTGCGTGGCCACGCAGGAGCTATCAAGATCACCGACGCCCTCTCCTTTGATCCTGGCTACCAGCCTGGGGATGAGAGGAAACGGCGGGAACACATAAGCTAGTTTGAAGGTCCAAGGTGCTACTAGTGCATCCACTAGAGCCGCCTTGGGATCCCTGGATCTGGACCCGTAGTAAGGAACTCTGAAGTTCTGACGAGAGGCCATCAGATCCACGTCTGGAATGCCCCACGGTTGAGTGACTTGGGCAAAGATTTCCGGATGGAGTTCCCACTCCCCCGGATGCAATGTCTGACGACTCAGAAAAACCGCTTCCCAACTTTCCACTCCTGGGATGTGGATAGCAGACAGGTGGCAGGAGTGAGACTCCGCCCATAGAATGATTTTGGTCACTTCTTCCATCGCTAGGGAACTCCTTGTTCCCCCCTGATGGTTGATGTACGCAACAGTTGTCATGTCGTCTTGATCGAAACCGTATGAACTTGGCCCTCGCTAGCTGAGGCCAAGCTTTGAGAGCATTGAATATCGCTCTCAGTTCCAGAATATTTATCGGTAGAAGAGATTCTACCCGAGACCAAAGACCCTGAGCTTTCAGGGATCCCCAGACCGCGCCCCAGCCCATCAGACTGGCGTCGGTCGTGACAATGACCCACTCTGGTCTGCGGAAGGTCATCCCTTGTGACAGGTTGTCCAGGGACAGCCACCAACGGAGTGAGTCTCTGGTTGGAAGACGCATCCGCTGACCAAGATTTTAACCAAAGCGCTCTGCGCCACAATAGCAAACCCAGAATTTTTCGCCGCTAACCTAGCCAATTGCAAGGTGGCGTCTAGGGTGAAAGAATTAGCCAATTTAAGAGCACGAATTCTGTCCATAATCTCCTCCTAAGAAGAAGAATTACTAATAATCGCCTTTTCTAGCTCATCAAACCAGAAACACGCGGCTGTAGTGACAGGGACAATGCATGCAATTGGTTGTAGAAGGTAACCTTGCTGAACAAACATCTTTTTTAGCAAACCTAATTTTTTATCCATAGGATCTTGAAAAGCACAACTATCTTCTATGGGTATAGTGGCGCGCTTGTGTAGAGTAGAAACCGCCCCCTCGACCTTGGGGACTGTCTGCCATAAGTCCTTTCTGGGGTCGACTATAGGAAAACAATTTTTTAAATATGGGGGGAGGTACTAAAGGTATACCGGGCCTGTCCCATTCTTTATTAACAATGTACGCCACCCGCTTGGATATAGGAAAAGCTTCGGGGGGCCCCGGGGCCTCTAAGAACTTTTCCATTTTACATAGTGGTTCTGGAATGACCAGATAATCACAATCATCCAAATTGGATAACACCTCCTTTAAGCAGAGCGCGGAGATGTTCCAACTTAAATTTAAAAGTAATCACATCAGGTTCAGCTTGTTGAGAAATTTTTCCTGAATCTGAAATTTCTCCCTCAGACAAAACCTCCCTGGCCCCCTCAGACTGGTGTAGGGGCCCTTCAGAAACCATATCATCAGCGTTCTCATGCTCTACAGAATTTTCTAAAACAGAGCAGTCGCGCTTTCGCTGATAAGTGGGCATATTGGCTAAAATGTTTTTGATAGAATTATCCATTACAGCCGTTAAATGTTGCATAGTAAGGAGTATTGGCGCACTAGATGTACTAGGGGCCTCCTGTATGGGCAAGAGTGGTGTAGACGAAGGAGGGGATGATGCAGTACCATGCTTACTCCCCTCACTTGAGGAATCATCTTGGGCATCATTTTTACTAAATTTTTTATGACATAAAATACATATAGTTAAACGAGAAGGAACCTTGGTTTCCCCACAGTCAGAACACAATCTATCTGGTAGTTCAGACATGTTAAACAGGCATAAACTTGATAACAAAGCACAAAAAACGTTTTAAAATAAAACCGTTACTGTCACTTTAAATTTTAAACTAAACACACTTTATTACTGCAATTGCGAAAAAGTATGAAGGAATTGTTCAAAATTCACCAAAATTTCACCACAGTATCTTAAAGCCTTAAAAGTATTGCACACCAAATTTTGAAGCTTTAACCCTTAAAATAACGGAACCGGAGCCGTTTTTATATTTAACCCCTTTACAGTCCCTGGAATCTGCTTTGCTGAGACCCAACCAAGCCCAAAGGGGAATACCATACCAAATGATGCCTTCAGAAAGACTTTTCTATGTATCAGAGCTCCACACACATGCAGCTGCATGCCATGCTGTTCTCAAAAACAAGTGCGCCATACCGGCGCGAAAATGAGGCTCTGACAATGATTAGGGAAAGTCCCTAAAGAATAAGGTGTCTAAAACAGTGCCTGCCGATATAATCTTATCAAAATACCCAGATTAAATGATTCCTCAAGGCTAAATATGTGTTAATAATGAATCGATTTAGCCCAGAAAAAGTCTACAGTCTTAATAAGCCCTTGTGAAGCCCTTATTTACTATCTTAATAAACATGGCTTACCGGATCCCATAGGGAAAATGACAGCTTCCAGCATTACATCGTCTTGTTAGAATGTGTCATACCTCAAGCAGTAAGAGACTGCACACTGTTCCCCCAACTGAAGTTAATTGCTCTCAACAGTCCTGTGTGGAACAGCCATGGATTTTAGTTACGGTGCTAAAATCATTTTCCTCATACAAACAGAAATCTTCATCTCTTTTCTGTTTCTGAGTAAATAGTACATACCAGCACTATTTTAAAATAACAAACTCTTGATTGAATAATAAAAACTACAGTTAAACACTAAAAAACTCTAAGCCATCTCCGTGGAGATGTTGCCTGTACAACGGCAAAGAGAATGACTGGGGTAGGCGGAGCCTAGGAGGGATCATGTGACCAGCTTTGCTGGGCTCTTTGCCATTTCCTGTTGGGGAAGAGAATATCCCACAAGTAAGGATGACGCCGTGGACCGGACACACCTATGTTGGAGAAAAGGGACCCTTGTGAGTGGTAACAGAGAACTCTTCTCCACGTTCACTTTCCACCCATGCGACTTCAGAAATGCTAGAACTATCTCTGTATGAGACTTTGCATTTTGAAAACTTGACGCTTGTATCAGAATGTCGTCTAGGTACAGAGCCACCGCTATGCCTCGTGGTCTTAGTACCGCCAGAAGTGAGCCCAGAACCTTTGTAAAAATTCTCGGGGCCGTAGCTAACCCGAAGGGAAGAGCTACAAACTGGTAATGCCTGTCTAGAAAGGCAAACCTTAGGTACCGATAATGATCTTTGTGAATCGGTATGTGAAGGTAGGCATCCTTTAAGTCCACTGTGGTCATATTGACCCTCTTGGATCATGGGTAGGATGGTCCGAATGGTTTCCATCTTGAACGACGGAACCCTTAGGAATTTGTTTAAGATTGGTCTGAAAGTTACCTCTTTCTTGGGAACCACAAACAGATTTGAATAAAACCCTTGCCCCTGTTCCGTTCGCGGAACTGGGTGGATCACTCCCATCACTAAGAGGTCTTGTACACATTGTAGAAATGCCTCTTTCTTTACTAGGTTTGTTGATAACCTTGACAGATGAAACCTCCCTTGTGGAGGAGAAGTTTTGAAATCCAGAAGGTATCCCTGAGATATAATCTCCAACGTCCAGGGATCCTGTACATCTCTTGCCCAAGCCTGGGCGAAGAGAGAAAGTCTGCCCCCCACTAGATCCGTCTCCGGAAAGGGAGCCCTGTCTTCATGCTGTCTTAGGGGCGGAAGTAGGCTTTCTGGCCTGCTTGCCCTTGTTCCATGACTGGTTGCCTTTCCAACCCTGTCTGTAACGAGCAGTAGTTCCTTCCTGTTTTGGAACGGAGGAAGTTGATGCTGCTCCTGCCTTGAAACTACGAAAGGCACGAAAATTAGACTGTTTGGCCTTTGATTTGGCCCTGTCCTGAGGAAGGGTGTGGCCCTTACCTCCAGTAATGTCAGCAATAATTTCCTTCAAGCCGGGCCCGAATAAGGTCTGCCCTTTGAAATGAATGTTTAGTAGTTTAGACTTAGAAGTTACATCTGCTGACCAGGATTTAAGCCATAGCGCTCTGCGCGCCTGTATGGCGAATCCGGAATTCTTAGCCGTAAGTTTGGTTAAATTCACTACGGCATCCGAAACAAACACATTAGCCAGCTTAAGGGTTCTAATCTTGCTCAAAGATTCATCCAATGGTGCTGTGCGAATCGCCTCTTCCAGAGACTCAAACCAGAATGCCGCTGCAGCAGTGACAGGCGCAATGCATGCAAGAGGCTGTAATATAAAACCTTGTTGAACAAACATTTTCTTAAGGTAACCCTCTAATTTTTTATCCATTGGATCTGAGAAAGCACAGCTATCCTCCACCGGGATAGTGGTACGCTTGGCTAAAGTAGAAACTGCTCCCTCCACCTTAGGGACCGTCTGCCATAAGTCTCGTGTGGTGGCGTCTATAGGGAACATTTTTCTAAATATCGGAGGAGGGGAAAAAGGCACACCGGGTCTATCCCACTCCTTGCTAATAATCTCTGTAAGCCTCTTTGGTATAGGAAAAACGTCAGTACACACCGGTACCGCATAGTATTTATCCAGCCTACATAATTTCTCTGGGATTGCCACCGTGTCACAATCCTTCAGAGCCGCTAACACATCCCCTAGCAACACGCGGAGGTTCTCAAGCTTAAATTTAAAATTTGAAATTTCTGAATCCGGTCTCCCCGAATCAGAACCGTCACCCACAGAATGAAGCTCTCCGTCCTCATGTTCTGCAAATTGTGACGCAGTATCAGACATGGCTCTTGTGTCATCGGCGCGCTCTGTCCTTAACCCAGAGCTGTCGCGCTTGCCTCTTAACTCGGGCATATTGTATAATACTTCTTTCATAACATTAGCCATATCATGTAAAGTGATTTGTAAGGGCCTTGATGTACTTGGCGCCTCAATCTTACGCACCTCCCGAGCGGGAGACGAAGGTACTGACACGTGAGGAGAGTTAGACGGCATAACTTCCCCCTCGTTGTCTGGTGATAATTTCTTTATCGGTACAGATTGACTTTTATTCAAAGTAATATCAATACAATTGGTACACATATTTCTATTGGGCTCCACATCTGCTTTTAAACATAATGAACAAGCAGATTCCTCTGTATCAGACATGTTTAAACAGACTAGCAATGAAGCTAGCAAGCTTGGAAATTACTTCAATAAGTTTACAAGCAATATAAAAAACGCTGCAGCGCTTTTTTAAAAAACACAATTGAATAACAAAGAACTAGTTCAGTTATAGTCAACAATTCTTTAAATGTATTAATTAGCAGAGGATTGCACCCATTAGCAAAAGGATGATTAACCCCTCAGTACCCAAAAAACGGATATCAAATTAAGATTTAACGCTTTTATCACAGTCCAACACACTGTCACAGGTCTGCTGTGACTGATTACCTCCCTCAAAAACGAATTTTGAAGATCCTTGAGCTCTCTGGAGACGTCCTGGATAAAAGAGGAAGAAGCAGGAAGACTGTGCTAGAATTTTAACTGCGCAACAAGGCGCTAAAAAAGGTCCCTCCCACTCCTATTACAACAGTGGGAGACCTGATATAACGGTTTCTATGCAGAAATATACGTTAGCCGTGTGGAAAAAAATCATGCCCAAAAAGATTTATCACCAAAGTACCTCACAAAACGATTAACATGCCAGTAAACGTTTTAAAAAACAACATTTCAGATGCTGTGTAAAGTTATTACTAAGCCTGCTACCAGTCGCTTCTACTGCAGTTAAGGCTCACACATTATATCAGTATTAACAGTATTTTTTCAGTCAAATTCTAGTCCCTAGAAAATAACTCTACTGTGCATACATTTATCAGCCTGATACCAGTCACTACTACTGCATTTAAGGCTGTACTTACATCATACGGGTAACAGCAGTGTTTTCTTAGTCAATTCCATTCCCAGAAAATATTGTACTGCACATACCTCATTTGCGGGAGACCCCGCATGCTATTCCCATTTTCTGAAGTTACCCCACTCCTCAGAATGTCGAGAACAGCCAGTGGATCTTAGTTACGCCTGCTAAGATCATAGAAAACGCAGGCAGTTTCTTCTTCCAAATACTGCCTGAGATAGAAAAACAGCACACTCCGGTGCCATTTAAAATAACAAACTTTTGATTGAAGAATAATTAAGTAAAAACTCCAGCTCCTCTCGCGACCTCCTTCTTTGTTGAGGGTTGCAAGAGAATGACTGGGTATGACATGTGAGGGGAGGAGCTATATAGCAGCTCTGCTTGGGTGATCCTCTTGCAACTTCCTGTTGGGAAGGAGAATATATCCCATAAGTAATGGATGACCCGTGGACTGAACACACTTAACAAGAGAAATAAACTTTCTTTAGATAAGATTCAAGTTTCCTATCTAAAGGATCCTTAAAAGAAGTACTCTCTTATATAGGGATAGTAGTACGTTTGGCAAGAATAGAAATAGCCCCATCAACTTTGGGGATTTTCCCCCAAAACTCCATTCTGGCTGCTGGCAAAGGATACAACTTTTTAAACCTTGAAGAAGGAATAAAATAAGTGCCAGGCCTACTCCATTCCTTTGAAATCATATCAGAAATAGCATCAGGAACTGGAAAAACCTCTGGAGTAACCACAGGAGGTTTATAAACAGAATTTAAACGTTTACTAGTTTCCTCAATATCCAAAGTAATTAACACTTCTTTCAACAAGGAACGAATATACTCCATCTTAAAGAGATAAGTAGATTTGTCAGTGTCAATATCTGAGGTAGGATCTTCTAAATCAGATAGATCCTCATCAGAGGAGGATAATTCACTATGTTTTCGGTCATTTGAAAATTTATCATCTTTATGAGAAGTTTTAAAAGACCTTTTACGTTTATTAGAAGGCGGAATGGCAGACAAAGCCTTCTGAATCGCATCAGCAATAAAATATTTTATATTCACAGGGATATCATGTACATTAGATGTTGAAGGAACAACATGCATTGTACTAGTACTGATGGATACAATCTCTGCATGTAAAAGCTTATGACAACTGTTACATACTACAGCTGGAGATATAATCTCTGCTAATTTACAACAGATACACTTATCTTTGGTAGAACTGTTATCAGGCAGCAGGAATTCAACAGTGGTTTCTGAGACAGGATCAGATTGAGACATCTAGCAAATATAAGAGAAAAAACAACATTATCAATTTCCTTATATGGCAGTTTCAGGAATGGGGAAACAATGCAAACAGCATAGCCCTCTGAGCATAGAAAAAGGCAAGAGGCATATAGGAAGTGGGGTTTGAATAATGAAATTATTTGGCGGCAAGTATGATGCGCAATGCAAATGATTTGTTTTGGCGCTAACACCTGGAAATGACGCAACTTGTGTCATAGCAGACGCAACCTTGTGCAAGGAAACCTGGTGTCAACTAAGACGCCGGGAATTAGGAATTTGCGTCATCGAACGTACATTAGCACCAAAAAAAATTTTGCGCCAAGAATGACACAAATATCAGCATTTTGCGGCCTCGCAAGCCTAAATTTTGCCAGCGAAAATTAATGAAAACAGTCAATTTTGAAGAAAAGATTATACCCCAAGGTAAGAAAAATAATTTCCTAAATATTGACTAGATGACAAGTTTTGCGTTATAGTGAAAAAGCAGTGTTATCAGGTTATAACGGTACTTTTTCACTACCGCTGCTATTACGAGTCTTGCCGGTTTAGGGGCACCGCACACATTTTTGGCCTTACCACAAATCAACTTACGCAAATTGCGTAAAGTCTTTTTTCAATGGGATTTTCATAGCGCCGATATTACAAGCTTTTCTTTGGAGGCCAAAAAGTGAGCAGTACACCCTATCCCGTCAAGATTAGTAACGCAATCTAAAGTCAGTACAAGCTGTAGCATAAAACTCATAACTAAAGTGCTAAAAAGTACACTAACACCCATAAACTACCTATTAACCCCCTAAACCGAGGCTCTCCAGCATCGCAAACACTATAATAAAATTATTAACCCCTAATCTGCCGCTCCGGACATCGCCGCCAATATAATAAACATATTAACCCCTAAACCGCCGCACTCCCGCATTGCAAACATTAGTTAAATATTATTAACCCCTAATCTGTCACCCCTAACATCACCGCCACCTATATACATTTATTAACCCCTAATCTGCTGCCCCCAACGTTGCCGTCACTATACTAAAGTTATTAACCCCTAACACCCCCTAAATTAAATATAATTAAATTAAATCTAAATCAAACCTACTATTAAAAACTAAATAATACCTATTTAAAAATAAATACTTACCTATAAAATAAACCCTAAGCTAGCTACAATATAACTAATAGTTACATTGTATCTAGCTTAGGTTTTATTTTTATTTTACAGCCAAGTTTGTATTTATTTTAACTAGGTAGAATAGTTACTAAATAGTTATTAACAATTTAATAACTACCTAGCTTATAGGTAGCCAATAGGATTTTTTCAACCTTAATTCCGATTGGCTGATAGAATTCTATCAGCCAATCGGAATCCAAGGGACGCCACCTTGGATGACGTCACTTAAAGGAAACTTCATTCGTCGAGAGTCGTCGGCAGAAGAGGATGCTCCGCGCCGGATGTCTTGAAGATGGAGCCACTCCGCGCCGGATGGATGAAGATAGAATATGCCGTTTGGATGAATATTGGTAGTTTAGTTTAGGCTAGGGTTTTTTTTAATGGGGGGGGGGGGGGGTTATTTTGATAGGGCTATTAGATTAGGTTTATTTTCATAGGGATTAGGTTTCATTTTGTAAACTTTGGTAATTCGTTTTTTTATGTTCTGTAATGTTAGCATTTTTTATTTTTTGTAATTTTAGCGTTTGTTATTTTTTGTAACTTTAGTATTTTTTTAGTTTAGGTAATTTGTGTTAATTTAGGGGGTGTTATGTTAGGGAGCTTAGTAATTTAATGAGTTATTTGCATTGTGGGTTTTGGCGGTTTAAAGGGTTAATAGGTTAATTAGGTTTATTGCAATGTGGGGGTTTTGCGGTTTATGGATAGGGTAAACAGGTTTATTGCGATGTGGGGGTTTTGCAGTTATGGGGTTAATAGGGCAAATAGGTTTATTGCGATGTGGGTGGTTGTCGGTTAAGGGATTAAGGGGTTATTTACTTTATTATTTTGCGATGTCTGGGTTTGCAGGTGTATGCGTTAATACTTTATGTGGGAGGGTCTGGTTTTTTTTTTGTTATACTATGTGCGGGCGGTGTTTTCTTTTTTTTTTGTAATGCGCAGTTTGCCTTCACTGCATCCTGGTGGATTCCGAAAATGGCAGGGTGGTGAAAGAATCCACCGAAGGTGACCACCCGGCCATTTTCGGAATCCACCGGGATGCAGCTTTGCTGCATCCAGGTGAATTCTTTTGGCTGCCTCACACTGCCAACATTCCATTGAAAATGTGTGTGCAACTGCCGACGGACATTACAAACGCAATTATAGTATAGATTAGCTAAAGCATGCTACAATGGCATATTTGTCTTTTTCATCATACTGCCCCCTGGCATGAAAGATGCAATCTTGGTGTCAGATTAACATTTTTAGGATATATATATATATATATATATATATATATATATATATAAAAATGTCAGCATAAAAATAAAGAAATAAAGAAAAGGAAACAAAAACAGAACACACAGCACTATACATTATAACATCAAACACATTTAGGGAACAATAAAGTACATACAAAAAAAAATACACATTCTTATATAGTCACCTGATATTTGGCTAGCTCTGCTTGTAAAATCTTCACTTTAGATCTTTCTTGCTCTAATGCACCATGAAGACCTGTGACCTGAAGTCAAAAATAGAGTAGAGTAGCAAAAGGCTATACAATTGTCCATTAAATGAAAAGAAAATGTAATACAATTACTACATTTGAAAGAATATGGTTCATATGTTCATCAGTTCGAGCAGCATTAATAACACACTTCCTAGAGAGGCCATCCCACTTCTATGACCTATTGGGCCAGATTTATCAATAGTTCTGGCTGCAGGCTCGCATGAGCAAACTTGCAGCTGAGAGTTGATGAGCGCTGTTTCTTAACACACTGCACAACCTGTTATGTTGCGTTTCTAAATCCCTCCAGACTTTTCAAACTGTGGAGATTGATATCATTGCACACTGGTCTACAATTATAAATGTGGGGATGAAAGAATTGTGTGTTTCTTATCTTCTAGAGCAGTGTCCTAGTTCTCCAAGCCAACAATAGGCCACATTTTAAGGATGTATATTAGGGAAACAAGTAAAATAATAATTCAGGCATAGTCACTGAAATCTGTACTCTTATATAGATAACCAGGCTGGCCTGTTTCTGAAACTAAAGATTATTATTATGGCAACATTGTCTGTGTGTACGTTTATTAAAGAGGTCACAATTAGAATGGCGTGTTGATCATATTTTTAATCAATGAGATTCATGATACATTCTAGAAAATACACAGGAACCATTTGGCTGCACATCTTTTTAAGAACACTGAATTACTTTGTGCATTATATTGTTTTATATTTTGACTTTTGATCTATAAAGCATATATATATATATATATATACACACACACACACACACATATATATACACATATACACACACACACACACAGTGGATATAAAAAGTCTACACAACCCTGTTAAAATGTAAGGTTTCTGTGATGTAAAAAAATGAGAAAAAGATAAATCATTTCAGAACTTTTTCCACCTTTAATGTGGCCTATAAACTGTACAACTCAATTGAAAAACAAACCGAAATGTTTTAGGTAGAGGGAAGAAAAAATATAAAAAACAGAATTTATGTTTACCTGATAAATTACTTTCTCCAACGGTGTGTCCGGTCCACGGCGTCATCCTTACTTGTGGGATATTCTCTTCCCCAACAGGAAATGGCAAAGAGCCCAGCAAAGCTGGTCACATGATCCCTCCTAGGCTCCGCCTACCCCAGTCATTCGACCGACGTTAAGGAGGAATATTTGCATAGGAGAAACCATATGGTACCGTGGTGACTGTAGTTAAAGAAAATAAATTATCAGACCTGATTAAAAAAACCAGGGCGGGCCGTGGACCGGACACACCGTTGGAGAAAGTAATTTATCAGGTAAACATAAATTCTGTTTTCTCCAACATAGGTGTGTCCGGTCCACGGCGTCATCCTTACTTGTGGGAACCAATACCAAAGCTTTAGGACACGGATGAAGGGAGGGAGCAAATCAGGTCACCTAAATGGAAGGCACCACGGCTTGCAAAACCTTTCTCCCAAAAATAGCCTCAGAAGAAGCAAAAGTATCAAACTTGTAAAATTTGGTAAAAGTGTGCAGTGAAGACCAAGTCGCTGCCCTACATATCTGATCAACAGAAGCCTCGTTCTTGAAGGCCCATGTGGAAGCCACAGCCCTAGTGGAATGAGCTGTGATTCTTTCGGGAGGCTGCCGTCCGGCAGTCTCGTAAGCCAATCTGATGATGCTTTTAATCCAAAAAGAGAGAGAGGTAGAAGTTGCTTTTTGACCTCTCCTTTTACCGGAATAAACAACAAACAAGGAAGATGTTTGTCTAAAATCCTTTGTAGCATCTAAATAGAATTTTAGAGCGCGAACAACATCCAAATTGTGCAACAAACGTTCCTTCTTTGAAACTGGTTTCGGACACAGAGAAGGTACGATAATCTCCTGGTTAATGTTTTTGTTAGAAACAACTTTTGGAAGAAAACCAGGTTTAGTACGTAAAACCACCTTATCTGCATGGAACACCAGATAAGGAGGAGAACACTGCAGAGCAGATAATTCTGAAACTCTTCTAGCAGAAGAAATTGCAACCAAAAACAAAACTTTCCAAGATAATAACTTAATATCAACGGAATGTAAGGGTTCAAACGGAACCCCCTGAAGAACTGAAAGAACTAAATTGAGACTCCAAGGAGGAGTCAAAGGTTTGTAAACAGGCTTAATTCTAACCAGAGCCTGAACAAAGGCTTGAACATCTGGCACAGCGGCCAGCTTTTTGTGAAGTAACACAGACAAGGCAGAAATCTGTCCCTTCAGGGAACTTGCAGATAATCCTTTTTCCAATCCTTCTTGAAGGAAGGATAGAATCCTAGGAATCTTAACCTTGTCCCAAGGGAATCCTTTAGATTCACACCAACAGATATATTTTTTCCAAATTTTGTGGTAAATCTTTCTAGTTACAGGCTTTCTGGCCTGAACAAGAGTATCGATAACAGAATCTGAGAACCCTCGCTTCGATAAGATCAAGCGTTCAATCTCCAAGCAGTCAGCTGGAGTGAAACCAGATTCGGATGTTCGAACGGACCCTGAACAAGAAGGTCTCGTCTCAAAGGTAGCTTCCAAGGTGGAGCCGATGACATATTCACCAGATCTGCATACCAAGTCCTGCGTGGCCACGCAGGAGCTATCAAGATCACCGACGCCCTCTCCTGATTGATCCTGGCTACCAGCCTGGGGATGAGAGGAAACGGCGGGAACACATAAGCTAGTTTGAAGGTCCAAGGTGCTACTAGTGCATCCACTAGAGCCGCCTTGGGATCCCTGGATCTGGACCCGTAGCAAGGAACTTTGAAGTTCTGACGAGAGGCCATCAGATCCATGTCTGGAATGCCCCACAGCTGAGTGACTTGGGCAAAGATTTCCGGATGGAGTTCCCACTCCCCCGGATGCAATGTCTGACGACTCAGAAAATCCGCTTCCCAATTTTCCACTCCTGGGATGTGGATAGCAGACAGGTGGCAGGAGTGAGACTCCGCCCATAGAATGATTTTGGTCACTTCTTCCATCGCCAGGGAACTCCTTGTTCCCCCCTGATGGTTGATGTACGCAACAGTTGTCATGTTGTCTGATTGAAACCGTATGAACTTGGCCCTCGCTAGCTGAGGCCAAGCCTTGAGAGCATTGAATATCGCTCTCAGTTCCAGAATATTTATCGGTAGAAGAGATTCTTCCCGAGACCAAAGACCCTGAGCTTTCAGGGATCCCCAGACCGCGCCCCAGCCCATCAGACTGGCGTCGGTCGTGACAATGACCCACTCTGGTCTGCGGAATGTCATCCCTCGTGACAGGTTGTCCAGGGACAGCCACCAACGGAGTGAGTCTCTGGTCCTCTGATTTACTTGTATCTTTGGAGACAAGTCTGTATAGTCCCCATTCCACTGACTGAGCATGCACAGTTGTAATGGTCTTAGATGAATGCGCGCAAAAGGAACTATGTCCATTGCCGCTACCATCAACCCGATCACTTCCATGCACTGAGCTATGGAAGGAAGAGGAACGGAATGAAGTATCCGACAAGAGTCTAGAAGTTTTGTTTTTCTGGCCTCTGTCAGAAAAATCCTCATTTCTAAGGAGTCTATTATTGTTCCCAAGAAGGGAACCCTTGTTGACGGAGATAGAGAACTCTTTTCCACGTTCACTTTCCATCCGTGAGATCTGAGAAAGGCCAGGACAATGTCCGTGTGAGCCTTTGCTTGAGGAAGGGACGACGCTTGAATCAGAATGTCGTCCAAGTAAGGTACTACAGCAATGCCCCTTGGTCTTAGCACAGCTAGAAGGGACCCTAGTACCTTTGTGAAAATCCTTGGAGCAGTGGCTAATCCGAAAGGAAGCGCCACGAACTGGTAATGTTTGTCCAGGAATGCGAACCTCAGGAACCGATGATGTTCCTTGTGGATAGGAATATGTAGATACGCATCCTTTAAATCCACCGTGGTCATGAATTGACCTTCCTGGATGGAAGGAAGAATAGTTCGAATGGTTTCCATCTTGAACGATGGAACCTTGAGAAACTTGTTTAAGATCTTGAGATCTAAGATTGGTCTGAACGTTCCCTCTTTTTTGGGAACTATAAACAGATTGGAGTAGAACCCCATCCCTTGTTCTCTTAATGGAACAGGATGAATCACTCCCATTTTTAACAGGTCTTCTACACAATGTAAGAATGCCTGTCTTTTTATGTGGTCTGAAGACAACTGAGACCTGTGGAACCTCCCCCTTGGGGGAAGTCCCTTGAATTCCAGAAGATAACCTTGGGAGACTATTTCTAGCGCCCAAGGATCCAGAACATCTCTTGCCCAAGCCTGAGCGAAGAGAGAGAGTCTGCCCCCCACCAGATCCGGTCCCGGATCGGGGGCCAACATTTCATGCTGTCTTGGTAGCAGTGGCAGGTTTCTTGGCCTGCTTTCCCTTGTTCCAGCCTTGCATTGGTCTCCAGGCTGGCTTGGCTTGAGAAGTATTACCCTCTTGCTTAGAGGACGTAGCACTTTGGGCTGGTCCGTTTCTACGAAAGGGACGAAAATTAGGTTTATTTTTTGCCTTGAAAGGCCGATCCTGAGGAAGGGCGTGGCCCTTACCCCCAGTGATATCAGAGATAATCTCTTTCAAGTCAGGGCCAAACAGCGTTTTCCCCTTGAAAGGAATGTTAAGTAGCTTGTTCTTGGAAGACGCATCAGCCGACCAAGATTTCAACCAAAGCGCTCTGCGCGCCACAATAGCAAACCCAGAATTCTTAGCCGCTAACCTAGCCAATTGCAAAGTGGCGTCTAGGGTGAAAGAATTAGCCAATTTGAGAGCATTGATTCTGTCCATAATCTCCTCAAAAGGAGGAGAATCACTATCGACCGCCTTTATCAGCTCATCGAACCAGAAACATGCGGCTGTAGCGACAGGGACAATGCATGAAATTGGTTGTAGAAGGTAACCCTGCTGAACAAACATCTTTTTAAGCAAACCTTCTAATTTTTTATCCATAGGATCTTTGAAAGCACAACTATCCTCTATGGGTATAGTGGTGCGTTTGTTTAAAGTGGAAACCGCTCCCTCGACCTTGGGGACTGTCTGCCATAAGTCCTTTCTGGGGTCGACCATAGGAAACAATTTTTTAAATATGGGGGGAGGGACGAAAGGAATACCGGGCCTTTCCCATTCTTTATTAACAATGTCCGCCACCCGCTTGGGTATAGGAAAAGCTTCTGGGAGCCCCGGCACCTCTAGGAACTTGTCCATTTTACATAGTTTCTCTGGGATGACCAACTTGTCACAATCATCCAGAGTGGATAATACCTCCTTAAGCAGAATGCGGAGATGTTCCAACTTAAATTTAAATGCAATCACATCAGGTTCAGCTTGTTGAGAAATGTTCCCTGAATCAGTAATTTCTCCCTCAGACAAAACCTCCCTGGCCCCATCAGACTGGGTTAGGGGCCCTTCAGAAATATCATTATCAGCGTCGTCATGCTCTTCAGTATCTAAAACAGAGCAGTCGCGCTTACGCTGATAAGTGTTCATTTTGGCTAAAATGTTTTTGACAGAATTATCCATTACAGCCGTTAATTGTTGCATAGTAAGGAGTATTGGCGCGCTAGATGTACTAGGGGCCTCCTGAGTGGGCAAGACTCGTGTAGACGAAGGAGGGAATGATGCAGTACCATGCTTACTCCCCTCACTTGAGGAATCATCTTGGGCATCATTGTCATTGTCACATAAATCACATTTATTTAAATGAATAGGAATTCTGGCTTCCCCACATTCAGAACACAGTCTATCTGGTAGTTCAGACATGTTAAACAGGCATAAACTTGATAACAAAGTACAAAAAACGTTTTAAAATAAAACCGTTACTGTCACTTTAAATTTTAAACTGAACACACTTTATTACTGCAATTGCGAAAAAACATGAAGGAATTGTTCAAAATTCACCAAATTTTCACCACAGTGTCTTAAAGCCTTAAAAGTATTGCACACCAAATTTGGAAGCTTTAACCCTTAAAATAACGGAACCGGAGCCGTTTTGAACTTTAACCCCTTTACAGTCCCTGGTATCTGCTTTGCTGAGACCCAACCAAGCCCCAAGGGGAATACGATACCAAATGACGCCTTCAGAAAGTCTTTTCTAAGTAACAGAGCTCCTCTCACATGCGACTGCATGCCATGCCTCTCAAAAACAAGTGCGCAACACCGGCGCGAAAATGAGGCTCTGCCTATGCTTTGGGAAAGCCCCTAAAGAATAAGGTGTCTAAAACAGTGCCTGCCGAATTATTATATCAAAATACCCAGATAAAATGATTCCTCAAGGCTAAATATGTGTTAATAATGAATCGATTTAGCCCAGAAAAAGTCTACAGTCTTAATAAGCCCTATTTTGAAGCCCTTATTTACGATCGTAATAAACATGGCTTACCGGATCCCATAGGGAAAATGACAGCTTCCAGCATTACATCGTCTTGTTAGAATGTGTCATACCTCAAGCAGCAAGAGACTGCTCACTGTTCCCCCAACTGAAGTTAATTGCTCTCAACAGTCCTGTGTGGAACAGCCATGGATTTTAGTGACGGTTGCTAAAATCATTTTCCTCATACAAACAGAAATCTTCATCTCTTTTCTGTTTCTGAGTAAATAGTACATACCAGCACTATTTCAAAATAACAAACTCTTGATTGAATAATAAAAAACTACAGTTAAACACTAAAAAACTCTAAGCCATCTCCGTGGAGATGTTGCCTGTACAACGGCAAAGAGAATGACTGGGGTAGGCGGAGCCTAGGAGGGATCATGTGACCAGCTTTGCTGGGCTCTTTGCCATTTCCTGTTGGGGAAGAGAATATCCCACAAGTAAGGATGACGCCGTGGACCGGACACACCTATGTTGGAGAAATAAAATATGGTTGCATAAGTGTGCACACCCTTAAACTAATACTTTGTTGAAGCACCTTTTGATTTTATTACAGCACTCAGTCTTTTTGGGTATGAGTCTATCAGCATGGCACATTTTGACTTGGCAAGATTTGCCCACTCTTCTTTGAAAAACACTCAAAATCTGTCAGATTGTGAGGGCATCTCCTGTGCACAGCCCTCTTCAGATCACCCCACAGATTTTCAATCTGATTCAGGTCTGGGCTCTGGCTGGGCCATTCCAAAACTTTATTCTTCTTCTGGTGAAGCCATTCCTTTGTTGATTTGGATGTATGCTTTGGGTCGTTGTCATGTTGAAAGATGAAGTTCCTCTTTATGTTCAGCTTTCTAGCAGAAGTCAGGGTTTTGTGCCAATATTGACTGGTATTTAGAACTGTTTATAATTCCATCTAGCTTAACTAAGGCCCCAGTTCCAGCTGAAGAAAAACAGCCCCAAAGCATGATGCTGCCACCACCATGCTTCACTGTGGGTATGGTGTTCTTTTGGTGATGTGCAGTGTTGTTTTTGCGCCAAACATATCTTTTGGAATAATGGCCAAAAAGTTCAACCTTGGTTTCATCAGAACATAACACCTTTTCCCACATGCTTTTGGGAGACTTCAGATGTGTTTTTGCAAAATGTAGCCTGGCTTGGATGTTTTTCTTCGTAAGAAAAGGCTTTCGTCTTGCCACTCTACCCCATAGCCCAGACATATGAAGAATAAGTGAGAATGTTGTCACATGTACCACACAGCCAGTACTTGCCAGATATTCCTGCAGCTCCTTTAATGTTGCTGTAGGCCTCTTGGTAGCCTCCCAGACCAGTTTTCTTCTCGTCTTTTCATTTTGGAGGGACGTCCAGTTCTTGGTAATGTCACTGTTGTGCCATATGTTCTCCACTTGATGATGACTGTCTTCACTGTGTTCCATGGTATATCTAATGCCTTGGAAATTCTTTTGTACCCTTCTCCTGACTGATACCTTTTAACAATGAGATCCCTCTGATGCTCTGGAAGCTCTCTGTGGACCATGGCTTTTGCTGTGGGATGCGACTAAGAAAATTTCAGGAAAGACCAACTAGAGCAGTTGAACTTTATTTGGGGTTAATCAGAGGCACTTTAAATGATGGCAGGTGTATGCCGACTCCTATTTAACATGATTTTGAATGTGATTGCTTAATTCTGAACACGGCTACATCCCCAGTTATAAGAGTGTGCACACTTATGCACATTATTTTAGGTTTTTTGTTTTCTTCCCTAAACCTAAAATATTTCAGTTTGTTTTTCAATTGAGTTGTACAGTTTATAGGTCACATTAAAGGTGGAAAAAGCTCTGAAATGATTTATCTTTGTCTAATTTTTTTACATTACAGAAACCTGACATTTTAACAGGGGTGTGTAGACTTTTTATATCCATGGTATGTATGTATGTGTGTGTATATATATATATATATATATATATATATATATCACAAAAAGAGAAGGCACTCGCTGGGTCTTATCTGTAGTATCTTTAATTAGCGACGTTTCGGGGGTTATCCCTGTTTTCAATCAAACAAACCGAATAACAACAGTGCACATGTACTTGGGGATAAGACCCATTAGGCGCTGCTGACACTGCGTCCGGTTGCCATGGTTACGGATGTTACGTAACGCAACCTGAAAGGGAGGAGACACTTCTGGGAACGCCGTCGGCAGCGTCGCATTGGATTGCCAAGGGTTTGCTTGTTATATATCACGGGTGAGTACACTGTTATTATTCGGTTTCTTTGTTTGAAAACTGGGGTAACCCCCGAAAAGTCACTAATTAAAGATACTACAGATAAGACCCAGCGAGTGTCTTCTCTTTTTTATGTTATATTGTGCACTGGAGTGCACCCTGGGCACTACTGACGGACTGATTCCTCAATATATACCTGGAGTGCTTTACCATTTGAGATATATATATATATATATATATAACTTCCATGTGTGTCTGCACTCACAATGCAATAAGGACATCAACCAGGGTGCTAAGTTAGGTATATCAATAGTCAAATATAGAAAAGGACTGCACTCACTGGATTTAGTATATAAAATAAAACATTTTTATTAAGGTGACGTTTCGGGGTACGCAGACCCCTTCCTCAGACCAGACAACAGTGCAACTAAACAGTGTGCAATATAAAGCAACTAAGCCCCGCCCATCAAAAATTAGTGAAATTGCGCCAAAACACATGTAACTATGGCAACAAGTGAATCACTTAATTAACAGTGTGATATTTAAACACTGTACAATTGAGCAAACAATATATGTACATATAGTAAATATAATTAAAACATGAAAGAAAAACAGAATTTATGTTTACCTGATAAATTTCTTTCTCCAACGGTGTGTCCGGTCCACGGCGTCATCCTTACTTGTGGGATATTCTCTTCCCCAACAGGAAATGGCAAAGAGCCCAGCAAAGCTGGTCACATGATCCCTCCTAGGCTCCGCCTACCCCAGTCATTCGACCGACGTTAAGGAGGAATAATAGCATAGGAGAAACCATATGGTACCGTGGTGACTGTAGTTAAAGAAAATAAATTATCAGACCTGATTAAAAAACCAGGGCGGGCCGTGGACCGGACACACCGTTGGAGAAAGAAATTTATCAGGTAAACATAAATTCTGTTTTCTCCAACATAGGTGTGTCCGGTCCACGGCGTCATCCTTACTTGTGGGAACCAATACCAAAGCTTTAGGACACGGATGAAGGGAGGGAGCAAATCAGGTCACCTAAATGGAAGGCACCACGGCTTGCAAAACCTTTCTCCCAAAAATAGCCTCAGAAGAAGCAAAAGTATCAAACTTGTAAAATTTGGTAAAAGTGTGCAGTGAAGACCAAGTCGCTGCCCTACATATCTGATCAACAGAAGCCTCGTTCTTGAAGGCCCATGTGGAAGCCACAGCCCTAGTGGAATGAGCTGTGATTCTTTCGGGAGGCTGCCGTCCGGCAGTCTCGTAAGCCAATCTGATGATGCTTTTAATCCAAAAAGAGAGAGAGGTAGAAGTTGCTTTTTGACCTCTCCTTTTACCTGAATAAACAACAAACAAGGAAGATGTTTGTCTAAAATCCTTTGTAGCATCTAAATAGAATTTTAGAGCGCGAACAACATCCAAATTGTGCAACAAGCGTTCCTTCTTTGAAACTGGTTTCGGACACAGAGAAGGTACGATAATCTCCTGGTTAATGTTTTTGTTAGAAACAACTTTTGGAAGAAAACCAGGTTTAGTACGTAAAACCACCTTATCTGCATGGAACACCAGATAAGGAGGAGAACACTGCAGAGCAGATAATTCTGAAACTCTTCTAGCAGAAGAAATTGCAACTTAAAACAAAACTTTCCAAGATAATAACTTAATATCAACGGAATGTAAGGGTTCAAACGGAACCCCCTGAAGAACTGAAAGAACTAAATTTAGACTCCAAGGAGGAGTCAAAGGTTTGTAAACAGGCTTGATTCTAACCAGAGCCTGAACAAAGGCTTGAACATCTGGCACAGCTGCCAGTTTTTTGTGAAGTAACACCGACAAGGCAGAAATCTGTCCCTTCAGGGAACTTGCCGATAATCCTTTTTCCAATCCTTCTTGTAGAAAGGATAGAATCCTAGGAATCTTAACCTTGTCCCAAGGGAATCCTTTAGATTCACACCAACAGATATATTTTTTCCAAATTTTGTGGTAAATCTTTCTAGTTACAGGCTTTCTGGCCTGAACAAGAGTATCGATAACAGAATCTGAGAAACCTCGCTTCGATAAAATCAAGCGTTCAATCTCCAAGCAGTCAGCTGGAGTGAAACCAGATTCGGATGTTCGAACGGACCCTGAACAAGAAGGTCTCGTCTCAAAGGTAGCTTCCAAGGTGGAGCCGATGACATATTCACCAGATCTGCATACCAAGTCCTGCGTGGCCACGCAGGAGCTATCAAGATCACCGACGCCCTCTCCTGATTGATCCTGGCTACCAGCCTGGGGATGAGAGGAAACGGCGGGAACACATAAGCTAGTTTGAAGGTCCAAGGTGCTACTAGTGCATCCACTAGAGCCGCCTTGGGATCCCTGGATCTGGACCCGTAGCAAGGAACTTTGAAGTTCTGACGAGAGGCCATCAGATCCATGTCTGGAATGCCCCATAGTTGAGTGACTTGGGCAAAGATTTCCGGATGGAGTTCCCACTCCCCCGGATGCAATGTCTGACGACTCAGAAAATCCGCTTCCCAATTTTCCACTCCCGGGATGTGGATAGCAGACAGGTGGCAGGAGTGAGACTCCGCCCATAGAATAATCTTGGTCACTTCTTCCATCGCTAGGGAACTCCTTGTTCCCCCCTGATGGTTGATGTACGCAACAGTCGTCATGTTGTCTGATTGAAACCGAATGAACTTGGTCCTCGCTAGCTGAGGCCAAGCCTTGAGAGCATTGAATATCGCTCTCAGTTCCAGAATATTTATCGGTAGAAGAGATTCTTCCCGAGACCAAAGACCCTGAGCTTTCAGGGATCCCCAGACCGCGCCCCAGCCCATCAGACTGGCGTCGGTCGTGACAATGACCCACTCTGGTCTGCGGAATGTCATCCCTCGTGACAGGTTGTCCAGGGACAGCCACCAACGGAGTGAGTCTCTGGTCCTCTGATTTACTTGTATCTTTGGAGACAAGTCTGTATAGTCCCCATTCCACTGACTGAGCATGCACAGTTGTAATGGTCTTAGATGAATGCGCACAAAAGGAACTATGTCCATTGCCGCTACCATCAACCCGATCACTTCCATGCACTGAGCTACGGAAGGAAGAGGAACGGAATGAAGTATCCGACAAGAGTCCAGAAGCTTTGTCTTTCTGGCCTCTGTTAGAAAAATCCTCATTTCTGAGGAGTCTATAATTGTTCCCAAGAAGGGGACCCTTGTTGACGGGGATAGAGAACTCTTTTCCACGTTCACTTTCCAGCCGTGAGATCTGAGAAAGGCCAGGACGATGTCCGTGTGAGCCTTTGCTCGAGGGAGGGACGACGCTTGAATCAGAATGTCGTCCAGGTAAGGTACTACTGCAATGCCCCTTGGTCTTAGTACCGCTAGAAGGGACCCTAGTACCTTTGTGAAAATCCTTGGAGCAGTGGCTAATCCGAAAGGAAGCGCCACAAACTGGTAATGTTTGTCCAGGAATGCAAACCTTAGGAACCGATGATGTTCCTTGTGGATAGGAATATGTAGATACGCATCCTTTAAATCCACCGTGGTCATGAATTGACCTTCCTGGATGGAGGGAAGGATAGTTCGAATGGTTTCCATCTTGAACGATGGGACCCTGAGAAATTTGTTTAAGATCTTGAGATCTAAGATTGGTCTGAACGTTCCCTCTTTTTTGGGAACTATGAACAGATTGGAGTAGAACCCCATCCCTTGTTCTCTTAATGGAACAGGATGAATCACTCCCATTTTTAACAGGTCTTCTACACAATGTAAGAACGCCTGTCTTTTTATGTGGTCTGAAGACAACTGAGACCTGTGGAACCTCCCCCTTGGGGGAAGTCCCTTGAATTCCAGAAGATAACCCTGGGAGACTATTTCTAGCGCCCAAGGATCCAGAACATCTCTTGCCCAAGCCTGAGCGAAGAGAGAGAGTCTGCCCCCCACCAGATCCGGTCCCGGATCGGGGGCCAATATTTCATGCTGTCTTGGTAGCAGTGACAGGTTTCTTGGCCTGCTTTCCCTTGTTCCAGCCTTGCATTGGTCTCCAAGCTGGCTTGGCTTGAGAAGTATTACCCTCTTGCTTAGAGGACGTAGCACTTTGGGCTGGTCCGTTTTTACGAAAGGGACGAAAATTAGGTCTATTTTTTGCCTTGAAAGGCCTATCCTGAGGAAGGGCGTGGCCCTTACCCCCAGTGATATCAGAGATAATCTCTTTCAAGTCAGGGCCAAACAGCGTTTTCCCCTTGAAAGGAATGTTTAGTAACTTGTTCTTGGAAGACGCATCAGCCGACCAAGATTTCAACCAAAGCGCTCTGCGCGCCACAATAGCAAACCCAGAATTCTTAGCCGCTAACCTAGCCACTTGCAAAGTGGCGTCTAGAGTGAAAGAATTAGCCAATTTGAGAGCATTGATTCTGTCCATAATCTCCTCATAAGGAGGAGAATCACTATCGAGCACCTTAATCAGTTCATCAAACCAGAAATATGCAGCTGTAGTGACAGGGACAATGCATGAAATGGGTTGTAGAAGGTAACCCTGCTGAACAAACATCTTTTTAAGCAAACCTTCTAATTTTTTATCCATAGGATCTTTGAAAGCACAACTATCCTCTATGGGTATAGTGGTGCGTTTGTTTAAAGTAGAAACCGCTCCCTCGACCTTGGGGACTGACTGCCATAAGTCCTTTCTGGGGTCGACCATAGGAAACAATTTTTTAAATATGGGGGGAGGGACGAAAGGAATACCGGGCCTTTCCCATTCTTTATTAACAATGTCCGCCACCCGCTTGGGTATAGGAAAAGCTTCTGGGAGCCCCGGCACCTCTAGGAACTTGTCCATTTTACATAGTTTCTCTGGAATGACCAACTTTTCACAATCATCCAGAGTGGATAATACCTCCTTAAGCAAAATGCGGAGATGTTCCAACTTAAATTTAAATGTAATCACATCAGATTCAGCCTGATGAGAAATGTTCCCTGAATCAGTAATTTCTCCCTCAGACAAAACCTCCCTGGCCCCCTCAAATTGGATTAGGGGCCCTTCAGAGATATTAATATCAGCGTCGTCATGCTCTTCAGTAACTAAAACAGAGCAGCCACGCTTACGCTGACAAGGGTTCATTTTGGCTAAAATGTTTTTGACAGAATTATCCATTACAGCCGTTAATTGTTGCATAGTAAGGAGTATTGGCGCGCTAGATGTACTAGGGGCCTCCTGAGTGGGCAAGACTCGTGTAGACGAAGGAGGGAATGATGCAGTACCATGCTTACTCCCCTCACTTGAGGAATCATCTTGGGCATCATTGTCATTATCACATAAATCACATTTATTTAAATGAATAGGAATTCTGGCTTCCCCACATTCAGAACACAGTCTATCTGGTAGTTCAGACATGTTAAACAGGCATAAACTTGATAAGAAAGTACAAAAAACGTTTTAAAATAAAACCGTTACTGTCACTTTAAATTTTAAACTGAACACACTTTGTTACTGCAATTGCGAAAAAACATGAAGGAATTGTTCAAAAATCACCAAATTTTCACCACAGTGTCTTAAAGCCTTAAAAATATTGCACACCAAATTTGGAAGCTTTAACCCTTAAAATAACGGAACCGGAGCCGTTATAAGCTTTAACCCCTTTACAGTCCCTGGTATCTGCTTTGCTGAGACCCAACCAAGCCCAAAGGGGAATACGATACCAAATGACGCCTTCAGAAAGTCTTTTCTAAGTATCAGAGCTCCTCTCACATGCGACTGCATGCCATGCCTCTCAAAAACAAGTGCGCCACACCGGCGCGAAAATGAGACTCTGCTTATGCTTTGGGAAAGCCCCTAAGAAATAAGGTGTCTAATACAGTGCCTGCCGATATTATTATATCAAAATACCCAGATAAAATGATTCCTCAAGTCTAAATATGTGCTAATAATGAATCGATTTAGCCCAGAAAAGTCTACAGTCTAAATAAGCCCTTGTAAAGCCCTTATTTACGATCGTAATAAATATGGCTTACCGGATCCCATAGGGAAAATGACAGCTTCCAGCATTACATCGTCTTGTTAGAATGTGTCATACCTCAAGCAGCAAGAGACTGCACACTGTTCCCCCAACTGAAGTTAATTGCTCTCAACAGTCCTGTGTGGAACAGCCATGGATTTTAGTTACGGTTGCTAAAATCATTTTCCTCATACAAACAGAAATCTTCATCTCTTTTCTGTTTCTGAGTAAATAGTACATACCAGCACTATTTCAAAATAACAAACTCTTGATTGAATAATAAAAAACTACAGTTAAACACTAAAAAACTCTAAGCCATCTCCGTGGAGATGTTGCCTGTACAACGGCAAAGAGAATGACTGGGGTAGGCGGAGCCTAGGAGGGATCATGTGACCAGCTTTGCTGGGCTCTTTGCCATTTCCTGTTGGGGAAGAGAATATCCCACAAGTAAGGATGACGCCGTGGACCGGACACACCTATGTTGGAGAAAAATTATTAAGATAAATAATAAAGGTAAAACATATAAGCTACACCAGAGTAGAATGTGGTATAAAAATGGCGATAAATGTGTAATCAGGCATAGCAAGAAAAAGAACAGGAACAGAAAAAAGTGTAATGGTGCATATCAGACACAGGATACATGATGGCTAAAAAACAGGGGAATATAGCACTACATAGTAGTGCTATATTGCCCTGTTTTTTAGCCATCATGTACACACTTGCAGTGGCTATTTACTACCCTTTTGATGTCTATACAGGCACGCATCTGTGCTCGCCCCAGCAGCAGCGGTTAGAAGCAGTCTGCTGTCATCCGCTTTCACTCTCTGTCTTGATACACCCCCTTGATGACGTCAGGCGGCTATGCAAATTAGCCATGCGTTCTGACACCATTACCTGGACTGTGTTGATCCGTGCCTGTTTCACAGTTTCTAACAGGTACATTTTTTGGCTTTAGCTTCTTCCTTGCAATACGCCTGATTCGCACATACAATATAAACAGCGTCTCATACTAAGTAAGTCTATTAGTGGCTACGTGTTCCCCTGTAACTTGAATGCCTATTTTATGCGGTTTACACTCCCAGTAACATTACTGACAAATCTTTGTACACGTTGCATACTATCGTTTAGGCTTATAGGTCAGTGGTTTAGTTATGGCTCTTTTTCTGTATAGAGTTAATCTCATGATGGTATTTAATATGCTTATGATAGATCGTTATCCTGTGTCTGATATGCACCATTACACTTTTTTCTGTTCCTGTTCTTTTTCTTGCTATGCCTGATTACACATTTATCGACATTTTTATACCACATTCTACTCTGCTTGAGATACATTACTTTCTGATGACTATATGTGTCCTAGATATGATGATTTATTTTTGTTGACCCCATTTTTGTGAACATCATTTATCCCTATAGCTATGACTGTTTTTGGTAGCATTTTCAGTATTTCACACACAACACCTTAGGTGGGCACATGAGTTTCTGTGGGTGCACCAACAGGTTTTTGAGGTGTAGCTTATATGTTTTACCTTTATTATTTATCTTAATGATTTTTTCTTTCATGTTTTAATTATATTTACTATATGTACATATATTGTTTGCTCAATTGTACAGTATTTAAATATCACACTGTTAATTAAGTGATTCACTTGTTGCCATGGTTACATATGTTTTGGCGCAATTTCACTAATTGTTTGATGGGCGGGGCTTAGTTGCACTGTTGTCTGGTCTGAGGAAGGGGTCTGCATACCCCGAAACATCACCTTAATAAATGTTTTTTATTTTATATACTAAATCCAGTGAGTGCAGTCCTTTTCTATATTTGACTATATATACACAAAATTTATGCTTACCGGATACATTTATTTCTTCCAGATATGGTGAGTCCACAGGTTCATCTTAATTGCTGTTGGGAATATCAGGAGGCAGGCAAAGAGCACCACAGTAAAACTGATAAGTATCACTCCCTTCCCCACAACCCCCAGTCATTTGACCGAAAGGAAATGGAGAAAGGAGAGTTACAAGGTGCCGAGGTGTCTAAGGTTTAGTCAAAAACTCTTATAAAAAAACAAAAAGGGTGGGTCCGTGGACTCACCATATCTGGAAGAAATAAATTTATCAGATAAGCATAAATTTTGTTTTCTTCCTAAGATATGGTAAGTCCACGGGTTCATCTTAATTACAGTTGGGAACAAATAACCAAGCTAGAGGACACAGATGAATAGGGGGGGGGGGGTAAAAACAAGCATGCCTAAACAGAAGGCACCGCCACTTGAAGAACCTTTCTCCCAAAAACCGCTTCAGCAAAGGCAAAAGTATGTAAAGAAGACCAAATTTGCTCCATGGAAGCTTCATTTTTAAAAGCCCAAGAGGACGCAAAAGCCCTGGTGGAATGAGTCGTAATTCTCTCTGGAGGTTGCTTACCAGCATACTCATATGCTAGACAAATCACACTTCGAAATCAAAGAAAGAGTAGAAGCAGTAGCTTTCTGACCTCTACGTTTCCCAGAAAAAACAAACAAAAATAGCAGAAGACTTGCGAAAATCCTTAGTCGCCTCCAAATAGAATTTAAGAGCACGAACCACATCCAAATTGTGCAACAGACGTTATTTAACAGAAGAAGGCTTCGGACACAAACAAGCATGCCTAAACGGAAGACACGGCCGCTTGAAGAACCTTTCTCCCAAAAGCCGCCTCAGCAGAGGCAAAAGTATAAAATCTGTAAAATTTGGAAAAAGTATGTAAAGACCACCAAATTGCAAGCTTGCAAATTTGCTCCATGGAAGCTTCATTTTTAAAAGCCCAAGAAGACGCAACAGCCCTGGTGGAATGAGTCGTAATTCTCTCTGGAGGTTGCTTACCAGCAGACTCATATGCTAGACGAATCACACTTCGCAATCACAGAAAGAGTTGAAGCAGCAGCAGCTTTTTGACCCAGAAAAACAAACAAAAATAGCAGAAGACTTGCGAAAATCCTTAGTCGCCTCCAAATAGAATTTAAGAGCACAAACCACATCCAAATTGTGCAACAGACGTTCTTTAACAGAAGAAGGCTTCGGACATAGAGACGGAACAACGATCTCCTGATTAAAGGGACAGTCTACCATAGAATTGTTATTGTTTTAAAAGATAGATAATCCCTTTATTACCCATTCCCCAGTTTTGCATAACCAACACAGTTATATTAATATACTTTTTACCTCTGTGATTACCTTGTATCTAAGAACCTTCTTTCAGCCCCCTGATCACATGACTGACTGTTTATTATCTATTGTCTTGCATTTAGCATTGTGTTGTGCTAAATCTTAAATAACCCCCTGTGCCTGAACACAGTGTTATCTATATGGCCCACGTGTATGTTTAGTTTAAACTAAGAATACCAAGAGAAAAAGGAAAATTTGATGATTAAAGTAAATTGGAAAGTTGATTAAAATTAAAAGTCCTATCTGAATAATGAAAGTTTAATTTTGACTAGACTGTCCCTTTAATATTTTTTGTAGAAACAACCTTAGGAAGGAAACCTAACTTAGTACGAAGGACCGCCTTATCCGCATGAAAAATAAGATAAGGAGAATCAAACTGCAAAGCTGAGAGTGCAGAGACTCTCTGAGCAGAAGAAATAGCCAAAAGAAATAAAACCTTCCAAGATAACAACTTAATGTCTATGGAATGCATTGGCTCAAACGGAGCCTGCTGCAAAACTTTAAAAACAAGGTTAAGGCTCCAAGGCAGAGCAACAGATTTAAAAACAACCCGATTCTGACCAAGGCCTGACCAAATGATTGTACGTCTGGCACATCTGCCAAACGTTTATGTAACAAAACAGATAAAGCCGAAATCTCACCCTTTAAGTGCTAACAGATAACCCTTTCTCCAGACTCTCCTGGAGAAAAGACAAAATTCTTGGAATTCTAACCCTACTCCAAGAGTAGCCCTTGGATTCACACCAATAAAGAGATTTCTGCCATATCTTATGGTAAATCTTTTGAGTAACAGGCTTAAAAGCCTGAATCATGGTTTCAATGACCGACTCAGAGAACCCACGAAATCAAGCATTCAATCTTCAGGCAGCCAGCTTCAGAGAAACAAGATTTGGATGAAGGAAGTGACCCTGAAGTAGAAGGTCCTTCCCTCAAGGGTAGTCTCCACGGAGTTAGAGAAGATATCTCCACTAGATCTGCATACCAGATCTTTCGAGGCCAAGCCGGAGCAATTATAATCACTGATGCTCTCTCCTGTTTGAGCAATTACTTGTGGAAGCAGAGCAAACAGAGGGAATAGGTATGCCATCCTGAAGTTCCAAGGAACTGCCAACGCATTTATCAGAAAGGCCTGAGGACCCCTCGACCTGGAACCGTACTTTGGAAGCTTGGCGTTCTGTCGAGATGCCATCAGATCCGATTTCGGTACCACCCCATTTGATGGTTAACCTGGAGAACACATCCGGATGGAGTTCCCACTCCCCGGGGTGAAATGTCTGCCTGCTCAGGAAATCGGTTTTCCAGTTCTCCACTCCTGGAATGTGGATGGCAGACAGCAACTGTGAGCTTCTGCCCACTGAATGATCCGAGCCACCTCCTTCATGGCTAAGAAACTCAAGAGTTCCCCCCTGGTGGTTGATGTAAGCCACTGAGGTTATGTTGTGTGACTGGAATCTGATGAATTGGGCTAAAGACAGTTGGGGCCAAGCCATCAGAGCGTTGTAAAAAGTTCTCAACTCCAGAATGTTAATAAGGAGAGCGGACTCCTCCAGGCCTTTAAGGAGTCCCAGACTGCTCCCCAGACCAATAGGCTGGCATCCGTGGTCACAATCACTCAGGAAGGGCTTCCGAAAGCAGGTGCCTTAAGACAGGTGCTCCTGAGAGATCCACCACGGGAGTCTTTCGTCTCCTGATCTAGAACTATCTTCTGAGATAGGTCCGCTTAATCTCCATTCCATTGTCTGAGCATGCACAACTGTAGAGCTCTTAGATGAAATTTAGCAAAGGGGACAATGTCCATTGAAGCCACCATCAGGCCAATTACTTCCATACATTGCGCTACTGAAGGATGCACAGCAGACTGAAGTACCGGCAAGAGGAAAGAATCTTTGCTTTTCTGACCTCTGTCAGAAAAATCTTCATCAGAAAGGAATCTATTATTGTCCCTAAGAAAACTACCCTTGTAGCTGGAACCAGGGAGCTTTCCTCCAAATTCACTTTCCATCCGTGAGAACGGAGAAAAGACAACATCTCCGTGTGAGATTCTGCTTGAGGAAAAGATGGCGCTTGAACCAATATGTTATCCAAATAGGGAGCCACAGCAATTCCCCTGGAAAGGATAACAGCCAAGAGGGCCCGAGAACCTTTGAGAATATTCTGGGAGCTGAGCAAGGCCAAAACGGAAGAGCCACGAACTGGAAGTGCTTGTCGAGAAAAGCAAACCTCAGAAACTTGTGATGATCTCTGTGAATGGGAATATGCAAGTACGCATCCTTTAGATCTATGGTCGTCATGAATTGACCCTCTTGTATTAAAGGAAGAATGGTACGAATAGTCTCCATCTTGAAGGATGGGACTCTGAGGAATTTGTTTAGACATTTCAGGTCTAGAATGGGACGGAAGGTTCCCTCCTTCTTGGGTACCACAAACAAGTTTGAGTAAAACCTATTGGAACTGGGACAATCACTCCCAGAGAAGAGAGATCATGAACGCATTTCAAGAACACCTCTCTTTTTATCTGGTCTGCTGATAGTCTTGACAGGTGGAACCTGCCCCTGGGAGGGCAAGCTTTCAATTCCAACTTGTAACCCTGGGAAACTATGTCCACAGCCCAGGGGTCTGGAATGTCTCATCCAGATCTGAGACAGCCTGCCCCCTACTTGATCCAAGCCTGAATCGGGGGCAAACCCTACATGCTGACTTAGAGTCCGCCTCTGGTTTCTTAGACTGCTTTCCCTTACCCCAAGACTGATTTGGTTTCCAGGAAGGCTTGTTATGGTCCTGTTTTGACGAGAAAGAGGATGGTTTTCCTCTAAAGTTTTGAAAGGAACAAAATTACTCTGACAACCCTTGGGTCTGGCCTTCTTATCTTGAGGCAGAAAAGACCCCTTCCCGCCTGTAATATCAGAAATTATTTTAGCTAACCCAGGTCCAAACAAGGTATTCCCCTTGTAAGGAAGCGCCAGAAGCTTGACCTCTGAAGAAACATCGGCTGACCAAGACTTCAGCCATAATGCCCTTCTGGCTAAGACTGCGAAACTAGAAGCCTTAGCTCCCAGTCTAAGGACCTGTAGAACAGCATCCACTATAAAGGAATTGGCTAGCTTAATAGCCTTAATCCTATCCTGAATCTCGTCTAAAGGAGTCTCTTCCTGAAGAGAGTCAGACAATGTGACAAACCAATAAGTTGCTGCACTAATCACTGTGGCGATACATACCACAGGTTGCCATTGCAGGCCTAAATTAATATAAATCTTTTTCAAGTAGGTCTCCATCTTTTTGTCCATTGGATCCTTGAAAGAGCAACTATTCTCAATAGGAATAGTGGTTCTCTTAGCAAGAGTAGAAATGGCCCCTTCAACCTTGGGAACCATATACCAAGGATCCTTGATAAAAGTCTCCACCGGAAACATCTTCTTAAAAACAGGAGATGGAGTAAAAGCCACTTCTGGCTTCTCCCATTCCTGTGTTATGATCTCCTTAGCACGATCTGGCACAGGAAAGACTTCCAAAGAGGAAGGGACATCAAAAAAACTATTAACTTTACTAGATTTTTTAGGAGTGACTACGACAGGAGTATCAGTCATCCAAGGTAGCTAAAACCTCCTTTAACAGTACTCGAAGGTGTTGAAGCTTGAATCTGAAGGAAACTCATTCATAGTCAGAAAAAGGAATTAAACTGTCTGAATCTGAAATCTCACCTTCAGAATGAGATTCATCCTCATATCTATGAGGAACCTGTGACTCAGAACTTGGAACAGATACCTTACTATCTGAATTCTTAAGTTTTCTCTTACACTTTCCCTGAATCCTAGGAAATTCAGCTAAAGCTACAGATAACAACGAGGATACCTGTGCAGCAATATCTGCCTTTAAAACACTCCACTGGGAGTTAGAGAGGAACCACAGGACGTGAGATGCCATAGAGGCTTGGGACGAAATAGGAGATGGCCCTGGTAATACCTGGACAGCATCCTCCTGAGAGAGATTAGGCTCCACATTGAAAAATGTATCTTTTCCCTGTAATGTCTGTTTGACACAGGAGGAACAAAGCAGCATGGGTGCTGAAATTTGTGCATTTAAACGCAACAAACAGGGGTTCAACTGAACATAGTCCTGATCCATGTCAGACATGATTGTTCAACACTCCACACAGACCTCAGAGGTCATAAGCAAATCATTTATCTGCTGAGTTTTTGTAATTCAAGTGCTATGAGAAAAACGTGAGTGCTATCGCTCTGACTAAACCTCCCTCCACACTTTACCACCACCGCGTAGCAAGAATTCCTCCTCCAACTTCGTAGACCACGCTAGAGAAGATGGAAACCCCGTTGCAAACGGAATTTAGAGGAAAGGCTGATCACGTGATCGGATGGAAGAGAGGTGCACTAATTTTTGTCCCAAATAAATTAGCAAGGTAGTGTAGCTTTTAAACCTAAGTGCACATATCTCTCCACCTGGAAGAAAAGCACTTACCTGCTCTGCTGTCCGGCATGTAGACAGTCCCTAGGTATAGAAGGACACAACTCCACACAGAGACTTAGAACAAAGGCAGATAAAGTAACTGACTTTGGTATCCCATACTAGGGCAGCAATGTTGAGAAAAACTCAGCAAGCACCTCTTTGCAAGTTCCCAACTGCTTTAAAGCCACCACAGCTCAACTACAAAGACTAACATGGGATACGGCTATACCCTAAAAACTTGCTAGAAGTTAAATCAATCTTCTCATCAGACACCTAAACTTTACTTCCGCCATGCACAAAAGGCAAAGAGAATGACTGCGGGTTGTGGGTAAGGGAGTGATACTTAACAGTTTTACAGTAGTGCTCTTTGCCTCCTCCTGCTGGCCAGGAGTGATATTCCCAACAGTAATTAAGATGAACCCGTAGACTCACCATATCTTAGGAAGAAATAAATATATATATATTTTAGGGCTGCAACAACTAATCGGTAAGATTGATCATAAAAATAGTTGTCAAAGAATCTCATTATCAATTAGGTGGTCAGTATTAGTTGGTTAATTGCACAGCACCAGCTGCTTCAATCCGATGAGCTCCTGCACATGGTATTGTGCAAACATTTTTTTTTTCTATCCGATTAATCGGATGATTATTGTCCGATTAATCGGATAGAAAAAAGATTAAAAAAAATAAATTAAATTTTTTTGCACAATCTTAGTTGCAGTAGATCATCAGATTAAAGCAGCTGGTGCTGTGCAATTGATCAACTAATCGCTGACCACCTAATTGATGAGATTTGTTGACAACTATTTTTATGATCAAACTTACCGATTAGTTGTTGCAGCCCTAATATATATATATATATATATATATATATATATATATATATATATATATATATATATAAATATATATATATATATATATATATATATATATATATAAATATATATATACACACACACATATAGTATATGTTATGGGTAAAGTCAAATATAAACAAACATTACCCAAGCGGCTGTGGATAAAGCCTGATGTATGATCATAAATCCCCTTAGAGTGCAAAGTCTATGTATCAAACCTATATAGACTGCACTGTAATTCCCCCATCTTCACCATCTTTTTTGCCTGTGACTGAGGGTTTAAGGGGGCAAAGCCTTTCTTGACATTCTACCCCCAGGCGGAGGCAAAATAAATAGTATACATGGGGGAATTACAGTACATCGGGCTTTACCCACAGCCGCTTGGGTAATGTCCGTTTTATTTTACCCGGATTTCTTACTTTACAGGTAACACACATTATATATATATATATATATATATATATATATATATATATATATATATATATATATATATAAATATATATATAAATACTTAGGCAGTCCACTTTAACTATATTTTGCAATTAAGAGTTTATAGAAAGTTATTAGCAAGCAGTAATTAAAAGGGTTTTAAAATATACTGTAAAATAAAAGGCATTAAAATATAGTAATGACCTGCACAACAATGCAGTTATGCTAGAACAGCACTAATTTTCCAAACCACCTATTATTCAATCTTATACAATCTACTCACATCTCACAAGCAGCATATTTAATATTGGTATTCTTACCTGTGATGTTAATTCAGTTTTAATAGATAGTAACTCTTCAACCTGTAGCAGGATTTCTGCTTTATCTTTCACTAATTAAAAATGAGATCACTGTTAGTAGATATCTGTATGGAAATTAGAAAACATTTATGTTATAAAAAATATACTGTAATAATGAAGACAATCCACTTTTTTTAAGGAAAAGCTATATTGGACAGAAATTCTTTATAATACAGATATTCTGCTCCAGTAGCAATTGTCAGCATGTTGTAAGGCATATATCTATGTAAGCATGGTTACAATCATTCCCTAACAGTTTGACGGCACACAAAAGTGTATCATTACTAAAATCCCATTAGTATAGTCCCATTAAAAATTGTAACTAAATATGATGAATGCTTTGTTGCACATTAAAATAAGATTTGTGTTTCTGGCTTCTCTTTCGATCTAAAAAACAAAATAAAAGGTCAACTGGCCAAGCCAATATTTTTGAAGGACATAAATTTTCTCACTGCTCCTTGCTACAGAGAAGAGAAACAGACTTCACTCTTCCATGACAAGAGTCTCCTTAAGAAAAATGATTTGGAAGGTATGGCCACTAAAAAGTACCAGGAAAATAAGGTATCATTTTATTTCTTCAGTCAAATTAAAGAACTAATGACCTACCAGCAAGTATCTTGCATTTGACTCCCATTATAGAAAATGTGTAATATCATATCTTTGCAATGATTAATCATGTCTTGTTCAATGAGCAGAGCCAACCAAAGCAGATCTAAAAACATAATTTATGCTTACCTGATAAATTTATTTCTCTTGTAGTGTGTTCAGTCCACGGGTCATCCATTACTTATGGGATATATTCTCCTTCCCAACAGGAAGTTGCAAGAGGATCACCCAAGCAGAGCTGCTATATAGCTCCTCCCCTCACATGTCATATCCAGTCATTCGACCGAAACAAGACGAGAAAGGAGAAACTATAGGGTGCAGTGGTGACTGGAGTTATAATTTAAAATTTAGAACCTGCCTCAAAAAGACAGGGCGGGCCGTGGACTGAACACACTACAAGAGAAATAAATTTATCAGGTAAGCATAAATTATGTTTTCTCTTGTTAAGTGTGTTCAGTCCACGGGTCATCCATTACTTATGGGATACCAATACCAAAGCTAAAGTACACGGATGAAGGGAGGGACAAGGCAGGAACATTAAACAGAAGGAACCACTGCCTGTAGAACCTTTCTCCCAAAAACAGCCTCCAAAGAAGCAAAAGTGTCAAATTTGTAAAATTTGGAAAAAGTATGAAGTGAAGACCAAGTTGCAGCCTTGCAAATCTGTTCAACAGAGGCCTCATTTTTAAAGGCCCAAGTGGAAGCCACAGCTCTAGTGGAATGAGCTGTAATTCTTTCAGGAGGCTGCTGTCCAGCAGTCTCATACGCTAAACGTATTATGCTACGAAGCCAAAAAGAGAGAGAGGTAGCTAAAGCCTTTTGACCTCTCCTCTGTCCAGAGTAAACGACAAACAGGGAAGAAGTTTGTTGAAAATCTTTAGTTGCCTGTAAGTAGAACTTCAGGGCACGGACCACGTCTAGATTATGCAAAAGACGTTCCTTCTTTGAAGAAGGATTAGGACACACTGATGGAACAACAATCTCTTGATTGATATTCCTGTTAGAAACAACCTTAGGCAAAAATCCAGGTTTAGTACGCAGGACTACCGTGTCTGAATGAAAGATCAGATAAGGAGAATCACAATGTAAGGCAGATAACTCCGAGACTCTTCGAGCCGAGGAAATAGCCATCAAAAACAGAACTTTCCAAGATAAAAGCTTAATATCAATGGAATGAAGGGGTTCAAACGGAACACCCTGAAGAACTTTAAGAACCAAGTTTAAGCTCCACGGAGGAGCAACAGCTTTAAACACAGGCTTAATCCTAGCCAAACCCTGATAAAAAGCCTGGACGTCTGGATTCCCTGCCAGACGCTTGTGTAAAAGGACAGAGCAGAAATCTGTCCCTTTAGTGAACTAGCGGATAAGCCCTTTTCTAAACCCTCTTGTAGAAAAGCCAATATCCTAGGAATCCTAACCTTACTCCATGAGTAACTCTTGGATTCACACCAATATAAATATTTACGCCATATTTTATGGTAAATTTTTCTGGTAACAGGTTTCCGAGCCTGTATCAATGTATCAATAACCGAATCCGAAAACCCACGCTTTGATAGAATCAAGCGTTCAATCTCCAAGCAGTCAGCCTCAGAGAAATTAGGTTTGGATGGTTGAAAGGACCCTGAATTAGAAGGTCCTGCCTCAGAGGTAGAGACCATGGTGGACAGAACAACATGTCCACTAGGTCTGCATACCAGGTCCTGCGTGGCCACGCAGGCGCTATCAGAATCACCGATGCTCTCTCCTGTTTGATCCTGGCAATCAGTCGAGGTAGCAACGGAAAAGGTGGAAACACATAAGCTATGTTGAAAACCCAAGGGGCTGCAAGTGCATCTACCAGCACCGCTCCCGGGTCCCTGGACCTGGATCCGTAACGAGGAAGCTTGGCGTTCTGGCGAGATGCCATAAGATCCAGATCCGGTTTGCCCCAACGACAAATCAGTTGAGCAAATACCTCCGGGTGTAGTTCCCACTCCCCCGGATGAAAAGTCTGGCGACTTAGAAAATCCGCTTCCCAGTTCTCCACACCTGGGATGTAGATCGCTGACAGGTGGCAAGAGTGTGACTCTGTCCAGCGAATTATCTTCGAGACTTCCAACATCGCTAGGGAACTCCTGGTTCCCCCTTGATGATTGATGTAAGCCACAGTCGTGATGTTGTCCGACTGAAACCTGATGAACCTCAGTGTTGCTAACTGAGGCCAAGCTAGAAGAGCATTGAATATTGCTCTTAATTCTAGAATGTTGATTGGTAGGAGTTTCTCCTCCTGAGTCCACGATCCCTGAGCCTTCAGGGAGTTCCAGACTGCTCCCCAGCCTAGAAGGCTGGCATCTGTTGTTACAATCGTCCAATCTGGTCTGCGAAAGGTCATTCCTTCGGACAGATGAACCCGTGACAACCACCAGAGAAGAGAATCTCTGGTCTCCTGGTCCAGATTTAGCAAAGGGGACAGATCTGAGTAATCCCCGTTCCACTGACTTAGCATGCATAGTTGCAGCGGTCTGAGATGCAGGCGCGCAAATGGCACTATGTCCATTGCCGCGACCATCAAGCCGATTACTTCCATACACTGAGCTACTGATGGGCTTGGAATGGAGTGAAGGGCACGGCAAGCATTGAGAATCTTTGATAACCTGGACTCCGTCAGGTAAATCTTCATCTCTACAGAATCTATAAGAGTCCCTAGAAAAGGAACCCTTGTGAGCGCTAACAGAGAACTCTTTTCCACGTTCACTTTCCACCCATGCGACCTCAGAAATGCTAGAACTATCTCTGTATGAGACTTTGCATTTTGAAAACTTGACGCTTGAATCAGAATGTCGTCTAGGTACGGAGCCACCGCTATGCCTCGTGGTCTTAGTACCGCCAGAAGTGAGCCCAGAACCTTTGTAAAAATTCTCGGGGCCGTAGCTAACCCGAAGGGAAGAGCTACAAACTGGTAATGCCTGTCTAGAAAGGCAAATCTTAGGTACCGATAATGATCTTTGTGAATCGGTATGTGAAGGTAGGCATCCTATAAGTCCACTGTGGTCATATATTGACCCTCTTGGATCATGGGCAGGATGGTCCGAATGGTTTCCATCTTGAACGATGGAACCCTTAGGAATTTGTTTAAGATTTTTAAGTCTAAGATTGGTCTGAAGGTTCCCTCTTTTTTGGGAACCACAAATAGATTTGAGTAAAACCCTTGTCCTCGTTCCGTTCGCGGAACTGGGTGGATCACTCCCATCACTAAGAGGTCTTGTACACATTGTAGAAATGCCTCTTTCTTTACTAGGTTTGTTGATAACCTTGACAGATGAAACCTCCCTTGTGGAGGAGAAGTTTTGAAATCCAGAAGGTATCCCTGAGATATAATCTCCAACGTCCAGGGATCCTGTACATCTGTTGCCCAGGCCTGGGCGAAGAGAGAAAGTCTGCCCCCCACTAAATCCGTCTCCGGAGAGGGGGCCCTGTCTTCATGCTGTCTTAGGGGCGGAAGTAGGCTTTCTGGCCTGCTTGCCCTTGTTTCATGACTGGTTGCCTTTCCAACCCTGTCTGTAACGAGCAGTAGTTCCTTCCTGTTTTGGAGCGGAGGAAGTGGATGCTGCTCCTGCCTTGAAGTTACGAAAGGCACGAAAATTAGACTGTTTGGCCTTTGATTTGGCCCTGTCCTGAGGAAGGGTGTGGCCCTTACCTCCCGTAATGTCAGCAATAATTTCCTTCAAGCCGGGCCCGAATAAGGTCTGCCCTTTGAAAGGAATGTTTAGTAGTTTAGACTTAGAAGTTACATCTGCTGACCAGGATTTAAGCCATAGTGCCCTGCGCGCCTGTATGGCGACTCCGGAATTTTTAGCCGTAAGTTTGGTTAAATGCACTACGGCATCCTAAACAAACGCATTAGCCAGTTTAAGCGTTCTAACTTTGCTCAAAGTCTCATCCAATGGTGCTGTGCGAATCGCCTCTTCCAGAGACTCAAACCAGAATGCCGCTGCAGCCGTGACAGGCGCAATGCATGCAAGAGGCTGCAATATAAAACCTTGTTGATCAAACATTTTCTTAAGGTAACCCTCTAATTTTTTTATCCATTGGATCTGAGAAAGCACAGCTATCCTCCACCGGGATAGTGGTACGCTTGGCTAAAGTAGAAACTGCTCCCTCCACCTTAGGGACCGTCTGCCATAAGTCTCGTGTGGTGGCGTCTATAGGGAACATTTTTCTAAATATCGGAGGAGGGGAAAAGGGCACACCGGGTCTGTCCCACTCCTTACTAATAATTTCTGTAAGCCTTTTTGGTATAGGAAAAACGTCAGTACACACTGGTACCGCATAGTATCTATCCAACCTACATAATTTCTCTGGGATTGCCACCGTGTCGCAATCATTCAGAGCCGCTAACACCTCCCCTAGTAACACGCGGAGGTTCTCAAGCTTAAATTTAAAATTTGAAATTTCTGAATCCGGTCTCCCCGGATCAGAACCGTCACCGACAGAATGAAGCTCACCGTCCTCATGTTCTGAAAATTGTGACGCAGTATCAGACATGGCTCTCGTGTCATCAGCGCGCTCTGTCCTTAACCCAGAGTTATCGCGCTTGCCTCTTAATTCGGGCATATTGTATAATACTTCTTTCATAACATTAGCCATATCATGTAAACTGATTTGTAAGGGCCTTGATGAACTTGGCGCCTCAATCCTAAGCACCTCCCGAGCGGGAGACGCAGGTACTGACACGTGAGGAGAGTTAGACGGCATAACTTCCCCCTCGTTGTCTGGTGATAATTTCTTTATCGGTACAGATTGACTTTTATTCAAAGTAATATCAATACAATTGGTACACATATTTCTATTGGGCTCCACATCGGCTTTTGAACATAATGAACAAGCAGATTCCTCTGTATCAGACATGTTTAAACAGACTAGCAATGAAGCTAGCAAGCTTGGAAATCACTTTCAATAAGTTTACAAGCAATATAAAAAACGCTGCAGCGCTTTTAAAAAACACAGTTGAATAACAAAGTAAATTAATTCTTAACGAGAAATGTATTAATTAGCAGAGGATTGCACCCATTAGCAAAAGGATGATTAACCCCTCAATACCCAAAAACGGATATCAAATTAAGATTTAACGCTTTTATCACAGTCAAACACACTGTCACAGATCTGCTGTGACTGATTACCTCCCTCAAAAACGAATTTTGAAGACCCCTGAGCTCTCTAGAGACGTCCTGGATCAAGGAGGAAGAAAACAGGAAGACTGTGCTAGAATTTTAACTGCGCAACAAGGCGCTAAAACAAGGTCCCTCCCACTCATATTACAACAGTGGGAGACCTGAGATAACGGTTTCTATGCAGAAAATACGTTAGCCATGTGGAAAAAAATCATGCCCAAAAAGATTTATCACCAAAGTACCTCACAAAAACGAATAACATGCCAGTAAACGTTTTAAAAACAACATTTTGAATGTCATGCAAAGTTATCACTAAGCCTGCTACCAGTCGCTTCCACTGCAGATAAGGCTTAAACATTATTTCAGTATTAACAGTATTTTCTCAGTCAAATTCTAGTCCCTAGAAAATAACTCAACTGCGCATACATTTATCAGCCTGATACCAGTCGCTACTACTGCATTTAAGGCTGTACTTACATCATATGGGTAACAGCAGTATTTTCTTAGTCAATTCCATTCCCAGAAAATAATGTACTGCACATACCTCATTTGCGGAGGACCCCGCATGCTATTCCCCTCTTTCTGAAGTTACCCTACTCCTCAGAATGTCGAGAACAGCCAGCGGATCTTAGTTACGTCTGCTAAGATCATAGAAAAACGCAGGCAGATTCTTCTCCAAATACTGCCCGAGATACAAAAAAAACGGCACACTCCGGTGTCATTTTAAAATAAACTTTTGATTGAAGAATAATTAAGTAAAAACTCCAACTCCTCTCGCGACCTCCTTCTCTGTTGAGGGTTGCAAGAGAATGACTGGATATGACATGTGAGGGGAGGAGCTATATAGCAGCTCTGCTTGGGTGATCCTCTTGCAACTTCCTGTTGGGAAGGAGAATATATCCCATAAGTAATGGATGACCCGTGGACTGAACACACTTAACAAGAGAAAAGTAATCTGTCTGTAATGTAAAGTAAGGTAAATTAATTTAGACTGACCCTATAAAATTATAGAAAAATAATTGCCACAGTTTCTTAAACACATTTAATCTACAGTTTGTTTGTTTTTTGCCATGTTGGTATTCACTTTGACTAGGCAGCTTTTGCCCTGTTGGCATTTACTTTGACTAGGCAGCTTTTGCCCTGTTGGCATTTACTTTGACTAGGCAGCTTTTGCCCTGTTGGCAATTACTTTGACTAGGGAGCTTTTGCCCTGTTGGCAATTACTTTGACTAGGGAGCTTTTGCCCTGTTGGCAATTACTTTGACTAGGGAACTTTTGCCCTGTTGGCATTTACTTTGACTAGGCAGCTTTTGCCCTGTTGGCAATTACTTTGATTAGGCAGCTTTTGCCCTGTTGGCAATTACTTTGACTAGGGAGCTTTTGCCCTGTTGGCATTTACTTTGACTAGGGAGCTTTTGCCCTGTTGGCATTTACTTTTGTGCGTCACAATTTTGTTGTGGTATAACCAATGTGATAGCTACATCTGGATTACTGCCTTGAAATTAAACACAGCTTGTTCTTACTGATCTGTCTGACCTACATCCTATCTCCTCTTTTCTTTGCTTGACCTGCTTCTGCTTTATGAAGTAATAATAATAATTGTATTATGTATATAAAGGTGATTTCAGATGTACAACTCTTCATTAGTGGAGTACTTGCACATTTATAGTGAGGATTCAATTTATAAATGCAAAGATTTAACTTAAGATTTTTAGGCAAAAACATAATTTATGCTTACCTGATAAATGTATTTCTCTTGTGGTGTATCCAGTCCACGGATGATCCATTACTTGTGGGATATTCTTCCCAACAGGAAGTTGCAAGAGGATCACCCACAGCAGAGCTGCTATATAGCTCCTCCCATAACTGCCATATCCAGTCATTCGACCGAAACTAGCCGAGAAAGGAGAAACCATAGGGTGCAGTGGTGACTGTAGTTTAAAATTTAGACCTGCCTTAAAAGGACAGGGCGGGCTGTGGACTGGATACACCACAAGAGAAATAAATTTATCAGGTAAGCATAAATTATGTTTTCTCTTGTTAGGTGTATCCAGTCCACGGATCATCCATTACGTGTGGGATACCAATACCAAAGCTAAAGTACACGGATGAAGGGAGGGACAAGGCAGGTACTTAAACGGAAGGGACCACTGCTTGTAGAACCTTTCTCCCAAAAATAGCCTCCGAAGAAGCAAAAGTATCAAATTTGTAAAATTTTGAAAAGGTATGAAGCGAAGACCAAGTCGCCGCTTTGCAAATCTGTTCAACAGAAGCCTCATTTTTAAAGGCCCAGGTGGAAGCCACAGCTCTAGTAGACAGCAGCTCCTTTCAGGGGGCTGCTGTCCAGCAGTCTCATAGGCTAAGCGTATTACGCTCCGAAGCCAAAAAGAAAGAGGTTGCCGAAGCCTTTTGACCTCTCCTCTGTCCAGAGTAAACAACAAACAGGGAAGATGTTTGACGAAAATCTTTAGTCGCTTGTAAGTAAAACTTTAAAGCACGGACTACGTCCAAATTATGTAAAAGACGTTCCTTCTTTGAAGAAGGATTAGGACACAATGATGGAACAACAATCTCTTGATTGATATTCTTGTTGGAAACTACCTTAGGTAAAAACCCAGGTTTTGTACGCAGAACTACTTTATCTGTATGGAAAATCAGATAAGGAGAATCACATTGTAAAGCTGATAACTCAGAGACTCTACGAGCCGAGGAAATAGCCATCAAAAACAGAACTTTCCAAGATAAAAGTTTGATATCAATGGAATGAAGGGGTTCAAACGGAACTCCTTGAAGAACCTTAAGAACCAAGTTTAAGCTCCATGGAGGAGCAACAGGTTTAAACACAGGCTTAATTCTAACCAAAGCCTGACAAAATGCCTGGACGTCTGGAACCTCTGCCAGACGCTTGTGCAAAAGGATAGACAGAGCAGAAATCTGTCCCTTTAAAGAACTAGCTGATAATCCTTTATCCAAACCCTCTTGGAGAAAGGACAATATCCTAGGAATCCTAACCTTACTCCATGAGTAATTCTTGGATTCACACCAATGAAGATATTTGCGCCATATCTTATGGTAGATTTTCCTGGTTACAGGCTTTCGTGCCTGTATTAAGGTATCAATGACTGACTCGGAGAAGCCACGCCTTGATAAAATCAAGCGTTCAATCTCCAGGCAGTCAGTCTCAGAGAAATTAGATTTGGATGATTGAAAGGACCTTGTAGTAGAAGGTCTTGTCTCAGAGGCAGAGGCCAAGGTGGAAAGGATGACATGTCCACCAGGTCTGCATACCAGGTCCTGCGTGGCCACGCAGGCTCGATCAAGGATCACCGATGCTCTCTCCTGTTTGATTTTGGCAATCAGTCGAGGGAGCAGAGGAAACGGTGAAAACACATAAGCCAGGTTGAAGAACCACGGTGCTGCTAGAGCATCTATCAGCGTCGCTTCTGGGTCTCTGGATCCGTAACAAGGAAGCTTGGCGTTCTGGCGAGACGCCATGAGATCCAATTCTGGTGTGCCCCAACGATGAACCAATTGAGCAAACACCTCCGGATGGAGTTCCCACTCCCCCGGATGAAAAGTCTGACGACTTAGAAAATCCGCCTCCCAGTTCTCTACACCTGGGATATAGATCGCTGATAGATGGCAAGAGTGAGTCTCTGCCCAGCGAATTATCTTGGAGACTTCTAACATCGCTACGGAGCTCCTGGTCCCCCCTTGATGGTTGATGTAAGCCACAGTCGTGATGTTGTCCGACTGAAATCTGATGAACCTCAGGGTTGCTAACTGAGGCCAAGCTAGAAGAGCATTGAATATTACTCTTAACTCCAGAATATTTATTGGGAGGAGTTTCTCCTCCTGAGTCCACGATCCCTGAGCCTTCAGGGAATTCCAGACTGCACCCCAACCTAGAAGGCTGGCATCTGTTGTTACAATTGTCCAATCTGGCCTGCGAAAGGTCATACCTTTGGACAGATGGACCCGAGATAGCCACCAGAGAAGAGAATCTCTGGTCTCTTGATCCAGATTTAGCAGAGGGGACAAATCTGTGTAATCCCCATTCCACTGACTGAGCATGCATAATTGCAGCCGTCTGAGATGTAGGCACGCAAATGGCACTATGTCCATCGCCGCTACCATTAAGCCGATCACTTCCATGCACTGAGCCACCGAAGGGCGCGGAATGTAGTGAAGAACACGGCAGGAATTTAGAAGCTTTGATAACCTGGACTCCATCAGGTAAATTTTCATTTCTACAGAATCTATCAGAGTTCCTAGGAAGGAAACCCTTGTGAGGGGTGATAGAGAACTCTTTCCCTCGTTAACTTTCCACCCATGCGACCTCAGAAATGCCAACACTATGTCCGTATGAGATTTGGCAATTTGGAAGTTTGACGCCTGTATCAGGATGTCGTCAAGATAAGGGGCCACTGCTATGCCCCGTGGTCTTAGGACCACCAGAAGAGACCCCAGAACCTTTGTAAACATTCTTGGGGCAGTAGCTAACCTGAAGGGAAGAGCCACAAACTGGTAATGGCTGTCTAGAAAGGCAAACCGTAGGAACCGATGATGATCTTTGTGAATCGGTATGTGAAGGTAAGCATCCTTCAAATCCACTGTGGTCATGTACTGACCCTCCTGGATCATAGGTAGGATTGTCCGAAGTTTCCATTTTGAACGATGGAACTCTGAGGAATTTGTTTAAGATCTTTAGATCCAAAATTGGTCTGAAGGTTCCCTCTTTCTTGGGAACCACAAACAGATTTGAATAAAATACGTGTCCTTGTTCAATCTGTGGAACTGGATGGATCACTCCCATTACTAGGAGGTCTTGCACACAGCGTAAGAATGCCTCTTTCTTTATCTGGTTTACAGATAATCTCGAAAGGTGAAATCTCCCTTGTGGGGGGGGGGGGGGGGAAGCTTTGAAGTCCAGAAGATATCCCTGAGATATGATCTCCAACGCCCAGGGATCCTGAACATCTCTTGCCCACGCCTGGGCGAAGAGAGAAAGTCTGCCCCCTACTAGATCCGTTGCCGGATAGGGGGCTGTTCCTACATGCTGTCTTAGAGGCAGTAGCAGGCTTTCTGGCCTGCTTGCCTTTGCTCCAGGCCTGGTTAGATTTCCAGGCCGGCTAGGATTGCGCAAAAGTTCCCTCTTGTTTTGTAGCAGAGGAAGTTGATGCTGCACCTGCCTTGAAGTTTCGAAAGGCACGAAAATTAGACTATTTGGCCCTTGATTTGGCCCTATCCTGAGGAAGGGTATGACCCTTACCTCCAGTAATGTCGGCAATAATTTCCTTCAAACCAGGCCCGAATAGGGTTTGCCCCTTGAAGGGAATGTTAAGTAATTTAGACTTTGAAGTCACGTCAGCTGACCAAGATTTAAGCCATAGCGCCCTACGCGCCTGGATGGCGAATCCAGAATTCTTAGCAGTTAGTTTAGTCAAATGACCAATGGCATCAGAAACAAAAGAATTAGCTAGCTTAAGTGTTCGAAGCTTGTCAAGTATTTCAGTCAATGGAGTAGTTGTCTGAAAGGCCTCTTCCAGAGACTCAAACCAGAACACCGCAGCAGCAGTGACAGGAGCAATGCATGCAAGGGGCTGCAGGATAAAACCTTGTTGAATAAACATTTTCTTAAGGTAACCTAATTTTTTATCCATTGGATCTGAAAAAGCACAACTGTCCTCGACAGGGATAGTGGTACGCTTTGCTAAAGTAGAAACTGCTCCCTCCACCTTAGGGACCGTCTGCCATAAGTCCCGTGTGGTGGCGTCTATTGGAAACATTTTTCTAAAAATAGGAGGGGGGGAAAACGGCACACCGGGTCTATCCCACTCCTTAGTAATAATTTCTGTAAACCTTTTAGGTATTGGAAAAACGTCAGTACACACCGGCACCGCATAGTATTTATCCAGTCTACACAATTTCTCTGGCACTGCAATTGTGTCACAGTCATTCAGAGCAGCTAAAACCTCTCCAAGCAACACCCGGAGGTTCTCAAGCTTAAATTTAAAAGTAGACATATCTGAATCAGGTTTCCCCGAGTCAGAGACGTCACCACAAACAGAAGTTCTTCCTCAGCTTCTGCATATTGTGACGCAGTATCAGACATGGGCCTTAAAACATCTGCACGCTCTGTATTACGTCTAACCCCAGAGCTATCGCGCTTTCCTCTGAATTCAGGCAGTCTGGCTAATACCGCTGACAGGGTATTATCCATGATTGCCGCCATGTCCTGCAAAGTAATCGCTATGGGCGTCTTTGATGTACTTGCCGCCATTTTAGCGTGAGTCCCTTGAGCGGGAGTCAAAGGGTCCGACACGTGGGGAGAGTTAGTCGGCATAACTTCCCCCTCGTCAGAATCGTCTGGTGACAATTCTTTTAAAGATAACAGCTGATCTTAAAGTGAAATCAATACATTTAGTACACATTCTCCTATGGGGTTCCACCATGGCTTTTAAAAATAATGAACAAGGAGTTTCCTCTATGTCAGACATGTTTATACAGACTAGCAATGAGACTAGCAAGCTTGGAAAACACTTTAAATCAAGTTAACAAGCAATATAAAAAAACGTTACTGTGCCTTTAAGAGAAACAAATTTTGCCAAAATTTAAAATAACAGTGAAAAAAGGCAGTTAAACTAACGAAATTTTTACAGTGTATGTAACAAGTCAGCAGAGCATTGCACCCACTTGCAAATGGATGATTAACCCCTTAATACAAAAAACATATTAACAAAACGAAAAAACATAATTTATGTAAGAACTTACCTGATAAATTCATTTCTTTCATATTAGCAAGAGTCCATGAGCTAGTGACGTATGGGATATACATTCCTACCAGGAGGGGTAGTTTCCCAAACCTCAAAATGCCTATAAATACACCCCTCACCACACCCACAAATCAGTTTAACGAATAGCCAAGAAGTGGGGTGATAAGAAAAAAAAGTGCGAAAGCATAAAAAATAAGGAATTGGAATAATTGTGCTTTATACAAAAAAATCATAACCACCACAAAAAGGGTGGGCCTCATGGACTCTTGCTAATATGAAAGAAATGAATTTATCAGGTAAGTTCTTACATAAATTATGTTTTCTTTCATGTAATTAGCAAGAGTCCATGAGCTAGTGACGTATGGGATAATGACTACCCAAGATGTGGATCTCTTCACGCAAGAGTCACTAGAGAGGGAGGGATAAAATAAAGACAGCCAATTCCGCTGAAAATAATCCACACCCAAAATAAAGTTTAAATGATAATAAAAAAATGATAAGCAGGGGGGCGGAGCCTGACAGCTAAGAGAGCAGACGTGTGGACCTGGAGCTCTCCAAATCAAACTGACTAAAAATGGCCAAACATTCAATTTTGTGATTATTTAAACTGTCCAAACACATAGTGAGTGAACACAAACACATCTGCTAGCTCCTTAAGGAATTGACTATGGATTAATGGACTGTGGAAACTATCTTAGTGAAACTGCGTTTTGAGGCCTTCAGCAACGAACTGGATTACAAAGCCAGGATCTCTGCTATTATTTACGAAGCAGTATCTTTCTAATATTGTATACATGGATCCGGAGGCTGCACTGTGCAAATTCGAAGATAGAGTTTGTGGGATTTTGGAGAAGCACTTCTCTACGCTTAGCTTGGCAGTTGTACTGCTGCTTGAACAAATTCACCCCTTACATGGCAAAAATGGCGGCAGTGATCCAGGAGTCGCGGAGACAATGAGTCTGATTCCCCTACACACGCGGAATAATTCTATACCTTCAGCAGTAGCTAATGCTTGGGCAGGAGTGTGTGAGCATGACCCCAGGTCAAATCTCGATGGATCACAAGTTAGCACGAGAGCGTCGGATACCTGCTGCAACTCACCGGATCTAGAAGAGACTGAAGCCGCAAAGTTAAGCCTGCCGATGGCAGACCCAAGAGGAGTGAAATCACGCAGCCTTCATAGTGTACCTTATTTGGGCGCTTTGTATTATCTATGGGAAGGTGCTCGCAGCTCCCCGATACCCCAACGTAATTATGTACCTGAGTCGGAACAGTGTAACAGGAGCCTTCAGCAATGTGAGAGCGATGTTCTCTGTAGTGAGTATTTCACTTCTTTTGAATTTGTATACAATACACTACTACAAAAGGCTGGGGCAAGCCATCAGCTAGCGGCCATGATCCGGATATCGCACTTGCTATATTATTCAGAGCTCCTACTTGCCATCGCTCTCTCTGCAGACCACATTAGAAAGGGAATTGGCTGAATCGCCTTCTGCCCTATGTGCGACCTGCTGGCTACGCTTCAGAACTGGCATAGGCTTATTATCCCCAACTCCTAGCTTTTCTACTGTGTGACATTGGCATTAACAAGGCAGCCCTCCATGATGCAGATTGCTGTCTGTTTATATTAACATTGCTTCCTGCAAACTCCTAGGTATATTGGTCGGGATGTTATGTGGTCCTGGTAGACATTACTCAACTCTGCTATGCCTCATCTCACCAGTTGTATGATCTAATATTGCTTATTTAATTTCACTGCTCTCCAACAACTGAACCTTAGTACGCCATGTATATGGTTTATATTTACACAGCAGGACTGATACTATTTAGACCCCAAATACTATGGTGTATAGTGCCAGTTCATAATATTTTGTTTGATGTTGATATTGATGTTCTCTACATTATGTACATTTTGTTTAATGTGTTCCTGTTCATAATATAGTGTATTATGTTCTGGTATGTGGGGTTCCGTTTTATCTCTATGACAGTATGCTTATATTTGCTCGCAATGAGTCGTTGTTACAATCCTGTGTATGACATTGGAATTGTTTTATTCTCCCTTATTTACAGAGCATAACACTTGCTGCCTTATAATGTTTCCATTGCCTAGTGCTAACTCTTCTTTTCATACCGCTCCTCTGCGGTCGCCTCTGGGAGACTGGCAGTACATTTCTTCAGGCATTGCAGTCATTTGTTTTACCCGTGTAACTAACTACCTGTGTGCTGCATATAGACTCTACTCTATACCAATCTTGTATATGTACATATCTAACCCCTATATTTTCTTTCCTGACAATAGTTTCCTGTCATACCTCTAATATTCTTATTTCTATGTTTAATCCATTTATGGGTGACATTGTACTTTAGTTCCCTTAGTTCTAATATTATATCCCTATTGAAGATTGCTTTACCTTAGCATGTTATTGTGTCCATAGATGAAAATGTCATTTTAATCTGCTAATTGTTCGGTTCTTTGATATGTTATAGCTATAAGATACATGCTTATGTATTTCAGATAGATACAGGTTGCTTGACTCTCCTTAACCTACTCTTTCAGGCGAGTGACACACTAATAGCTCCTCCGTATGTGATGTGTCTGTTGCCGGGTGTAGGGCCCGCACCCGGCTGGCATGGTTTACCACTGTCAACATAGATATATGCCTGTTTCTACCGAACCGATATAGTCCACAATATTTTTAGCTGCTTTGGAGTTAAGTATTTTACTATTATGGGAATGCTTAGATTTAGTATATATTCACTACTTTTTAATTTCTATCTATTGGGTGTTTACCACCATTACACTGCATCCCCCTATTTTTTTTCAATTTACTTATATCCCTTACTATTAATGGTTGCAATTTATCCCCATAGTTATGTTGCATATAATCTCCCTACTAGATATTTGAGTTTTACTAACACATATGCCCATTATAATTGCCCATTCAAGCTATCCACTCACAGACTCATAGAGTCCGCTGACAAAACCCTATTGTTATATCCCCCCGCCCACCTCTATACCCTGAGATTTGTAATTAGTCTCAGTGGTTTGCGCGGTTTCTCTCGTTATATACCGCAAACAAAATCATATCAATCCTGTGGATTCTATTTCATTCCTGGTTATTTACGTGTAACAACATATTGAATGTATAGAATCCGTGACATTTTGTGAAAGAGAATAAGCCCTAGATTGAGCATTCATGACACATTTTTTTTTTTATTTTATGTATGATCGCTAACCAAGTTCTATATAGATATAGACAGTTTAAATTTGCAATCCTATCTGACTACGTTTAAATTTACAGCTAACTGTTCAATAACTGTTGGAAAAGCATTATAAAACAAAAAAGTACGAGGCTTTCATTTGATTGGGACTCTAACTATGACTTTACAACCGTTTATTTTTGCATCTTCTATTTTTTATGCTGGAAATCAGCACCATTTATGTTACAGTTTCAGTTATTCTGTGATGCTATTTAGTTCTTTTTTTTTGTAGTATGTCTGTATGTCACAACTTTATTTGCCTCAATAAAAACTATTAAAAAAAAAAAAAAAAGATAAGCAGAAAATTCAAACTGAAACAGCTGCCTGAAGTACTTTTCGACCAAAAACAGCTTCAGAAGAAGAAAACACATCAAAATGGTAGAATTTAGTAAAAGTATGCAAAGAAGACCAAGTTGCTGCTTTGCAAATCTGGTCAACCGAAGCTTCATTCCTAAACGCCCAGGAAGTAGAAACTGACCTAGTAGAATGAGCTGTAATCCTTTGAGGCGGAGTTTTACCCGACTCGACATAAGCATGATGAATTAAAGATTTCAACCAAGATGCCAAGGAAATGGCAGAAGCCTTCTGACCTTTCCTAGAACCAGAAAAGATAACAAATAGACTAGAAGTCTTTCGGAAATTCTTAGTAGCTTCAACATAATATTTCAAAGCTCTAACCACATCCAAAGAATGCAATGATTTCTCCTTAGAATTCTTAGGATTAGGACATAATGAAGGAACCACAATTTCTCTACTAATGTTGTTAGAATTCACAACCTTAGGTAAGAATTTAAAAGAAGTTCGCAACACCACCTTATCCTGATGAAAAATCAGAAAAGGAGACTCACAAGAAAGAGCAGATAATTCAGAAACTCTTCTGGCAGAAGAGATGGCCAAAAGGAACAAAACTTTCCAAGAAAGTAATTTGATGTCCAATGAATGCATAGGTTCAAACGGAGGAGCTTGAAGAGCCCCCAGAACCAAATTCAAACTCCAAGGAGGAGAAATTGATTTAATAACAGGTTTTATACGAACCAAAGCTTGTACAAAACAATGAATATCAGGAAGATTAGCAATCTTTCTGTGAAAAAGAACAGAAAGAGCAGAGATTTGTCCTTTCAAGGAACTTGCAGACAAACCTTTATCCAAACCATCCTGAAGAAACTGTAAAATTCTCGGAATTCTAAAAGAATGCCAGGAAAAATGATGAGAAAGACACCAAGAAATGTAAGTCTTCCAGACTCGATAATATATCTCTCTAGAGTCAGAGAAAGCTCTTTGACTAAGAATCAAGCGTTCAATCTCCATACCTTTAAATTTAAGGATTTGAGTTCCTGATGGAAAAAAGGACCTTGCGACAGAAGGTCTGGTCTTAACGGAAGAGTCCACGGTTGGCAAGAGGCCACCCGGACAAGATCCGCATACCAAAACCTGTGAGGCCATGCTGGAGCCACCAGCAGAACAAACGAGCATTCCTTCAGAATCTTGGAGATTACTCTTGGAAGAAGAACTAGAGGCGGAAAGATATAGGCAGGATGATACTTCCAAGGAAGTGACAATGCATCCACTGCTTCCGCTTGAGGATCCCTGGATCTGGACAGATACCTGGGAAGTTTCTTGTTTAGATGAGAGGCCATCAGATCTATTTCTGGAAGTCCCCACATTTGAACAATCTGAAGAAATACCTCTGGGTGAAGAGACCATTCGCCCGGATGTAACGTTTGGCGACTGAGATAATCCGCTTCCCAATTGTCTATACCTGGGATATGAACCGCAGAAATTAGACAGGAGCTGGATTCCGCCCAAACCAGAATTCGAGATACTTCTTTCATAGCCAGAGGACTGTAAGTCCCTCCTTGATGATTGATGTATGCCACAGTAGTGACATTGTCTGTCTGAAAACAAATGAACGATTCTCTCTTTAGAAGATCTCTGAAAATTGCACGGAGTTCCAAAATATTGATCGGTAATCTCACCTCCTGAGATTCCCAAACCCCTTGTGCTGTCAGAGACCCCCAAACAGCTCCCCAACCTGTCAGACTTGCATCTGTTGAAATTATAGTCCAGGTCGGAAGAACAAAAGAAGACCCCTGAACTAAACGATGGTGATCCGTCCACCACGTCAGAGAGTGTCGTACAATCTGTTTTAAAGATATTAATTGAGATATCTTTGTGTAATCCCTGAACCACTGGTTCAGCATACAGAGCTGAAGAGGTCGCATGTGAAAACGAGCAAAGGGGATCGCGTCCGATGCAGCAGTCATAAGACCTAGAATTTCCATGCATAAGGCTACCGAAGGGAATGATTGAGACTGAAGGTTTCGACAAGCTGATATCAATTTTAGACGTCTCTTGTCTGTCAAAGATAGAGTCATGGACACTGAATCTAAAAACCTAAAAAGGTTACCCTTGTCTGAGGAATCAATGAACTTTTTGGTAAATTGATCCTCCAACCATGATCTTGAAGAAACAACACAAGTCGATTCGTATGAGATTCTGCTAAATGTGAAGACTGAGCAAGTACCAAGATATCGTCCAAATAAGGAAATACCACAATACCCTGTTCTCTGATTACAGACAGAAGGGCACCGAGAACCTTTGTAAAAATTCTTGGAGCTGTTGCTAGGCCAAACGGCAGAGCCACAAACTGGTAATGCTTGTCTAGGAAAGAGAATCTCAGAAACTGATAGTGATCTGGATGAATCGGAATATGCAGATATGCATCCTGTAAATCTATTGTAGACATATAATGCCCTTGCTGAACAAAAGGCAGGATAGTCCTTACAGTTACCATTTTGAATGTTGGTATCCTTACATAACGATTCAATATTTTTAGATCCAGAACTGGTCTGAAGGAATTCTCCTTCTTTGGTACAATTAAGAGACTTGAATAAAACCCCAGCCCCTGTTTCAGAACTGGAACTGGCATAATTACTCCAGCCAACTCTAGATCTGAAACACATTTCAGAAATGCTTGAGCCTTCGCTGGATTTACTGGGACACGGGAAAGAAAAAATCTCTTTGCAGGAGGCCTTATCTTGAAACCAATTCTGTACCCTTCTGAAACAATGTTCTGAATCCAAAGATTGTGAACGGAATTGATCCAAATTTCCTTGAAAAAACGTAATCTGCCCCCTACCAGCTGAGCTGGAATGAGGGCCGCACCTTCATGTGGACTTAGGAGCTGGCTTTGATTTTCTAAAAGGCTTGGATTTATTCCAAACTGGAGATGGTTTCCAAACTGATACCGCTCCTGAGGATGCAGGATCAGGCTTTTGTTCCTTGTTGTGACGAAAGGAACGAAAACGATTAGACCTAAATTTACCTTTAGATTTTTTATCCTGTGGTAAAAAAGTTCCTTTCCCTCCAGTAACAGTTGAGATAATAGAATCCAACTGAGAACCAAACAATTTATTACCCTGGAAAGAAAGGGAAAGCAGAGTAGACTTAGAAGACATATCAGCATTCCACGTTTTAAGCCATAAAGCTCTTCTAGCTAAAATAGCTAGAGACATATACCTGACATCAACTCTAATGATATCAAAGATGGCATCACAAACAAAATTATTAGCATGTTGAAGAAGAATAATAATGTTATGAGAATTATGATCTGTTACTTGTTGCGCTAAAGCTTCTAACCAAAAAGTTGAAGCTGCAGCAACATCCGCTAAAGATATAGCTGGTCTAAGAAGATTACCTGAACACAAGTAAGCTTTTCTTAGAAAGGAATCAATTTTCCTATCTAAAGGATCCTTAAAGGAAGTACCATCTGCCGTTGGAATAGTAGTACGCTTAGCAAGAGTAGAGACAGCCCCATCAACCTTAGGGATTTTGTCCCAAAACTCTAATCTAATCTGTCAGATGGCACAGGATATAATTGCTTAAAACGTTTAGAAGGAGTAAATGAATTACCCAAATTATTCCATTCCCTGGAAATTAATTCAGAAATAGCACCAGGAACAGGAAAAACTTCTGGAATAACTACAGGAGATCTAAAAACCTTATCTAAACGTTTAGATTTAGTATCAAGAGGACCAGAATCCTCAATTTCTAATGCAATTAGGACATCTTTAAGTAAAGAACGAATAAATTCCATTTTAAATAAATATGAAGATTTATCAGCATCAACCTCTGAGACAGAATCCTCTGAACCAGAAGAACTATTATCAGAATCAGAATGATGATGTTCATTTAAAAATTCATCTGAAAAATTAGAAGTTTTAAAAGTCTTTTTGTGTTTACTAGAAGGAGGAATAACAGACATAGCCTTCTTAATGGATTTAGAAACAAAATCTCTTATGTTATCAGGAACACTGAGTATTAGATGTTGATGGAACAGCAACAGGTAATGTAACTTTACTAAAGGAAATATTATCTGCATTAATAAGTTTGTCATGACATACAGTACAAACAACAGCTGGAGGAACAGCTACCAAAAGTTTACAGCAGATACACTTAGCTTTGGTAGCTCCAGCATCAGGCAGTGATTTTCCAGAAGTATCTTCTGACTCAGTTGCAACGTGGGACATCTTGCAATATGTAATAGAAAAAACAACATATAAAGCAAAATTGATCAAATTCCTTAAATGACAGTTTCAGGAATGGGAAAAAATGCCAGTGAACAAGCTTCTAGCAACCAGAAGCAAAAAATAATGAGACTTAAATAAAGTGGAGACAAAAATGACGCCCACATTATTTGGCGCCTAAATGCTATTGGCGCCAAAAATGACGCCACATCCGGAACGCCGACATTTTTGGCGCGAAAAATGTAAAAAATGACGCAACTTCCGGCGACATGTATGACGCCGGAAACAGAAAAATTTTCGCGCCAAGAATGACGCAATAAAATGAAGCATTTTCAGCCCACAGGGAAAAGTCAAATTTAAAGGTAAGATAAAAATTGATATATTCAGATGCATTATCCCAAATATGAAACTGACTGTCTGAAATAAGGAAATGTTGAACATCCTAAGTCAAGGCAAATAAATGTTTGAATACATATATTTAGAACTTTATATAAAAGTGCCCAATCATAGCTTTAGAGTGTCACAGAAAATAAGACTTACTTACTCCAGGACACTCATCTACATGTTGTAGAAAGCCAAACCAGTACTGAAACGAAAATCAGCAGAGGTAATGGTATATATATAAGAGTATATCGTCGATCTGAAAAGGGAGGTAAGAGATGAATCTCTACGACCGATAACAGAGAACCTATGAAATAGACCCCGTAGAAGGAGATCATTGAATTCAAATAGGCAATACTCTCCTCACATCCCTCTGACATTCACTGCACGCTGAGAGGAAAACCGGGCTCCAACCTGCTGCGGAGCGCATATCAACGTAGAATCTAGCACAAACTTACTTCACCACCTCCATAGGAGGCAAAGTTTGTAAAACTGATTTGTGGGTGTGGTGAGGGGTGTATTTATAGGCATTTTGAGGTTTGGGAAACTTTGCCCCTCCTGGTAGGAATGTATATCCCATACGTCACTAGCTCATGGACTCTTGCTAATTACATGAAAGAAATATGTTTTTTAAACAGTCATAACAACTGCCACAGCTCCTACTTTTGAAGCCGTTTGAGCCCTTCAGAGATGTCCTATAGCATGCAGGGGGCTGCTGAGGGAAGCTGAATGTCACAGTTTGAAATTTTAACTGCACCAACTGTAACTTTTATACTATAACAGTGGAAAGCCTCAGGAAACTGTTTCTAGGCAAAAAACAAAATTTATGCTTACCTGATAAATTACTTTCTCCAACGGTGTGTCCGGTCCACGGCGTCATCCATTACTTGTGGGATATTCTCCTCCCCTACAGGGAATGGCAAGAAGAGCACACAGCAAGAGCTGTCCATATAGTCCCCACTCCGGCTCCGCCCCCCCAGTCATTCGACCGATGGTTAGGAGAAAAAGGAGAAACCATAGGGTGCCGTGGTGACTGTAGTGTATAGAGAAAGAAATTTTTCAAACCTGATTAAAAAACCAGGGCGGGCCGTGGACCGGACACACCGTTGGAGAAAGTAATTTATCAGGTAAGCATAAATTCTGTTTTCTCCAACATTGGTGTGTCCGGTCCACGGCGTCATCCATTACTTGTGGGAACCAATACCAAAGCTTTAGGACACGGATGAAGGGAGGGAGCAAATCAGGTTACCTAAACAGAAGGCACCACGGCTTGCAAAACCTTTCTCCCAAAAATAGCCTCCGAAGAAGCATAAGTATCAAATTTGTAGAATCTGGCAAAAGTGTGCAGAGAAGACCAAGTCTCTGCCGTACATATCTGATCAACAGAAGCCTCGTTCTTGAAGGCTCATGGGAAGCCACAGCCCTAGTAGAGTGAGCCGTGATTCGTTCAGGAGGCTGCCGTCCGGCAGTCTCATAAGTCAATCGGATAATACTTTTCCGCCCGAAAGAAGAGAGGTAGCAGTAGCTTTTTGCCCTCTCCTCTTACTAGAGTAAACGACAAACAAAGATGAGGTTTGTCTAAAATCCTTTGTTGCTTCTAAATAGGACTTTAAAGCACGAACTACATCTAAATTGTGTAACAAACGTTCCTTCTTTGAAACTGGATTCGGACACAGAGAAGGAACAAGTATTTCCTGGTTAACATTCTTGTTGGAACAACTTTCGGATGAAAACCAGGCTTAGTACGCAAAACAACCTTATCTGAATGGAAACACCAGATAGGGTGGATCACACTGCAAATCAGATAATTCAGAAACTCTTCTAGCAGAAGAAATAGCAACCAAAACAGAACTTTCCAAGAAAAGTAATTTGGTATCTATGGAATGTAAAGGTTCAAATGGAACCCCTTGAAGAACTGAAGGAACTAAATTTAGACTCCAAGAAGGAGTTATGGGTCTATAAACAGGCTTGATTCTGACTAAAGCCTGTACAAGAGCTTGTACCTCTGGCACAGCTGCCAGTCGTTTGTGTAAAGCAGAAATCTTAGGAATTTTAATCTTACTCCAGGAGAATCCCTTGGATTCACACCAACAGATATATTTTTTCCATATTTTATGGTAAATCTTTCTAGTCACAGGTTTTCTGGCTTGTACCAGAGTATCTATCACTGAATTTGAAAACCCACGCTTGGATAAAATCAAGCGTTCAATTTCCAAGCAGTCAGCTGCAGAGAAACTAGATTTGGATGTTCGAATGGACCTTGTACTAGAAGATCCTGTCTCAAAGGTGGCTTCCATGGTGAAGCCGATGACATTCACCAGGTCTGCATACCAAGTCCTGCGCGGCCACGCAGGAGCTATCAGAATCACAGAGGCCTTCTCCTGTTTGATCCTGGCTACAAGCCTGGGAAGGAGAGGGAACGGTGGAAACGCAT